>NC_090695.1:1358571-1698214 GCF_013368605.1 Nyctibius grandis
TAGCTCATACAGGCAACTTCAGTAGCCTTGGTATAGTCCTGGTAGACACAGAAATTTCACATTCATGCCCTAAAGCTCTGGGCTGTTTTAAAAGGTGTTCATGCAAAGCTTTCTGGTCTGTCAACCACTGTTTGCTATATCAAAAAGATCACCTTTTCCTCTGTCAGGCAGTCCCGATTTCCCTGTGGGTTTGCTGTAAAGACAACAGGATTTGCTTGTCTCAGCAGTTCCCCTCCTGCTTGTCCTTGAACGCTCTAGGAGATGAATTGAGTGGAGTTTTGCTTTTTTCCCCCCGGGTAGGAGATCTCTTTTGAAATTTTTTCAAGGACATGTGATGTGGGGTTAGCCAAATGTAAATAAACCCAGCCTGCTTATTTCCCATGTGACCGGGAAATGTTGATGCTTCTGCTTTTGAGTAGGTTCGTGCCCGGGGTCTTTCTGAGATGTTTCAGATTGCATGGGTGAAGTCTACTGGAGTTATCTCCTGAGCTTCAGTATTTCTCTGTGAAGGCCTCAAGAAGACAGGATGATGCTCTGTTGATTCTGGTCAGTGAAGCAGTTTGGAGGCAGTCTGCTGAGGTCCCTGAAATCCATCTGGGACAATCCTTGACCTTGTGAGCCAGAGATTTGCCCACTTGATTAATCCCAAATCTAAAATGCTGTTCCTCACAGCTGGGACGTCCTACAGGTCTCCTTGCTTGCTGACTCTTCCTCTGTACTCCTAGAGGTCAGAGATAGGGAAGGGAGGCCGCCTAGGAGCAGCTTTCCCCTCTCTTTGTTACAGCTTCTGACTATTTTGGGATACTCGGTGGAGCCAGCAGCCTAGGGTTCCCCTTTGGCTCTGTTAAGATCGATTTTGTCCCCGTTGCCTGGTTGTGGGTTGGGCATCTGTTTCCTTTCATCCGCAACGGAGGAAACCTGACTCCTCGTGGCTGACACAGCTCAGCTCTCAAGGGAAGAGCGTTCCTTCAGAGTCTACCTGCATTTTCTCTAAGACTGTGTCTAATTCAGCCAAGAGATTAATCTTGTTTCCTTCCCCAAGCCTCACACCTCTAAGGCTCTCTTTTTTTCCCACCCTTCACGTCAGGGAAGTTCTCCCATTTGAAGGTCTTTCTGGTGGGACATTGGCAGCTGTTGCTACAAGGTAGGAATTTGGCAATTCCAAGCAAAGGCGAGGAGGATGTGTTGAGGCTTGCTACCGTATCACTGAGGTGCCTCCACCACCACGCTCAGCTGCCAGGTCCTCTCATTCAGTTTGAAGGAGCTGAGATGCTTCCTTCTCTCACATGCATCATGGGTCATCTTCCGTATCTTCTCCAAGCAGTGTCCCGTCTCTGAAGTCCTGAGGGCAGCTGCGATGTTGAGCTGAGCAGCTTCATGGTTGTGTTTTGGCATGGAGCACTGACCCTCTGCCCTTTGAATTAACGGTGTAGGGAAGTTGCTGGGATTAGGTGGGGATTGTCACTTGAAGATAAGATCTAGTGTGGGTGAAACAACTGTACACAGGGAACGTACATGCTGGTTAGCCTCTTCCCGCCTGCTTGCCTGGAGTCTTCTGGAGTTGTATTTCTGTAGGAGAAAGGAAGATGAAAGAGGTGTGGTGGACCTTCACCCATCCATGCACTGAGTTGTGGGTAGCTCTGATGCTGGTCCAGGTTCTGCAGAAGTCACCGCACCATTTCCACGTCTCCAGAGCCACACTGGGGCTGTTGCAGGGAGACAGCTTGCGGTGCAAACCCTCTGCACGGCCTATGAATAAATCTATAAAATATTACAAAGAACATCATTTTTCTCATGTAATGACATGAGGCAATTCAGCTAAACAGTAACGGAGAGGGGGGAAAACCCAGGAAATAGTTTGTGAAGACTCTTTCAAATTACAAAGCACTAAAGGCCACCCCACACCCCAGGAATTTATGGAAATGATGCACACCAAAAAAACCTCTATAAAAGGGATCTGGGTCATGTTTGGTTATTTTATTATGATTATGGCCAACTATTCCTTGGTATTTAAATCACATTTAATGGGGAGAAAAATTTGTGGTAGCCCCAAGCCATGAAAATTCAAGTTTTTTTTTTTTTTTTTTTTTTTTAAAAAAAGCACACAGCGAAACTTGAAATGAAAAAGTTAATGAAACCCGTATCCTGCAGAGCATTGACACCGAAACTTTATAAACATGAAAGAAAATGCTCCTAATTAAGCTAATAGTCATTGAACGAGAAGGACTTTGTCATCCACTCTGGTATAGTTTGAACCACGCTTTATTTCAGCCAGTTGGGAAGATAATGAGGTTTTTTTATGTCAAATTATATTTTTCGTATGTATTACTTAAAGCAATTAATTCCAGACATCGAAAGGCCAGTTTCTCGGGCACTGCATCGGTTTTATACTAGCTATAAGGATCTGGCCTTCAAAATTTCTAGGGTTTGGGGTTTTTCTTGCACAGGTAAATGTTAATGTAACAGGCAGGGCTTTCATTGCAAGTGGAAGGGTAAATACGTGAAGGTTTCCCAGGAAATATACTACGCTGCGAAATAAAAAGCAAGAAGATGAAACCTTGAAATGCACGGGCATTATCAGCGTAACATCGTAGATGGGAGATGCTGTCAAACATTGCCTAAATGCTAGTTAGGAGAAATAATTTTTAAAATTCTTGTCAGCTGGGACAAAGTTATGTCTAAGCTCCCCGTGGCCTTGAAGAGCCGTAACAGCCCGTGGAGAGACATGCGTGTAGCAGAGTGTATCAAAACACCCCATCTCCGATGGCAGGGAGAGTCAATTAAAGGAACAGGTTTGATCGTAAACCCCCTGGAAAATATGAGGATGTCAAAGCCGGCTGGATAATTAGCATAATTACATCATAGCGAATGCAAAGGAGATCATCTGAAGGGGTATTGTGTTGTGGGAGCTCGGCTTCGACTGGTAGTGCATGTTGAACGACAGACTAATAGACCGCTCCAGGGAACGGAGCAGTAAAATCTTGTTATGAATTTGTTTATCAAGAACACAGAGATAGGAAGGAACAATGATGGCAGTTAACTGGCTGAATTATTGCTTTTTTAACCTTGCTTTCTGCTGATAGTCTTTTGTCAACACCTGAGCATCCTATTTACTTTAGAGGCAGAGGAAAAATAGGAGCTGACAGAGGACTTTCAGGCCACAAGCACTTTGTATGCCCGGAAAGTAGGAGCCAGTTTCTCTGGCTGCTTCTCTCTTTTTCACTCCTATTGCCTTTGCCATGCTCTGCTTGTGGTTCAGCAGATGCGTGTCCTTCAAGAAGTGGTGCTGGCTCCTGCAACATGGCCACTTTCCTACCTCCTCTTTCCACCAAGATGGGAAGAGAAGTGCTTGACGACTCACAGATGATCAAAATCTACTGGGAAAAATTAAGATACCTTCTTCAACATCCCAGTTTCATAGAATCATGGAATGGTTTGGCTTGGAAGTGACCTTGAAGATCATCTAGTTTCAACCCCCCTGCTATGGGCAGGGACACCTTCCACTAGACCAGGTTGCTCCAAGCCCCATCCAACCTGGCCTTGAACACTGCCAGGGAGGGGGCAGCCACAGCTTCTCTGGGCAACCTGGGCCAGTGTCTCACCACCCTCACAGCAAAGAATTTCTTCCTAATATCTAAATTTGCTGCTTTGCATTCTTTCTGCCTAACTTGAAAATGTCTCCTTTGGTTTTTCATTTTGCACATTTGTGCCCACGCTGTTGTGTGTCCAGGCTCTCCCCTCCCGTGGCCTTTTGAACCCACTCAACACTTCAGGTCACGTTTAACAGAGGATACTCAGTCTTGTAGGATCTTCTAGGGCCACTTAGAAGGAAGATCTACACCAGCATCCTGCTGCAAAGTGAGCTTGATATTTCTTTTCTGTTTGTTTCACCAGTGGTGAACCAATGTCTACTGGCCAGCCAGGGAGCAAGCGTGCAGCCTGGCAAGAGGAGATGCAATTGGTGGGTAAAACTCTCTTTGGGGACCTCCTCTGCAATGGAAGGGGTTGAAATGCCATGGAAGATCCGGGAATAAAGCACCAGAGGTGGACGCTCAGAGGTGATGGGGAAGGAGCACATCCAGCTCATTTGGTTCTCTAGCCTCGTGCAGGGCTATACGAGCTGGCGTTGTCATTGTACAAAAATAACACATCGGCCCAGGTTACAGGTGACACTTCACACTGCATCAGCACCAAACATCTTGGCGGATCCCTGGGTCTCAGCAGGATCACGTTGGTTGACCCCTCCATCAAACTATCAACGTTTTTCTGCACAAGCGTGCTACCTATCCAAATTTCTGTACCGAGATAATACTCTGGGCTTTCAGCACCGCTGCCGTGGCATGGAAAATAGTGTTTTACACCTTTTACATTACCTACTACTTTCTGAGGGAATTGCAAAACAATTCCAAAAACCTTTACAAATGCTACAGTTTGAAGCAATTCCCCAAAGTCTTGTGGCACGTCGTGAAGAAGATGCATTTGCGGTATTAAGATAGGGGCGTTCCTTGTCTGGGGCAGCTTTTGGCTGCTGGGTGATTATCTCAGCGAAGCTGTTTGGGAAATCAAGGCGTGTTTTGCTTTCCTTTTTTCCTCTGCCAGCAACTTCCCTTCCAGTGCATTCAGCACCAGAAGATCTGCAGAACGCTGTGGTGCCCTGCTCAACATGAATCCTGCCCTGTGTTGTCTTGGACATCCGTGCTGGAGACCGCTGACTCCTGAACGAGCGTGTGCAGGAAATCTCCTGGCCCTGGGGTCATGCCAAGGTAGGAGCTAGTGCTAAATCCTACCACTGCTTAAAATCTTGCCTCTCCTGGGGTGGGATTTGCAAGGGAGACGCTGGCTAAGGGAAGCAATAAATAATGCCAGTCTCCCAGGTGGGGCTGGATCCAGACCACTGACTTAAAGACAAGACCCAAGAGTGCTGCCTGTTGGGTCTCACCAGCTCTCTGTGGTGTCCAAAATCCCTTTGTTCCTGGGAATGGGGAAAATCTTTCCATGTCTCCATGCTCCCATGGCTTTGCCTGCATGACCAGAGGCCGGGGAATCCACTGCCGCTGCCGGGATGGTTAGATCCAGGGAAAACACACTGGGATTTTACAGCTTTAACCTGAATAAAATCAAACATCCACCTGATGGCAGCAGAGAACGAGGAATGGTGAGATCCTGGGCTGGGTGAGCAGTGGCCAGCCGGGTTGTCCATCCAGTGCCGAACGTGCACCAGGGATTTCTGAAATACGGAGTGTGGTTTGGTGATGTGGCCTTCCCATGGCGAAAGGCGATGTCCCCTGTCCTGGGGAGAGCTCACCAACAGCATCTCTGTGCCCTCCTGGAGAGGAAAAGGCCACACAGGGTTCAGGTACCACTTTTGGGGGTGCCACGGTGCAATGAGCATCCAGAGGTGCCAGGAGGAGAGTGAGAATGAGACGTGGATGGATGTAATGGGGAACTTGGGAGCTTGCCATGGGGCGTTCAAGTGTGAGAGCTCCTGAAGCAAAACTGGGGAGCTATTTTTACAAGGGACAGAAGTACTCAACAGCAGGAGAAGTTTTGGTACTCAAGTGCATCTTGGGGAAAGGGGTGAGACCCACCACTGACCGCAATTTGGAGCGAGCACCTTTCTGCTTAGCACCACTGGCGTTTTCTGTCCGTACCACCAGTATCTCCCCAGGGTTTGCTGGAACAGGCAAGGACACAGGTCTTCCCATGTGCCATGGAGTCAAGGCCATCCATGGCACGTTGCGTTAAAGGAAACCTGGGGTGACTTTCTTGACTGAAACTCTTGTTGAGGAATAACCCCAGTTATTTGATTTTTAACATCTATTTTGCCAAACTGTTTGGGTCACAGGAGGGGGATTTAAGAAAAGCTTTAGGGAATATCTCAAAGGAACACTCAAAGAAAAATAACTCTATTCAAAATATTTTTTTATTTTTGAATTTAATTCTGTTGGGAAAAAAAAATACTTCTAAATGGTCCAGTTGAGAAAAAGTTTGACCCCCAATTTAACTCTTAAACTTATTAATACTTTTTGCTATTATACCCCCTGTTACATTATCTTTTTTAATTGCCAGGGAATGGAAAAATCTGCTGTGCATCTATACTGAGCAGTGTTGTTGCTGGGACCTTGTGGCATATTTGAGACTAAGGGAACAGATATTTTGGCAAGAAGTGAGATGAAGTTACATGAAAAAGGAGGGGCATGGGGGAGCACAGAATTATTATTTTTCTTGCTTAAAATAACTTTTCTCTTGCTCTGTGCAGATCCCACATGCAGAAACGGCATCAAAGCAGCAACGGGGAGGTCGGAGCTTTTTTTAGTATAGGAAAGGTCTCTGGGGCAGGGGCTGCCCCCCAAGCCTGCTCTGCCCAGCCCCTTCCCACCCAACTCCTCACACAATGTGCTGTGATGGTGGCAGTAGGTCTCTAATGGGAATCAGCAGCATCTCCAACAACCTGTTATATATAACACTCATCTATAAGTGCCTTAAACTCTTATATGACTGTGCAGAGGCATAAGGAAGGTGAAAATCACCCACTGGGTGCCACGCTGCTCAGTGGGAAGCCCCTCCTGCCCCTTCCCTCCCCAAATCCCCTTAGGATGTCCCCACCATTGCTATCAGCTCAGGTTACCAGGCAGGAGAGAGGATGCTTTGGGATAGTGCCATGAAAACGGGGTGCCACTTTGACCCAAAGCCCCTTCCAAAACCAACTAGGGGGGTGGAAGCTTGTTGTCACCCTGAAGGCAGATGCTGGAGAATGGATAGAGAGCAGCCCTGAGGAGAAGGACTTGGGGGTGATGGTTGACGAGAAGCTCACCATGAGCCGGCAACGTGCGCTGGCAGCCCAGAAAGCCAACCGTGTCCTGGGCTGCATCCCCAGCAGCGTGGCCAGCAGGGTGAGGGAGGGGATTCTGCCCCTCTGCTCCGCTCTCGGGAGACCCCCCCTGCAGTGCTGCGTCCAGCTCTGGGGCCCCCAACAGAAGAAGGACACGGAGCTGTTGGAGCGAGTCCAGAGGAGGCCACGAAGATGCTCAGAGGGCTGGAGCACCTCTGCTCTGGAGACAGGCTAAGGGAGCTGGGACTGTTCAGCCTGGAGAAGAGAAGGCTCTGGGGAGACCTTCTAGCACCTTCCAGTACCTGAAGGGGCTACAGGAAAGCTGGAGAGGGACTTTTGACAAGGGCATGGAGTGACAGGACGAGGGGGAATGGTTTTAAACTGAAAGAGGGGAGATTTAGATGAGATATTGGGAAGAAATTCTTTGCTGTGAGGGTGGTGAGACACTGGCCCATGTTGCCCAGAGAAGCTGTGTCTGCCCCCTCCCTGGCAGTGTTCAAGGCCAGGTTGGATGGGGCTTGGAGCAACCTGGTCTAGTGGAAGGTGTCCCTGCCCATGGCAGGGGCGTTGGAACTGCATGGTCTTTAAGGTTCCTTCCAACCCAAAACATTCCATGGTTCTTTGTGTCCACACCCTGATGCCTGGGCTTTCCTTCCAGTGCCTTTCAAAGGACCGAAGGAGAAAAACAAGAAAGGCAAAAAACCCTTTGAAAACTATTGCACGCTGGCAGAGCAACACAGATGATGTATGAACTTGAAAAACTCAATTCAGATGGTAATCGCTGCTGTTGTTAGCTTTAAAGAGCTGGCTGGTCTTTGCATGGTTACTGGCCCATTTATCAGGATAACTGGAAAATACTATTTATATCCATATGACCTTTCAGTGACCAAGTAATCAGAGCAACAGCACGTCAATGATTTGGTGTCAGGTGAAAAGCTGCTGACACCAATAGCCCGATGCTCAAGGAACGCGGCAGTGGTGGGCTGGATGGAGGGCAGCCTTGTTTGAAGACCAAGGAAAGCTGAACAAGTTGATTTCAAAGATAACCTCATTCTGCATTCAAAGCAAACCTTTAGCTAATAATATTAAATGCTAACAAAAGGGACTATGGTCAGTTACGAGTAATAAACTATTAATTAGAGCTTTGTAGTAAACGACTCTCGACCTTTGAGCCAAGACAATAAGCAATTGGGGATCCTTTGTTTCTGTGCTCTTGACTTCAGCAGTGTCAAATGTTGGACACAGGTGAGTTATGTTGTTCTCCCCCTTTGGGAAAGGTGATGCCTGGTAATTTGAGGATATTCGGCAACTTAGAAACTAATTAGTTTAAAATTAAATTTTCCACTCTGGCAGACCAAACACAATAAGACAGGTCTTAAGACACAAGAGACCACTTTGGAAAGGAGCAAAGGGTGAATGGGCACATGAAAGAGCTAGCATGCGTTTCAGGTGGATCTGGCCACTCTAATTAGGTGGAACACAAACCTGCTTCTGCAGACCTGAGCTGCTGCCAGCACTCACGGGGTCTCCCAGCCTCAAATGCTGCCAGGGTTGAGGGATTTCCCTGTGGTCCCCCCGATGTCCCCAAATCCTCCTTGTCCACCTCCTTGCCATGGGACGGTCTTTGCTCACCTATATCTTCTGGTTCCTTTTCAACCTTCTCCCTTGTGCTGGGACTCACCTTAATAAGCTCAGCAAACTGGAAGGACAAAATAATCTCAACTGCCTCACTGAAGACCATTTAAAAATTTTTAAAAAATCTATTAAATTAATCATGAGCTGAAGTGATTGGCCTGCAAGGCACCACTGTGTCCGTTACATCCCATTGCTGTTCTAGCTGAAATCTGCCTTTGAAGAGTGGTGGCCCAAATCCCATCTCTTCCATGGTGCTGGGATTTCTTTCCTTGTGGCTCTTGCCTGCAAAGAGGAACTCTTTCGGTTAACTCTTTGGGTTGACCTGTTGCTCCCCATGTCCAAGGTCCCAGTACAGCTCTGATTTGCTGGGAAGGCATTTGGGGACTCCTTTCCACACCATCCCCATCCCAGGGCTGAGGACAGCTGAGAAACAGGTCACTCACCACAGGGGCCATGTCCTTCCTTCTTGGCCAAACACACGATCATCATGGGAGGTGCTTCAACGTGCATGGCTGGACACGCAGTGTCTGTGATGAGGAAGGCTGAGGTCAGCTCATGGGATGTGCTTCATTGCCTGGACCCTGTCTGCAGCACCAAACCTCTGGAAGTATTTGCAGGACTGGGCTCCAGCTGAGTAAATTCTACAAGGTAGGAATCCCCTCTTGAGCATGATCAGGTTGCAATTAATTTGGGTTCCTACAGAAAGTTCTTTTTTTAAAATAAAGAAAGAAAAAAAACACCGTTCTGAATGTCCTCAAAATGTTGTGTTTTTTTTAAATACACAAAACCAGAAAGGGTTACGTTAATATTGCTAAAAGCCCTTTCCCACACCCCCAAAAGCCCTAAGACCCTATTCCGAGCCAGCTCTGCACCATAATCCTCTTCCTTGTGGTTAGCACTGCTGAACGCTGGAGAAACTGTAATTGTTCATAAGCAAAGAAGCACTTCCCAAAGTACAGTATTTGTTTAATGGATCGTTAAACCAATATAAATAACACTGAAGCATGCATGGAAGCAATGAGGATTTAAATGTAATTACACAGGGAAACTTGGAGCGTGACTGTCCGCTTTCTGAGGCTGCGGTGCAGCATGAGGAGCATCACCGAAGTAAGGGGATTAAACCCAGCTCAGGAGGGGTTTGACTCTCCAAGGCCCTGCTTTAGGTTTCTGCATTTCTTTTCTGCTTAAAGGGAAAATATGGGGTCAGGCTTTGTTCCTGGACTAATTTCCTCTGTAATGATTCTATCAAGATCAGTGAAATTCAATCAAAAAAAACCCAACCATCTCTTCTACAGCCATGGGAGCTGCTGGAAGTGAAGTGAATTAAGACATCATGCCATTTGGGGACAGTTTTGGAGAACATTTTGGAGTTGTCCTTATGTGTCTGCCAGCCGTAGATTCAAGCTCTGAAGGGCAACTCATTGACTGTCTCAGCCCAGGGCTTTGCCGTGCCATCCCTGCCACTAGCCCAGAAAACCCCAACCCCGAGGACATCCACCCACCTTTTTATTTATCAAGGACTTTGCATCATGTAGAGCCGATGCAGATTGATTGGGGAAAGCTACTCAAACCATAAAATAATTTTTAAAAATTAACTTCATATAGTAAAAGCCTAATTCTTCTGCTGGGAAGGTCTATGCAATATCACAGAATCACAAAAACACAGAATGGTAGGGTTGGAAGGGTCCTCTGGAGATCATCTAGTCCAACCCCCTGCTAAAGAGAAGTGTGCATGGAAGTGCAGCACAATGTGTGGCCTTCGCAGTGCAAAATGCATATTGAGATCACAACCAGTAGAGAATAAGGTTTTGGGGCTGTTTTCCCAGGTGCTGGCCAGCCTGGCATCAGTGAGCAAGAATTTGGCGTTGGTCTAGTTTTGGCTAACCCTATCGGGAAGTTGTGTCGCGGTCATCTGGGGAAGGGGTGTCCTGATCTTACAGCCATCAACCTGGCATGGAGAAAGGCAAAGCTCCCAGGTGAAGGTCACAGAATGCTCAAAAAGGTGAATATTTCTCTTATATGAGCTAATAGTTGCATGTAACTGGGTTGCAGTTTAAATATTGTTGTATTAAATTAATTTGTGCTATTAAAGTGGGTAAGACAAGGGAGGAGGCACCATGGGACGCTGATGGGATTATTTGTCTTCAAAGCACCTCTGTAAGGATGGTTTTGGCTTGTGCAGGCATGTAGGTTGGTAACTAACTGCAGGGCTTCTCAGTCTGCAGCTAATTTAGCTTTTTTTTTGGAGAGGGAAGAGCTCAGCATAGAAACTGGAGGAAACCAGTAAGGCTGGGCTAAAGCCCCAGCTTCATCCATCTCCAGTCACTCTGAGCTTGCCTTTTAACATCTCTTTACTGCATGGGGAAGTAATTTACTGCTCTGAAAACACCGATTATCAACCCTAGAGCATCCTCACTGACTGGTACAGACATGCAATCAATGAAAGTTTGTTATTCTGTTCATTATTACTCAAGTTAACATCAACACATTTGCCAATAATAACAAATACTGCACAAGGAACCATCGTTGCACTAATAATTTCAATGCTCTGCCTACAGCAGGGGGGAGCATTTAGGGCCTCCTGATGTCCAAAATCCAACTGTACTCTGAACCGTAGTGTCTTCAGTGTCCTCATCTTCCTAACCACGAGTTTTAAAGTAAAACACTGGGAATCCCTTACAGAGGAAGGGATGATGCAGTCCTCACATGCCTGCTGAGTGCACCACGAGGACAGGAGGTCTTCATGCACCTCTACTCCAGGCAGTCCATGCAGTGGAGAGGATTTAATCCTGTTTTTACATTGAGAGCTGAGCTCTGGGCTCTCTCCTGGTTTTTGGTATCCAGGAGCTGTGGGTTTCATCCCTTCTGTGCTTCTGTGTATTCATGGGTGCCTTTGTCTCATCGAGGAGCTGTGGGGAGATGGTGGCCCCAAGGAGCGATGCTTCTCTCCAGCTCTTGCTCTGAACCGCCGGCCGTGTTTTGGCGTGCATCCCTACAACACGACAAGCAACATCTATGAAACCCTGGACTGTCTAACATGTCCAAACCACTAAGCTCTATTATTTTACTGTGTCCAGCTCTGGGGCCCCCAACAGAAGAAGGACATGGAGCTGTTGGAGCGAGTCCAGAGGAGGCCACGAAGGTTATCAGAGGGCTGGAGCACCGCTGCTATGGAGACAGGCTGAGAGAGTTGGGGCTGTTCAGCCCATAGAAGAGAAGGCTCCAGGGAGACCTTCTAGCACCTTCCAGTACCTGAAGGGGCTACAGGAAAGCTGGAGAGGGGCTTTTGACAAGGGCATGGAGTGATAGGATGAGGGGGAACGGTTTTAAAGTGAAGGAGGGGAGATTTAGATGAGATATGAGGAAGAAATTCTTTGCTGTGAGGGTGGTGAGACAGTGGCCCAGGTTGCCCAGAGAAGCTGTGGCTGCCCCCTCCCTGGCAGTGTTCAAGGCCAGGTTGGATGGGGCTTGGAGCAACCTGGTCTAGTGGAAGGTGTCCCTGCCCATGGCAGGGGGTTGGAACTAGATGATCTTTAAGGTCCCTTCCAACCCAAACCATCCTGTGATTCTATATGATTTCTATTTGGGCAGATATATAAGCAGCTGGATGTCCAGAGGGACCTACCAACCCTCCTTGTATCTCCTCAGACAGCCCAATCCCAGCTCTAGGGACCAATGCTGTATTTTCCGGAGCCAGTGACATCCAGGTGATGCTACCAGGGATCTCAGGCAGGCTGGGACCCCCACGAGAGCCCAGGGTGTGGGATTTCCCCCCGTTTTTCCCTGGGATGCGAGAGGTGAGAGCTCTTCCACCCTCCTGGACCTGGAGAGGGCAGCAGAGAAAAGCAGAGCATCCTTGGCTTCCAGTGCCTGGATGGAGCAGGAGCAGCTGCGTTTCAGTATCCATACACACTTCTCTGTGAGGAGGGTAATTTAGAGCAATTACACCGATTATTATTGCTTTTCTAATTAGTGCTTTTCCTACAGAATTAGCTGAGTGTTTATTAGGAGCCGCTTGTTGCCAATAGCTTAACTGCTTCAGTACCAGTTTTTATCAAACATTAGAGGGGCTTAATTTTGTTTTATTTTTTTTCCTGTGTGTAACTGGTTTTGTTATCTGGTTTCGCATAAAAGCCCCAATTAAATATTCATTTTGCTTTGTTACATATGACATTAAATTTTCATGAGCTGTACGTTCTCCTTGAAATTTGGGGGGGAGGGAGGAGAGGGACGAAGTAACCAACACTCTCTTAAAGGCAAGGGTGCGCTCATGTGTGTTTGCTTCAGTGATGGAGAGGGAACTGGGAAAAAAGAAAGAAAAAAGAAATAAAAACCAACAGAAAAAGCCTTTTCTGGTGTACTGTAGAGATGCAGCCACCACAGGGGAAAAAAAATTGTGAGGCAGGTGGAGTTTTCAGTCCCTACCCTCTTGCGTTGTGGCACAAGACCGTGGCATCAAGACTGGGGAGAAAAGGTTTCCTCGAGGGCCGAGAAGATGACTTTTCACGCTCAGCCCCTTTTCCAGCTTCCTAAATGACTTTGAGCAAGTTTTATGGGCCCGCAGCCCGTGCAATCCTTCCTCGGTGCAGCCGAGGTGTAAACTTATACTCCTAGGAAGGGGTTACCTTTTAGCGATGCCGATGGAAAGTGTTGGGATCAATGGTGGCTTGATTGGGGGATTAAAAAAAATTAGCAATAAATTAAAAAGAAAATTTAGCAACAAAATTAGCAACAATTAAATCCTTACCCTCTGCTCTGGCATGGGGTAAGGATTTAAAGAGCTTGCATTTACCTTCCTCGGTGCATGAAATTTTAATTTACCAGCGGTTGCTTTCTACCCCGCAGCTGTAGGGTCAGCTTGCCTGCTGCCATCCCCCTTTATAAGGGTGTTTTGGTTTTTTTTTCAACCTGGGGTTAGCGAGAGACCTGCAGCGAGAACTTGGCTTTGGGATTTGTATTGAGGACGAGATCCAGCAAAGCAAGTGGCTGTATCCCCTTGGGGTTTCACAGCATCTCGGCAGGTGGATGCAGGCAACGGCCAGAGAGGCTTGAGATACCCCATTTCCCCCCCTCCAGCTTCACCCTGGGGACCCCCAGAATATATTTCATAGAGGAACAGCAAAAAAGTTTATGCTTGAAAGGACAAGTTTCTAAAAATTGCATTGTGCTGCAAAGCAAAAAGGGAGAAAAATATGCAAAATTCTGACTTTTAAAAAAAAATTTTTTAAGCCAGGAAATTTAAGTTATAACAACAAAGATAAAATTGCATTTGAAGAAAATATCTTTCAACGTATCTTATAAAAAACCCAATTAATACTTTCCCTGAAAAGACAACTTGTTCTTAAGAGACCTTAGAGATTTGGGGTTGGTTTTTTTTTTTGTCAAGGGGAAAGTATGATTTTGGTTAATTTTTTGGTCAATTCTCTTTGGTCAGCTCTCAAGTAGTGTCATGATTTTGACAGAAATTGAGCACCCTCCTCTTTTTCTGAAGAAAACAGCAACACTTCCCACTTGTATTTGGAATTTAAAAGGGAAACTAATTTTGAAAATTGAGAAAAAAATATTATTTTTAATTTTTTCTTCCCCTCCCCTTGCTTTCAGAGGGCAGATGGGGGTAGTGGGACATGGAGAGCCAGGAAAGAGCTGTCACCTTTTTCCTCCTCCTTCCCTCAAAACTAGAGAAAATAATCCAGTTGTTTTCAAAAAGCTTGTAGTAAGAATATTTCTGAGGACTTTTTTAATAGTAATATTATTTTTTGATGGTAAAATTTTACCACAGGATACAGAGGAATTTCCACATCCCATCAGCTGCAACAGGTGATGGGATGTGGGCTCCAGCTCTCTAGTAGAGGGATAGAAATGATTATTGATAATAAAAAAAGTTTCTAACTGGCAGCATTTCTGCCATTTCTGGGTGGCACAGTCATGCCTGGCTGCCTGCCGCGAGCTCGAAGAGCTGCCTCGAACAAGGGAAAATGTTTGTGCCTATTTTAGGGTAAAATAGGCTAAAGTGCTTGTCCAGCATAGATAGGCAAACCAAATGTCCTGTGTCTTTCTGGATGTTTGTGTTCTGTATGATTCTGATTTTACATATATGTAAGTAAATTTTTATATATATATTTATATATATATATTTTATATCTAAAAATTAAAAAAGGGACATTTTTCTCCACAATATCAGGGCTTGCAAAATAACTACTTGACAAAACATTGACCAGAACATCAAATCCTCCGAATTATGTCCTACTTATGGGTTTCCAAAAGCAAGCTTTAGAATAAATTCCCGGGGATAAGTAGGATGGGAAATACACAGGCTAATATGTGTACACGCATCGTGAGTGACGCTGTTACAACTGCTCAAACCGAGGAAGGTGGTAAGATAAATGAAATTCATAGTCAATAGATCATTTCTTATCCCCCTCTTGGGGCAAGGGGTTCAGGTTTTGTTTGGTTTGGATTTTTTTTTTTTGCCTGTATGCAGCAGTGACTTCTGTACAGCTATCCCTGAACGTGAGAATAGGAGCAGGGTGACTTTGGGGTATCTGGTGGGACCATCCCGACCTTCCCAGAGTCTCCAGGCATGCCCATGCTATTTGAGGATGAACTCCTCTGAGGTACCAAAAGTCCTATTTTGGGATAATGTAATAAATTTCCTTTTTTTGTTTTTTTGTTTTTTTCTTTCCTGTTGCCAACACGAATTACTCATTCCTCTCTTTGTTTTAAATAGACAATTTTAAAAGAAGCTTAACTGAAAGGAAACTATGACACATACTAGAGGTGAATGAAAGCTGGAGGGGAGAGAAGACAAGTCATTCCTATGTCAAAGGGTGGACTTTGGGGTGAACAAAACCATCACAAAATGGCATAAAATTAAACACATTTTCTTGGGGGGGGGGAAAAAAGCGTCCCAAAAATTTAGAGGTAAAGCATAATTGTAAGTCTGAATGGGATATTTACATTTCAAAATAGTATTTTGAGACTGTCTAAAATTAATTTGAAAATGTGAAACCCATGCCCCAACTGCTGTCCTGATAAAAAAAAAATGAATTTAAGTAAAACAATTAGGGTCAGAAAACATTCTTTTAATCTAAAATAAATGTTCTTAACTTTAAGAGAAAAATTTAAAGATCTTTGCTTATGGGTTGGACAAACTGGTTTCTCCAAAACTTTGCAGGGGTCAGAAAATAAGGGAGAACATTTCAACTCAATCCATGGGACAGTGCATGGTCAGTGGGGAGGACGTGGGGTGCCCTGGGCAGGACGGGCACTGGTGTAGCTCTGATCTGTGCCAGAATCCGTGGAAAAGGAGATTTACTGCCCCAATTTTCTCTCCCCATTGGTTTAAATATGGCTTTTTCTGGGGTACGAGCACAGGTGCATCGCGCTTGGAGGGTTCATCCAAGTTTGGCATTTTTATTTTTCTCTTACACCGCACGCATTCACTTTTAGCATTATTCTTGATAAATTATCCTAAAGTCATCCTCACCCTTCCAAGCCCATTGCCATTAAAAGGTGAGAGATCTTTTCTGGACGAGCCATTTTCCAGGGCAATTTGTGCAGCCTCGAGGTTTTCCTGGAGAAGGCGAGACAAATGGGACCATAGCACTACAAAAAGGCATGGGACGTGGCTGGGATTCCCTGAAACAAAGGGGTTTTCCTTGAAAACTGACATTTTTGAGCATGGAAAATCTAGCTGCTAACTTTCTGTCTCTTCTCAGTGTTATTTAAATCTCTTCAGAGTTTTTATTTCAGATAGGGGAAAACACAAACCCCATTTGTGGACAAGTCCGTCGCTCTGAAAAGCCAGTCATCGCCATTTGTGAGAATGGTGTGCATTCAATTAGGTGAGTAACAACCTGAAAAATAATTTTGAGTACTTCATCGTGAAATTTGCTTCAGCTTTTCCCACTGCTATTGCAAATACGGGGACCAAGAGAGCTGCTGGTGTGCCAGCCCGCGGTGCTGCCCACCCTGCTTCGCCTCTGGCACCTTTTGGAGCTGCCCACAGAGTCAAGGCTTTGAATTTTGTGTTTTCCCCATTGATTGTCATTCCCCTGGAGTCCTTTATCTTGCATCTTGTCTTTCTGTGAGTCTGAAGATGGTCATGTGGGGAGAAGAGAGGACAGAATAATTACATTCAGCCTGGGAAGAACAAAAACCCCACAACTCTATTTCATCCATTAAAAAGTGGGTTGTTGGGGTTTTTTTAACTTAAAAAAATTAAAATATCATCCATTAAAAGAAAAAAATTGTTTGGAATCAACCAAATTTTGCATATCTAACCAAAAATTTTTCAAAAAGTTACAAATTCAAGGAAAGGCTTGGGGTTTAGACCGAAGCCTGAGAAACATAATCCCACCTAGACCTAAGCCCTGTATTCCCAGCAAATTCATCTCTTTCCTAAGCAGTAAAGTGAGCAGGCGCTGGCTGCTGTTCGGCTGCTCCTCTGCACCATGCGGGAGACGTCATCACTGAATGGCCAAGCATGGCCATGCAGTCTATGAAGCTGCATCATGTGTAGGGGTCTCCAAAAGCCAGCTTTAGAGTAAATTCCTGGGGATAAGTGGGATTGAAAAACACACAGGCTCATATGTGTACACACATGGGGAGCAAAGCTGTTCTCCTAACCATTTAAATAGCGCGAGGCAACCAGGGATGAATTTTGATCGTCGCAATTCATCCGTGCTGCTCCAGCACGGCGGCTGAGCCACCACCATGGCTCAGGTCCAGGTCCAGGATGGAGGGCCCAGGTCCAGGGTGTCTTCGGTAGCCAAACAACAGGTACTGAGGAGGGCTTTGCTACTGGGTTGGTGGGATAAATCAGCCTGGCAAGGCGGTGCCAGGACAGTGCTGGTGCGAGAGGGGACAGCTAATGAGGGCTGCGCCTCGTCTGGAAAATGAATATGTGGAAACTACGGCTTTTTGAAGAAAGTGGCCGATTTGGGATGGATATCACTGATTCCCAGCCACAAACCAGCGGTGGAAATAGTATCTTGCAAATAGAGCTTTGCATGCATGACACACAACTTCCTGGGCCAAGCCCTCTACAACTACCTGATAGGAGGTTGTGGTGAGGTGGGGGTTGGTCTCTTCTCCTGGGTAACCAGCGATAGGACAAGAGGAAATGGCCTCAAGTTACGCCAGGGGAAGTTCAGGCTGGATTTAGGAAGAATTTCTTCACTGAGAGACTCATCAGGCATTGGAATGGGCTGCCCACGGAGGTGGTGGAGTCCCCATCCCTGGAGGTGTTCAAAAAACATCTAGATGTGGCGCTTTAGGACATGGTTTAGCGGGCATGGTGGCATTGAGTCGATGGTTGGACTTGATGATCTTTTAGGTCTTTTCCAACTTTAACAATAAAAAATAAGTAAAAAAAAAAAAGTTTGTCTGGGGAGCAGTTAACTACATATCCAGGTCAGCCCCATCCTCTTGCCAGAGCCGATGAGGGCTGTCTGCTGGATCTCCTTTTCTTGCTTTCCCCAAAGTGGCTTTCCCTAGATGAAAATGCAGCCCTCACTCGGGAGGAGCCGTGACACCTCCTTTCCCTCTGGCGACAGCCACCTTGCAGGGATGCCAGGCATGAGGAGCACCTTGTCCCCTGGAAAACCCCACTTTTGGAGGCTGATGTGCAATTACCCAAGCTGGAAAGCAGCCAGGGATGGTGAGGGATCCCTAAAAACTGTCACAGGCCACCTCTGAACCATCACAGCCCTGCCAGGGAGAGACAACCCCAGCAAGGCAAGGGCATGGGACCTCGATCCTCCTGTGTGAAGATCAGACCAGGTCCCTGCAGGGTTTGGGCTGGAGGCTGGAAATAGAGCTGAGTTTCCTGGACCGTGGCTTGATGGCATGGAAACAGAAACGCCCCAGCAGGTTAAGAACAGGCTCTTCCACCTAAAGGATAAAAAGAAGAGGGGTAAAAAAAAGAGAGAGAAAGAGCCGCTGCCATTGAATAATTGATGAGTTTCAGACCAATCAATGTGACAGCAGAGCAGGGCTAATTAAAGGTTTCTAAGGAATCCCTATAGTAATTTACTTGAATGTAAGAAGTTCATTCTCTTTCTCCCTTTTTTCCCCCTCCCTGTTCCCAGGAATTCCAGTTTTAGGCTTCGGCGGTCTCTAACCACCGCTTACTTTTCCCCTCCAGGGGGGTGTTTGCTATGGAAATATGCAATTAATATTGCAGCGATCATAATTGCTAATTATTAAAACAATGCTACCCCCTTTTTCATGGCCTACTTTCTTGCTCAAAATCATTTAAATAACAGGGAAAAGAAAAAAAAAAAGCAGAGACGAGGTGGCTGCGGCTTAGCTGAGCCAGGATTGAGCGCTGAACGTGGCTGGGTTTGGCTGTAATTTGGAGCATTCCCACCATATCTGCGTGAAAAGTCAGGGCAAGGTGCTGCTGCTGGCGGTTGCCCCTCGCCATAACCTTGAGCCACACTGAAAAAATGCCCTGTGATGCTGGAACGGCCCTAACCCATTTGGTGATCAGCCTATCTGGATGGTCTGCCCATGTTTCTGAAGCAGCCGTCACGGTGGCGTCTCTGTGCTGGCTACCACTATGAAATATTAATAGTCAGTGATGAGGAATTAACTGTCAGAGGTGTAGGCTGTCAAGGGAAAGGTGAATCACACAGGGGAGAGGTGCTCAGTGCCAGGGATCTGGCCTGGGGAAGGGAGGCAATTCGCTCCTGCACCTGGCCATGACCTGCCATCCCGCTAAAGAAAGATGGAGCTTTTGGGTAGCCTAGATGTTGGGATCCTGGGGGAGTGGAGGAGAGCATGGCCAGCTCATGGTGCTTCCTGCAGGAGTTAAAACCCCAAGGTCATACTCTGATGGGCAAGAGCTGCAATGTTGTGGGGCTGAGCTGGGAGAGGAACACTGGGGCTGGGTCTGGTTGCTCCCCATGCTTTGCATCCCAAGCATTTCCTGACCCATTGCTTGAGTCATATCGCAAGGGAACTGGATGAGGCTGGGATGGGATGGAGGGAGCACCCACATGGTATCATATGAGGTTGCATGGATTTGGGCATGAGAGGTCATGATGAGAGCTGCTGGTGCAGGGAGGTCTCATGAAGGACCTCCTCCATGCCCTGGTAGCCGCTGCAGTCATGAAGGTAGGGGACTTAAATAATAGACCATGCTTAAAACTATCACAGCCAAGATGTGAAGAGCACTGGCATGGTTTTGTCATCCACGTGAACGTGGAGCAAGAAAGGATGGAAATCTTGCTCCCGAGGGTGCTGGCGGTGTGTCGCACACAGCTGTTTGTGCACCGAGCATCAGACTGCAGGAATCCGGAGGGGATCTGCTGGGGGTTTATGGAAGCAATGTATGTGGAAATAAGGCTGAAAAAAAGTCCCCTTGTGTGTTGAGTCTAGCAAAGCAGCCATTTTCTCCTGCACATAAATGAAAGCAAAAATCGGCAGGGTTATAATAAAACATGAAAGGCTTATGTGTAAGCTAGGAAGCAAGGCTTTGAATGGGTTCCTGGTGGTCTCAGGTGGTTGAAGGTGTAGCTATAATACAGCAAGCAATTAGAAACAGGTTTTCTATTAACTGGCTTACTTTGCTGGCTGCTTTGATGGAGCTGACCTTTCCCTCTCAGCCCATCCTGGAGCAGGTGACAGGTTGGAGACTGCCTGGCCCTCACCCCTCCATGTTAAGCATGGGTTTCGGTCCCACATATCTTATCTTTTCCTGCCAGACGTTTGCTGTCTGTAGAGCTGGTGGTGTGATGGCTGAGTCTTGGCTTTAATAGCAGCATGTCGGCAGTGCAAACCTGTGATTGGGAAGGCAGGATTAAGGGGCTGGGCTCCCCTTTGCTCCTTCAAGAGAAAAAAAAAACCCTGATGGGTCTGGGATGGTTGTAGGAACTTTTTTTCTTTCTCTCATTACAATGGATGCTTCACCTCAAAAAATCCCTATTTATTTAGTAACACTGTCAAAGGTTCATTACAGAAGTTACCAGCTGATTTGATGGGAATTGCTCCCATTTACCCCAGGAGGGAACGGGGGACTCTGTTGGGAGACAGAAGTTTTCCTGATTCACTGAGTTTTTATTTTCAAATGACTTGAACTAAGTAATCTTTTCCTGCTGCTCATGACGCTGCCTGGAACTTACCTGATCTAGTTTCAAACCCACCCCTGATCCTGCTGGGATTTGAACCAGTAATTTGAAGAAAAGCTCTCTGCTGCTTTTCTTAGGTGTGCTCTGCTTTCCACCACCAGCCATCTTGTTGGGTCACCCGTGATGAACAGAGCGAGCAGTCAGGTGGTGGTTGACTTCGGCAGAGGGAGAAAGGGAATTGCTCCCAGCTCCAGTTTGTAGGGGCAAATTGGTTTGGGACTGGGCACGGCAGAGATGGAAGAGCTGCCTCTGTTACAGCTCCAGCTGGGTGGCTTCTTTCTCCCTGTTGATGTTCACCACACCCGGAGCTGCACTTTTTGGCCAGGATAAATGCAAAATACAGATGCAGAAGCAACTGCCAGGAGTCACTCCAGGCTGTTGAGAAGCCAGGTTGAGTAACCAAGTCTGCTTCAGATATTTTTTTAAACCTCTTGTCTGTCAGAGGCTTGACCAACACATCTTCCAAATCTGTTTCCCTTGCTTAGTGTCTTCGTTGTCTCCATCACACTGATGACACCTCAGTTGCAACTGCCCCTTTCTGCAGCTTCAGGGAAGGCCCATAGTCAATTATTTAAAGTAATTCCCACTGCTGGTGCTTGCAGGCTTGAGCACGCCTCCGAAACCCTGCCAAGGTCCACACCAGGCCCCAAGTGCTGTGTTCACCTCATCTCTTTCCCAAGCTGAACCATTGCATCTTCACCCGGAGTTGGTAGGTAAGGAGTTCAGACCTGCCCCGACTTCTGAGGGTCTTGGACCCCATTGGTGGTTTTTGTGAGGAAACTGAAGCATGGATGAGTCCATCCGCACCTTGGTGTGTCGGGCTGACGGGACTGTGTGTGCCAGGAACCAACTCTGCTCTTGGAGAGCAGCAGGTGGTTGAACAAACTAGACCATTAATCCAGCCAAATTATGGCAACAGAAGTTTGAAGATGTTTGCATTCAAATTCAAACTGTTCGCCCTCTTGGATGAACTAGGCAGCACGAGGGTGTTTGTTAATTAAACGGTGGGGAGAAGGAAAACAAAACAACCCCCCAAAAAAGATGGTTGTGCTAAAATGCTGGAACTTTTTTTGCCACCCATGATCGGGTGTAAAGGGAGGAGAGATGGACCTTACATGATAAAAGATGGAGCAGCCCCTGCGCTCTTCCTGCAACCCTCCTGGGACAGATGGAGCATCCCCGAAGGAGAGGAACTGGTTAAAACCGCGGCTCCTGTGTAGCAGCAGGATCCTCTGCGCGAGCGGTGAAAGATTGGTGGGCTGTAATGATGCGCTGGGCTGTATGGAAATGCCCACCAGCCCTCGGCAGCGGCCGCGGCGCAGACGGGGGACGCGGCACCGAGAGGCAGAGGGAGCGTTATTGATGCGCTCGCCTCGGGGAGGGAAGCGGATAATGGATGTGGGATGTTGGCCGTGCTCTGTCATCAAACGAGGGGCCTGAAAGATGGTGCGCTGCAATATTATCAGTCATTCCTTGATCAAGATGTAATGCTCTCGGTGTCCTTCTTTTTTTTTCTCTTTCTCCCCCACCGCACTGGCAAACACTTTTATTTTTCACTCTTTGACCTTTTCGCTCCGTCATTCGGGATGTTTGGATCCGCTCCCCTTTTAACCAAAAGCACATCGTCCTCCCCTATCCTCTTTCCTCCCTTCCTCCAAGCCTGAAGATACTGGTGTGAACTTGGGGAAATCACGTTTTCCAATCATCTTGAAAAGACCTCTTGCTTTTTATTCCCCCCCCCGCCATACCATTAATAGATTATGTGTATGTATGCATACACATACTTAAGTTTTATTTCTATGGTACTATAGGTAAGAGCAGTGCTTCACAGACAAATAAAAAGGTCAGTCCCTGCTTTGCGATTGCCATAACACAGCAAGGGATGGCAAATAAGGGGTTTTATTACATCTCACCTGTATTTAGGCAAATCAAACAATTGCATTTTTTACAGCCCTGTGTAATGGCCTGATGCAACCAAATGAGACCTCTCTCCCAGGGAGTTTAAGCAGCATATTAGCTTTATCACTTGATGACCCATAAAATGGTTGTGCACCCCTTAGTGATTACCTGACTTACTCAGCACAGCTCTGCAGGGAGGATATTTAAACATTTTTTGCATTATCAATTTCATAATGTCATAGCTCTAGTAGTCAGCCTTTTAAAGGCGGTGGCTTTCCTTTTCATCTTTGTGCAGGGTAGTAAAACAAGGAAGATGGGAATGTAAAGATAAAAATAAGATTTCTCCCTATCTTGGAGGTGGAACTAGCATTTTGGGCATCTTCTCTTCCATTCTGTCTCCTCCAATGACTTTTCATTGCATGAGAAACTTGGTAGTCATGAACCTAATGGTGATGATGGACAGGGTAAATGGAGATCTTCCCTCCCACAGGATGTAGCAGAGCACCGGTGTGTGTTGCAAAGCTGTGTTAAGATGCAGAAGAGAAAAGCAGTGAGGGTAAATCCTGCCCTGTAGAATTAAATCTGGCCATGGATTTCAAGGGCAACAAGAAATGCTTCTATAGGTATGTCAGTGATAAAAGGAAGACTAGAGAAAATGTGGGCCCTCTCCAGAAGGAAACGGGAGACCTGGTTACCCGGGATATGGAGAAGGCTGAGGTACTCAATGACTTTTTTTCACCGACAAGTGCTCTAGCCTCACCACCCAAGTCACAGAAGGCAAAGACAGGGACTGGAAGGATGTAGAACCACCCACTGTAGGAGAAGATCAGGTTTGAGACCATCTAAGGAACCTGAAGGTGCACAAGTCCATGGGACCTGATGAGGTGCATCCACGGGTCCTGAGGGAATTGGTGGATGAAATGGCTAAGCCACTATCTATCATTTTTGAGAAGTCGTGGCAGTTTGGTGAAGTTCCCACTGACTGGAAAAGGGGAAACATAACCCCCATTTTCAAGAAGGGAAAAAAGGAAGACCTGGGGAACTACAGGCCAGTCAGTCTCAACTCTGTGCCTGGCAAGATCATGGAGCAGACCCTCCTGGAAACTATACTGAGGCAGGTGGAAATCAAGGAGGTGATTGGTGACAGCCAACATGGCTTGACCAAGGGCAAATCATGCCTGACAAGTTTGGTGGCCTTCTACGATGGGGTTACAGCACTGGCAGATAGGGGAAGAGTGACTGATTTCACATACCTGGATTAGAGCAAAGCATTTGACACTGTCCCACACAACATCCTTGTCTCTAAATTGGAGAGACATGGACTTGATGGATGAACCACTCGGTGGATAAGGAATTGGCTGGATGGTCATGCTCGAAGAGTTACGGTCAACGGCTCGATGTCCAAGCGGACACCAGTGACGAGGGGCGTTCCTCAGGGGTTGGTATTGGGACCGGTCCTGTTTAACATCTTTGTCAGCGACATGGACAGTGGGATTGATGCGCCCTCAGCAAGCTTGCCAATGAAACCCAGCTGTGCGGTGTGGTGACATGCTGGAGGGCAGGGATGGCATCCAGAGGGACCTGCACAGGCTTGAGAGCTGGGCCTGTGCGAACCACATGGAGTTCAACAAGGCCAAGTGCAAGGTCCTGCACGTGGGTCGGGGCAATCCCAAGTACAAATACAGGATGGGCGGAGAATGGATTGAGAGCAGCCCTGAGGAGGAGGACTTGGGGGTGATGGTTGATGAGAAGCTCACCATGAGCCGGCAATGTGCGCTTGCAGCCCAGAAAGCCAACCGTGTCCTGGGCTGCATCCCCAGCAGCGTGGCCAGCAGGGCGAGGGAGGGGATTCTGCCCCTCTGCTCTGCTCTTGTGAGACCCTCCCTGCAGTGCTGCGTCCAGCTCTGGGGGCCCCAACAGAAGAAGGACATGGAGCTGTTGGAGCGAGTCCAGAGGAGGCCACGAAGATGCTCAGAGGGCTGGAGCCCCTCTGCTATGGAGACAGGCTGAGAGAGCTGGGGCTGTTCAGCCTGGAGAAGAGAAGGCTCCGGGGAGACCTTCTAGCACCTTCCAGTACCTGAAGGGGCTACAGGAAAGCTGGAGAGGGACTTTTTACAAGGGCGTGGAGTGACAGGACAAGGGGGAATGGTTTTAAACTGAAAGAGGGGAGATTTAGATGAGATCTTAGGAAGAAATTCTTTGCTGTGAGGGTGGTGAGACCCTGGCCCAGGTTGCCCAGAGAAGCTGTGTCTGCCCCCTCCCTGGCAGTGTTCAAGGCCAGGTTGGATGGGGCTTTGAGCAACCTGGTCTAGTGGAAGGTGTCCCTGTCCGTGGCAGGGGGGTTGGAACTAGATGGTCTTTAAGGTCCCTTCCAACCCAAACCATTCTATGAAACTCCCTGGGTTGGCATTAGAAGGAGGATTGTAAAACATTTATGGCCAAATGTCCCGTCCATTCTATTTGGGGTAATTTCTCCTTTCTTGTGAATAACTCACACTCTGAATATTACAAAATAAAGTATGCGAGTGATGAGAGCAACAACATTTGTCTGTAGTTGAATTCTCCTAAACTACAGCTGGAAATGTAGAGAAAAGTGATGCAAAAGCAAATGTGCTTCAGAGGAGCTTTTGAGAGAATAACAATAAATGGGGAGGAATGAGATGCCAAAACAGGGCCTTGGGACAAGAATTTCTAATGACAATGGTTTTGAGCATCTCAGTTTTGGGGAGATGCTCTGTGTGTAAAGCAGGTTGGAGAAAAATTTTTTTTTTCTTCTCTTTAAATACTTCAAGGTTTCATAATTCACATTTACAAAATTTGGATGAAAAGCGAATGTTTTGGTACCTTTTTGAAATTAGGTTTTGGGAAAAAGTCAGTCTGGCAACTATTTCATTGAAAAAACACTAAATTTAAATTAGGGTTGTTTTTTTACTGCGGAAAAGATGACATGAAATAAAGTATGTCTCAAGATGAAATTAAAATGTTTGGAAAATAATTTAAATGAGACACTTCAGTATTCTAAAAAATTTTTCCATTTCTTTATAAAAGGCATGAGAAACCCCTCGGTATTGCCAGAAGTGCATTGCTTCTGGGAAATGTCCTCTAATGATAAACTTATAGACCACTCTGCTTTTTAGGTAGACACCATAGTCCCTGCTGCCCCCCAGGGAATTATTTCCTCTGGCATGGACTTCTCAAAGTTAAACCCACCAATTCTGTGGCTTACAAGTCCTCAGCAATTTGTCCCAGTCACTACACTTGTGTGGGCTACAACTGGACTATGACCTGCAGAGCCTGGAGTTGAATTCAGGTAAAAACCCAGGTGTTCACTCACATCTGAGGTGCCTCAATGCACCCAACATGATCACCATCTGCTGTGCAAGACCTGTCTCCTGGAGGTCATGTCTTCAAACCTGCCATCCCCTTAGAGATGTTTTAGATAGACTTATGGCATCTGACACTAGATACCTGTGTTTGGGAACTTCATTCCCATACCCTTTGCAGTTTGGTCAAGAGAAGCTGTCCAGCTTCTCTTGATTGGAGGATGTGTTGAGATCCATTGAGACTCTATCCAGCTGACCTCCATCATGTGGGGTGGATGAGCATCAAAGCTCCTGCACCATGTTGCTGGTGAGCCCAAATGTCACCAAACTTGAAGTTGAGTCTAAAGTCATACCACCTTTAGGCCGCAAAGGTGGTTAATAGTCTCAGCACAGCATGTCCCTCTGCCCATGGTTTGAGACTCACCAAATGCCAGGTATGAAGGGTAATCTTCCAATTTTTGTGGAAATTTTTGAGGGGATGGGGTGAGCTATCTTTTCTTAAATAATTCTGAAACTGCACAGATCTTCCCTTTTTTACTGATTCTTTTTCATCCATCACACTGAAACTTTGTCTGTCTCTGTGGGAATTCAGTAAGTAGATATCACAAAGGGTTTGCATGGCACAGTGATAGATCATCTACCCTGATGTATGCACACTGAGCATATCAGTAGTAAGTTTTACTCCCAAGAGCCACCCCCAGAGATAGATCTCAGGCCTTAGTTAAAGATCACTGTCTCTATTCATTATCTTGTCACTGGTTCCAGCATTGGTTTGATCTATAGATGGTTGTATAGGGAGCAGAGCTTAATAACTGGAGAAGGAGAACAGTTTGGGGTTCTGTCACTGACTATGTGGAGTCACCTTGGGCAAGTCACTTGCATCTAGATCATCAAAAATACATTAACACTTCAAACTTGTTGATGTGGATGGGAGATTTTGGGTTTTTTGAGGATATGGACCCTTTGCTGGTGTTGCATTAGTCAGTGTGTACTTCCCATTCAGTTCCTGAACTTCAGTCCACTGGAGATTGAGGAGGTGGAAAGGCTGCAGGGTCTCACACAGGAACTGTAAGAGAAGGTGTCACTTGGTGGTATCCAGAGCAACTTTGGGATGCTGCTGTCCATTGGAGCAATGTGCCTTGGGCAGCTGATGGGAACGGATTTGAAGGGAAAGAGGGGTTGGCAAATATGTGCTGGGGGTCCCTTGTTACTTGGAGATTTCCTGCAGGTGAGGAGGAGGGGAGATGTTAGCTACTACTTCCATTCTTAATGACTGTTTTCTCAAAATCCTCTCTAATGAACAAGGCAGTCATCTTTACAGTCCCAACTTGATTTGATAGGCAGTTGGACTAGATGATCATTGTAGGTCCCTTCCAAATAAACTATTCTATTGCTTTTAGATTTGACCCTATCTATCATTTCCACATCTGTTAAATTAATGGTAAACAAACAACCCATCTGGCCATCCTAATTTTTCCTTCCCTGGAAACATTTCAAAGGGCTGAAGACTTCTATCCGTAAGCCATCAGTGGGAAAATCCTCAGGTGAGTAAGGAGAAAACTGAGGTAGGTGGCACTGACCCATTTCTAATTTGCTCACAATAACACATATTCTCTTCCCATACGCACCAAAGACTGAAGCTTCCTTGCCTTTGTCCATTTATTGCTGCTCCACCAAGAGTGCCTATCACCTCACATCACTTTTCAGCTTGCTTTTGGATGTCAAACCAAACAAAAATCCAGGCTTCTGAGATAAATGTGTCTTTTTAAGCAATTTTTTTTGTTAGACTTTATAATACAACTTCACCCAAATTCTTCCTAGATCAGGACTCTGCTTTGGCTTTGACAATTCTTTGGTGATTTCTGAGACTTATAGCGAATAATGCAGCTGGCTGGTGGGGGGGTCTGCTGTGGGTATTAGTTTGTGGAAACAAATTCCTAACTATATTCTGGTCTATAAACCCTGAGCCTAATGCCATGAGACTTACATTGGTGAGTTCACTCTCAGCATATTGGCATTTTAAGTTTTGACAATCCAATTTAACCATCTGTATTGATTGCAGGTTTTGGTATATGCAAAGGAACCTTTTTAGGGGGGAATTTGAATTACATTGGAGTAGAAGGAAAGCCCCAGATCACTTCAACACACTTTGATACTTAATTTGCAATCCTGGGATAGTGTGACTTCAATTAAAGTGAAGTCATCCCACATACCTGTCTACTGACCTCGGTTCCTGCATGAACACAACAATGTATGACAATGAGCAAGAAGAGCACACAGTAAAACAAGCCCAAGGTATCGAGTCTCCTTAAGGCACTCTTTCCTTTTCTTTTTATTTTTTTTTGTTATTATATTTTTTCCTCTCTAGTGGCTTTACCCACCTGTAATTGCAATAGAAAGAAGGAGCCAGGAGATATTTCTTTGCAGACGAGACAGTGGTTGTGTTATTATGGTGTATTACGTTACTTTCCATTAGACCAAAAACTTTTCATCTCTAACCCTAGAAGGTGACCTACAGTAAATACAGTGTCATATTTAGCTTTTGTGAATAGCTTAGCTCTCATGAATGTTTTATAGTGGGGTAAATATCACATTCTCTCCACTTATTTACATCCGCACAGCATCACAGAAGACTTGTTGGTATTAAATATTAATTGTAAGCTTCAGTGAATCTATGCTTTTGTCAAGAGTGCACTGGGCCACACATCTTCTTTGGCCTCACGCATTGAGAAACCGCATGACCTTCTGAAGAAAGAACTTGGAAGTGCATTATCAGTGTCTTAAACCAAACTGCCCCTCAGCTTGATGGCTACAGCTTCCATTGCTTTCACTCAGGTGGGAGGAGGGAGAGAAGTCACAGACAAAGATACACCTGGCTGACCCAACACTTTGACCTTAGTCAAAGTCTTTTGCATCCCAGGGCAAGTCCCTGTGGAAGGATTTCAGAGATTTATGAAGGCCAGAATGGATCAGCCAGTCTGGCTTACTCTAGATCTCAGTCGTGACCCCCTTGATTGAGCCAACAACTTGTGTCTGCCTGAAGTATATCTTCCAGGGAAGCAACCACACTTTTGGCTGGAAGACATCAATCAATGGGGAATCCACCATATCCCTTGGTACACCACTATTACTTGATGCATGGTTAATTAATTTTAGAATTACCAATGATTTCTAACACCATGCTACGATTTTCCTGTCTTTCGCTTCCAGCTGTGGATTTTTGTTGTGCCTTTCCTAGTCGATTTGCAGATCTTGCCTAGTACCTTGTACCTTATCCCTGGGAAGGGCAGGTTCTTGATCTCATGATGGAGGGTAACAATTTATCTCTTTCTTTTTATATGCTAAATGCATGGAGCTCTTGCTCTGTGTCAGAAGTTTTTTCCAGTTACAAATTGTCCATGGCACCTTTTTGTATCTCAGTCAATTTTTCCAGCTCAGCTGTTTTAGAGCTGGGGGATGTACTCAGTACTCCAGGATCAGTCTCTCCTTGGTCCATGAAATATATTCCTCTCGAGGCTGCTTTTTCAGTGTTGAGTCTTCTTCCAGACTGACCATGACTCATTACAAGTTTTAGTTGCAAAGGATTTTTTTTTTTAATCAAATTCATAGTTTTTCATAGATTTTTGAGAAACTGCTCCAAAGTGAGACACAACTTTGGACATGAATGGGACTCTGAGAGGTGCTATTATTATTGTCTATGAGCACAGCTTAGTTTCCCCCCCAGATTTCAGAACAACTTTTCTCAGGCAACGAGCATGGATTATTGATGATCCACATGCTCTATATACTCAAAAAAATTTGCACCAAGGTGTCATTTCAGACATGTAAGTAGGGATGCACAGAGCTCTCAGCGTCTGTGGTGTTGATTGACTTTGGTGGATTCTCACTGACCTAACATTCATTGATCTCATGTTCACCCATATTGGTGCATCTTTGTTGCCTTCCCTCAAGTCTCTGCTGAATTATAGAAATATGGGAGAATAGAAATTAGAAAGATTGGGCAGAGGAGGTTTACGAGCTGTTCTCAGTGGAGGGGACAAAGACCTTACGTCTTTGAGGTATTCACTTTTAAATAATCCTCCAGAATGCTTCTTCTGAAAGATGACTTCTCTCTTTTCCTAGCTGTTTCTGGTGCCGGTTGGGGTCACTGTTTATGCTCTGGCAGGTATCGGAAAGGTGGTTACTTAGGCATGGAGGAAAGCTAGTGTAATGGAGTTTAACAGCATTGATTTTACACGGAAGGCTCATTCTGCACTTAAACCCCTCCTTTCCCCATGAATACCTTATTTAAATTGTTGATTTATAATTTTTTAATGAGATGTTCCTTAATCCATCCAACCAAAGACTAGGAAGACTACGACTATGTAAGAGGGACAAAAAGCTTCTGGTTTTGTTAACTGTCTGATTTTCTGATTCATTGACTTTGGTGGCCTTTGTTTGGCAAGGAATGCCTTTTTCTGCTCCACCTGACCCCAACTCATTACAATGATTGCAGAAATCAGAGCAGTTGTTGGTACATGCTGGAGTTTGTCAAGCGATTCTTAGCCCCAAGTAGCAGCCTGGTTATTTTTAATCAATGCAAATCAACTTTTGAAGCATCCATTATGTCCTGGTCCAGGGGCAAACTAAACTACATTACAAAACACTTAAGCCCTGTAAAATTTCCTGACCTCTGAAATCTCTTACGACCTAGTTGCAGCTTCACAATGTCTAGCACTAATCTCTCCATTAAAGCCTTTTCACCTATTTCCTAAACTGCTGCACGATGTATGTATTTAGACAAAAGCAGCGGCTTTCAGAGCCATTAAAGGCTCAGGCCAAAAGTAAAGATGATTTTCTTATGGCTGAGGATGTCTGACAGCCCAGGGGGTTGGACAACACTATGTTCTTCAGCTGACCCTTATTTAAGATAACCTGTGAGTGTCAGGATTACGATGCTAAGATTACTGTGGTATTTAAATATTATGTTATTAGTCAAATACTGGCATGTATAAACCCAAGATAATTGTGGGGGGGAGGACTGGGGAAGGGGGGAATTCACTGCCAAGGATCAGATTTAAGCTGGTAGATTCAGCTTGAAACCGAGTCTTTAAAAATTCGCTCTTCCCCTCTTATAAACTGCAATTTATATTAACGGCACCAAATTAAAGTTTGGTGACCCTGACATGCTTTCCTTTCATTTACCAATCAGCAAATGACCTTTCTAATTAAATCAAGTGTGTTTCATTTGTGGGAGGGTGTGTTATGTCCGTCTCCTTGCTTGGAGGGAAGGAGAACCTGAAATCTGTGTTATTCTCCCCTAGTTTTTAAATTGCTGAAACTCCCAGAACTCTTACAAAGGAAAATCAAGAAAACCAAGGGACTTTTCTCTCCCAAGGAAGAGCCCAGCTACCCAGACGAGCAGAGGATTCATTTTGCTGAGAAGAGGTGGGAAGAAAAACCAAATTAAGGGTCTCTTCCAGACTGACCCTGATCCTTCAGCCTTTCCACAGAAAAAAACAAGGACTGGTATGAGGTCAGAAGAGTCACCCTTGTGAATCTGTTTTTCTCCACCACATGGGCAGCGTGATTGGTCCAGCTCTTAGCAGCACAGTCATCAGTGTCTGAAGGTAGGTGGAATGGTTTCCACCTTGGCCCACACAGATCACCTGCTTTGCAAAATACCATTGCAAGAAAACACAATCCCATTTGTTCTACAAGTTCACTAGATAATGAGCCCAGTGGTGCATGGGGTCTGCTGGGTCTTCACCACCTTCCCCTGAAGTAGGACCTGCCTGACCCCCTGAGAATTTTGCAAACTTCAGTGCATCTCTTCTTTTAGCTGTGACACCATCCTTGGGGTGACCCTGGTTTAGGTGCCTCATCTGCAGGAGCCTTGGTTTCCTCCTCTATAATATGGGAATGGTTGCAAAGCCTCTTAAGACCTACTGGTGCAAAATGCAAGGACCAGAACAAGTTATTTTGGAGCAGCAGACACAGCAAGACACGGTGGAGAGGAAGGGGTTTCCCGTGGGAAGCCACTAGCATTGCCTGCACAGCCTGAGGTAGTGTCATTCGCCTTCCTTTAATCTCCTGCTTTTTACTGGAGTTTTTTTAGTTGTCATTCTTCACAGCGCTGTGGTCTCAGGATCCAGTTAAGCAAACCCCACATTATCACACTACCTAACAGTGTGACATCTGTGAATGGCTTTCTAATTACTCAAATAAATCAGCATGATTGGAAATTCTTGAGATTTTATTAGGAAGGAAATTTATAGTAATTAAACCCAATTAATTTTGGGATTCTGTTAATCCAAAGAAGGTTTCGGAAGCTTTGGGTTAGACCTGCATTGTCTCCAGGAAGTGATGTGGGTGAAAGAATGAGAAATTAATTGATTTTGGACAATATGATGATAATAGGGGAATTTTTCAAATGAGTTTGTTATGCATGTTTCATCAATTGCAGAGTCTCTTTTCTGGCATCTAAAAATATCGTTCAGGGCTTTTACTAAAGATTCAAACAGACTGAAAGGAATCTTTTTTAATCAAAATAAAGAACCCTTTTTAATTACTCAGACTCCTTCACAGTTGGAGGTAATAATTGTCTTTCGTTCTTAAGTAGTGCTGTTATTAGCCTGCCCTGGGGCTCTTCTATTTTCCAGAAGTTAACGTCGCTCTCTGTTGAACGCCAGGATAGAGCGTGCGTCAGCTTAAATATTTCTATTTTTTCAATGCTGGGAATGATGCGGATTGAATCCAGCCCCTTCCTTTGGTGCTGCCATGGCCAAAATGTCTGCACACACCAACAGGAGCCTGGGAACAGTGGTACACACCAAGGGGTGGTAAGACCATGTTTCGCAGAAATGCATGTTTCCAGGTGCACCTGTGAGACCATTGTCTTATGTTTTTTCTTAAGCACTTTTTTTGATGTTGGGTTAGGGGGTTTTTGGGCAAATAAGTGCCAGTCAAGTGAGTAAATATTTTCCCTCTCTTTTTTTTTGCTAAATGTTCCCTCCAACACTGATGGAGGGGGAAGGAGTTCATCCAGGCAGTGTCGTGGCCCTCTTTCTGCAGTAGCACAAGTCCAGGTTGTGGACTGTGCTGCTTGATTATCAGGATGGGAGTAAACATTTTATGGGGAAAAAATGGAATCTATGGGACTGGGATTGCTATTCTTCATGAAGACCTACTAGATGCCCCCTAGAAATCTGGCCATTAGTAACTCATCAAATTAACAGCTCCTGGTGGAGGGAGAGTATTGCAGACCCTGAAAAAGGCTTTTGAACATTTATGCAGATGTTTGTGTCTTCTTCATGTTCTTGGCATTGGATATTGCTCCTGTGTCCATCTACTTTTTGTCAAAACACTTCTCAGTTTATACTTTTGATGCCCGTTGTTTTTTTGTGGCTTCTTCTAATGCTGAGCAGCATGAAGTTGCTCTTGATTGCAACTGAAGTCAGTGAAAGCAGAACGAACCAGCCTTTATAGCTACCATGCACTGAAACATACAAAATAGGTATAATATGGGTGGATTTGGATTCTGCCACTTCAGCATCTGTAATGTCCTTTTAATCACCAGTATTGCTCACCAAGCACTCTTACCCCTTCTTCTGTAGGTGAAAAAAATGAGGTGAAATAAAATGAAGCTCACCCCAAACTGCTCAGAGAAGAGGTTGGTTGCAGAACCAAGGCATCCTGACCCCTACGTTACTGCTGTGAACCGATCAGTTATTCAGCGTTATGTCTCCTGGCTCATGCAGTCTGTCTCCTGTAGACTGCCTTAAAATTACAGCATAATTTTGGTTGGAAGGAACCAAATGTGTTTCATTGCTAGGAGAAAGGAAGCACCCAAGATTGTCAAGGAAAATAAGTATATCTGTCACGTATAGCAAGACCCATAGACTCTATGAAGGCCTACTGAGAGAGGGAAAGAGAGAAGCAAAAGAAAAAGAAAAAGGGGTTTGGTGGAGGGCTGATGTCTCTGAATTGACATTTGCCAACCATCTTTGGTCAGGAGCTAGCTGCACTGCCTGACTGAGGTGACAGGCTGAAACAGTAGTGTTTCCACATTTCCCATCAAAAGCCAAGAAAAGACTTGTGCCATATTAGTGGAAAGAAGAATCTGGTTTGGAAGACATCCCAGCCCCACGTGAGGTGGGATGTCTGGTTTGGAAGACATCCTACCTCACCAGGTGTAACTGCTGCATTGCAAACCCTCGGTATAGACAAGCAAAGATCTTCCACTGAGGCAACTTCATAGGACTTGAAATATCACATTTTCAGTATCTCTGGCTATAACCACGGCAAGGTTTGGGTGAAGACCCAGGAGGCAAAGAGTTAAGCTGCTTTCATGTTCTAGGTACTTCTTTAGAAGCCCTGTATCAGAGGGTTGTATCCTTCTGAATGTGAGTTTAGACTGCTTTTGTGCTAATGCATTTATATTGTGATTGTGAAAAGCTTTTTTTAAAGAGGAAGATAAATCTTACCCAAATCTGATAATCATTTTTAAAAATCTCTGCTCTGAGATTTATGTTGCTTTTTTTCCCCCCCTCCCCATGACAAAAAAAAAAAAAAAAAAAAGAAAAAACAACCACCCTTCTGCATCAAAGACAGAAATAATGGCTTGTAAGTACTTAAAAGCTTATGGATAGGAAACTTAAAAAACTGTTCGGATTCAAACCAAATCCTATCAGATTTTCTTGGTTCTCATAAACCTTTAATCAGCTCCCATGGGGCATTTTTGCTAACCATAAAGCATGTGATTAGAAGACACATGAACTACTGGAATTATAACAGTGAGATGGGCTTTGACTTTAGTCCGACTTAAGAACGTGAATTTAAGAAGCCGTTGCAGCGATAGCGGTAGGCAGCCAACCCCGGGAGGGAGCACAGCACACCGCCATTTCTGTCATGAGAAGCCAAACTGGTGGTGAGACCCTCTTTTCACCACGTCTCAGCCCTACGAGGGGTTTTCAGAGTCCAGGCATCCTCCTCGGGGAAACCCCGGTGCGTTCAATGCGGGATGCGCGTTGCAAGGCACTGGTCCCTGATAGCCTACTGCTGTTAATGGGGTATAGGAACGGGACAGCCCAGAAGGGAAAACAGCACAGTATTTTCAGCAGAGGACTGGGATGACCTTAATTGCAGAGGCAACGTGGCACTTTTCACCGACCTTTTCTATGAGATGATGTCTGGCTGACAAGGGCATAGGGTGTGGCCCAGGGTGCTTGGTAGCATCCTGCCTCATCCAGGTCCTGGTACTTGCTCTAATACCATTTTATGAGCTTGGCTCATCTGCTTTCCATCTCAAGGCTTTCTTGGTTTAAAATACCAGTTTTCTGGAGCATGAATTCCCTCTTATGTGACAAGGCTATGGAGATGAATGCAATTCAGTCAGGATCTCCGGGTGCTTTTGTCATACAAATAGTATCTGTTGGGACACAGTCTGCTACAAGAAGAGATTCTGAATTAGGCTGGAAATGAATCCTTGGTCCCTTTATGGGAGAAGATAAATATTTTATAATCTATGTGTACAGGTCCCAGGCATCAGCAGGACAGAAATACGCTGTAAGTAGCATAGAAATTACCAGGAAGTTAGACACAGACTGGCATTTCTCTGTGTTAGATGTCACTGAGAAAAGTGTGATTGACATGAGAATTTGTATTTCTGTCATTCAAAAGATGCATTATTTGGAAAAAGCAATTGCTAGATAGAGATGAATGGATCTTTGTAAGACACTGCAGGTTTGGCATGGGGGTCCATGAGAGAGGGGACCATTTTGAGGGTCTTTACTCTTTAGCAACTAGTTCTGAAGTCTCCATGAGGTGGACACAACTGGAGCAGAAGCAGTTTTGGATTATAGTAGCTGGAAGTCCCAAGCTTGTATCACCAAGCTGCCCACTGAGCCTATTCTGGAAGGACCCGTTGCTTTAGAAGATGCATTATTTACTCTTGAAGGTCATTATGTTCCTGGTTTGCCAGCTGGGAAACTCTAATTTGGTGTCCCCACCTAATGAGCTGGGATGATGCCATGTGGACACGCAACCACGAGGAAATACATATTCCTTGCAGGCATCAAGGGGCTACAAGTTTGGAGACAGGCATCAGCTCTTGTTCATCCCTCAGTGTTTCTCCCCATTGTCCTATGGCAGGCAGCGGTATGACTTGCACAGAAAATAAGGCTTTATCCTGGGTCCTGCTGCTTTGACATGAACCTACAGAGCCCTCAGACACCAGAATGGGCATCAGAAAGCATGGGGCAATGTTGCAACCTCTGATATAAGAAGGGGAAGGTGGCAACCATCCTGAGCTCATCACACAGGGCAGACAATGGAAGAAGAGCTGCTGGCAGATTTTTCCATGAAGGACATTTTAGTTTGTAATTCACTTTGCTGGTTCTGAAATTATATCATTTCTCTTAGTATTTAGGAAATGTTACATGTCCTGTCTTTTTAGCTGTATGAATACTCAGGGCTGGCATTTTAAAGGACAAATGGTTTTAGTACATAGAGACCTGTACATCTGGTTGGGTAATTTCAGATTTGCTGATCTTTTAACAGATATCACTGCAATTCAAAAATTACCTCACAAAGCACATTTGTTCTTTGTAAGTGGATATGACAAAAATTCCACTTAAACAAAAAGAGCCAACACAATATCTCTGCTAGGATCCCAGCAAACAACTTGAGTCTATTACCAAAATCTAACTTAATATAATTTTAGCACACTGTGCTAAAACAATTTTAGATAATTCTGTATGTGTGACACTATTTTACCCAGCTGCTAGGACACTGCACAAATAACTTAGTTCATCATCTCTGGTCTTTTCCAAATTCTGCAGAAACTTTCCTGAGTGTATCTGGGAGGATTATATAGGTTTATGTTACACAAGCTACTGCAACACTCTTTACTATAAGATAAAGTTGTAATTCCTAATGCTGTAATGTCTGCTGGAGGATTATTGTGTTAATGTGATTGGACCGTATACTGGCTGGAATGTTATAGAAATGATAGAAGAGCCTGATACTGAGAGTTGAAAAATATGGAATTATGTGAAGTGAAAACAAGTGAACTCCTGAAAGTGAAACAAGTGAACTCCTGAAAAATTACCAAGTTCTACAAGGACTACTTAGAGCAAAAGTAAAACTAGAAGCACAAAGTTCATATCCAGATCAAGGTCCAGGTCAAATGCTTCCCTGGTTGAGTATTTGTCCTTAGAAGTTTGATCTGGCTGGGCAGAAGAGGCATTGTGGCCATTGGCTGGGTCTAGTTGCCCAGAAAGGTGGTAGATGCCCCATCCCTGGAAACATTCCAGGTCAGGTTGGATGGGGCTCTGAGCAACCTGGTCTAGTTGAAGATGTCCCTGCTCATGGCAGGGGGGTTGGACTAGATGGCCTTTAAAGGTCCCTTCCCACCCAAACCATTCTGTGATTCTATGGTTCTGGGGGACAGACAAAGTTTGGGATCCGCTGGGACCCTTCCTATGATGGGACCCTTTGAGGTGCCAGGATGTGGTGTGCAGCCTTCTTGCATCAAAAGTGGGACTGCAATTTAAAAAACAGTCCTCTGCAATGTGCCACCCATTTTGGAGGCAAAGGGACAGCGGGTCGCTCCTCGCCAACCCTTCACACCACATGTCTCTGCTTTCAGCACGGGGGGATACGGGGCATCAACCTGAGCAGCTCTGTGAGACCTGGTGTCAATTCTCAACCTTTTTTTTCCCCGCTCCATGGGTTTGCACTCATTTCTCTGATTCTGCAAGCAGTGCTGATCTCCTATCACCAGATAAGAACCAGCTAAGAAGATTGCAGCAGTGACCACCGGTTTACCATACAGGTCACCAGAGCATGTGCCATTCTCTGTTCAGGGCGAGTGATCACCTTCCAGCCTGCCACTGCTTTGGAGAGTTGCAGTCAGTGGCCTGAGCAAGACAGGCTGCTGGGATGTCCTCCGTCTGCTCCAAGCAGGTAGGTAAGAGTAGAGCGCCATTGCTAGCATCTTCCATGGAGGTGCTGGAGCCAGGCGTGGAGCATCACCATCCAGGTACACTCCACAGATGTTTCGGGGAAGGTGTTGTGTCAGCGTGCCCTGTTATTCCCAACGCATGGGAAATGTGAGGGTTGCCCAGAAAATGTAGTCCAGTTGTGCGGGTAAGAAAGAGGTTCTCCTTAAGGACCCCAAAACGAAGGCTACGCACATTTTTTCTGGGAAATCACAGGGAAAAAAACCCATCTCATTGTATTTTCATGCAGCCACACGACGATTGCTCACATGGAAATACTTAGGTCACTTGGACTGGAGTCTTCAACTCGCAATGACTTTTAACAGGCAACATCTGACAGTACCAAAGCCCTTTGCAGCCCTGGGTGAAATTATGATAACAAGAGAAAAAAGCTATTACTGCCACCATGCTTTCATTATGCAAATGATATTAAGATAGGCTGTGCAGATCGCCTGTGGCTATGCTATAATCTCCATGCAGTGATTATAATGTGTCAAACTTAGTCATTTTGATTATGACATGTTAATTACATGCCATCCTCATGCAGACATGAATATTACTCGCAGTCAAACAAAACACAAATTGGGGGCATTGTTTTTTTTTTTGTTGTTGTTTCATCTTTTTTTTTTCTTGAAATTTTGTTGATTAAATGAATTAAAATATAAAGAGATACGTAACATTGTAAACTCATTAAACATTGGCCAACTCATCCCTGGCTGCCTGGGTGGAGAGGGAGGGGCTTCCGTCACAAAACCAGTCTGTAGCGTTATTGTTATTTTTTTTTTTGTCCCAGTAGGGGTTGTGTTTTAAAAAATATATAGTTTATAAACTGGAGAGCTGCATGGGGTGAAGAGAATTTGATCTTTTAACTCTTTCTGGTATTTATCAGAAGAGGGTGCAGATGGTCGAAGTGTCCCCATCTCCATCATGGTACAGTGCCTGTGAGTCACCCTGCTGTGGATATTTCTCATCATCATCCCCATCCTCAGGTACCTTAATTTCAGAAGTTGTTTTTTGAACAAAAAAAATTAAATAGCGTTCCAAAGTTTTCTGAGGACAAGCCCTTTTTCCTGCTGCGCCACCCTCTCCTTATGGCAGATCCTGCTTAATCCTCCTGGAAGAAAAGCAGAATATTTTTTTTCTTGTGTTTTCCAGCAAAACACGTTTTAAAATATTGCCATTTTGAACGTAGCTCACTGTAAAAAAAATACAGTTTCAGGGGAGATGGTTCAATAAAATATTCTCCCATGATGAAATATGCCATTAAATATAGAAACAGATCAGATATCAGATCTTCCCACCGAGATTCCCCTGGATGAGATATCTAGGTAAGAGGCTGAATTACTGAGACACCTCAGTAAGTATGGGATGGGAGGGAAAAAAAAGACACCTCGCAGGAGAGAAACACCTAACTAGGCTTATAAATAGCCAGTACTGCAACCTGCCAGATTAATTTGGGGAAATAAGCCTCACTGAAAGTGTTTTGCAAATTCATCAGATTTCCTTACTTCGTTAGCCCTCACTGGTGTTTAAAAATATAATATTAGCATTGAAGCTAAGATTTTGTTTTAGGTAATTAAATGCTTTGAGTTACTGGTTCATTAACAGGGATCTCTCCTAGCATTGTCAACTCTTGAGTTAAAAAAAAGAAAACAAGAAAAAAAAAAAAAAAGAAGAGGTGATGGTGATCAAATAAAAAATGTACACGATGGACCATTTGCAGCTAAAATTTGCATGGCACCAGGTGGGACAGGACTGAGATGAGGGAAGTAGCTGAAGGATATGCAAATATCAAGGGAGAAGCTTAAAATTTATGATCTCTTCACCCAAAAAAGCAAACCCTGTGTGACTTCCGTGGAGAAAAGTCATAGTAAAACTGTCCCTGTGCTTCCTCTATACAGGGGTTTGGGCTATCAGCATCACTGGAGAGACTTGTCTCACTGGTGTGATGAACGCAGCAGGGCTGAGCTTGCTTTTGGGTAGACTTTGGGGCATCTGGGGTGCAGACTGACCTTTCCCATGATCACTGGTCTTCAACTTCATACCACAATCACCACTTTGGCAGCTCATAGGCGAGTTGTCTGTTTGTTTCTTAATGCGCAAAATAAATTTTAAATAAAATAAAAGGCATCCCCTTAAACATTGTGTTTTTACAGAGGGACATTTCAAGGCAAGTTTTACACAGGTTCAGCCCAGAGGGAAATTAAACTCTACATGTAAATGGAGATTACACACAAAGGAATCCATTACTTTCAATATTTCTCAGCAGGAGGGTTCAGAGTTATTTAAATAAGTTTAGATATTAAACCTAAAGTAGCCATTAAAGGAATGTGGATTTGTTTGCCTAGTTTTTATAGAAATCTTTTTTTTTTTTCCAGCTGACTGAAAAATCCATTCCTTGCATGATGGTGAATATTTTTAATGCATAAAAAAATGAAAGAACTTTCAATATAGTACTTCCTTTGAATTTTTAAGCACCAAATTACAGAATACTTATTATAGGAAAATGTCTTCTTCAGGAGAGATTAAACTGCAAACATTTTCCTTACTTTTTTCTCCCTTTTCCATCTATTCTTTAGAAGAGAACTAATATAAACACTGACATTAAACCATATTGGCTATGTAAGGCACTTTGATTGTCATTGAGATTATTTTAAAAGTTATTTAGGTCCCCGTGTTACATCTTTGCAACTGCATGGAAAATGTTTCACCATGTTTCTCTTTGAAACATTTCTTTGGGGATTCATAAATATTGATTGTACCGTAAAAAATTGATGGAATCTTGAAACAGACTGCAGTCTTGGTAGCTGGGGAATTTACTCAATTTTTCTCAATAGCTGCAGTCTATAAAAAGAGGAGATTTTGCAAATTGTTTCTCACCTTGTCTTTTTAGTATTTAATAGCTCTCAATTCTGTAGCCTTCTGAACCATGCACCGGGTGCGTTTTCCATCAAAACTGTATCAGGCCTATTCAAAGAGAATTAAAAGGCGAGGTGTCACCAAGGGGTTAAACTGCCTTCCTGGCTGGCAAGCCTGACTTTCATTACTGGTGGCAGTGTAGAGCCATCCTGGTTCTCGTTGTGTTAAAACTTTTGTTAAAAAATTTGTCCTTAAATTTTAATGGATTTATGCAGAAATGGGGGAAAAAAAACAGATATTTCTCTCTCTTGGTTTAAAAAAAACCCAAACACACACACATACAAAAGGACATTTCCCTGGATGCCAAGGAATCCCTCAGCATCTTATTTATTAAGTGCAGGATAGTCTTCTTTTGGTATGGAAAAGTTTTAACTCCGTTGACCGAGGATTAGCAGCGAAGGAGGTGTCTTTGCCAAATCCCTGGGATGGAGCCTGCGGCCGAACTCCAACCTCCCTCATCCCATCCCACTGCACCATATCCAGGCCAACCTTACCGGACCCCCTTTGGCTGACACTTGGGTTATTTTGGTAAATGCTATAAAAATGAGCTGTTTATTTCCCTCTCAGGCCGGTGATGGGACTTTTTGTGCTCCTCTGCAAACCATGGGCACAGCTGAGCTTGGAGGCAGCAGTGACTTCTTATCGGCTGGGTCCTGGCTGTGCTGGGTAGTCATGGGGGACGACAGCGATTCCCTCTTCCCCAGCTGTAAATACAGGCTTCACTTTGGATAATTAAGCTCTCCCCAGAAAAATACCAACGTACACTGCTGGGCAGGTAGGGCTGTGCACAGGCAGCAGAACCTTTGCTCCGAATTCAATTAAAGAGCATCCCATGAATAAGTGGGAGTAAAAGGGGCAATAGGGGATCTCTGTAATGCTGGTGGGCTTTGCTTTCATTCCTCCAGGCTGGGTGCAGCCCTGGGATGTCTTGTGAGGGGATGCCTGGGTGTGCTGCGGAGCCACGTTTTGCTGGAAAGCTGCTCTGAGGGTCTGCCCAGAGGGTCAGCTTTTTGCAAAGACACCAGTAAAGGGGCTCAATTGCAGGTCTAGGAGCCATCCTACTCACCTCTATCATTCCATTAGGTCAAAGCTAAAATCAGTGTGAAGATCTGGAGAACAGACCACCTAAGCCGAGCAACGAACACTGGGCAGTGGGCAAGAATGGAGTGAAAACAGCCAGCCCCTTGTGTTGGGAGAAACAATTTAGAAAAGCATTTCATATGCTGCCACCTCTGCCACATGCATCCAGCACTGGGGCTGTCATGTGTTTAAGTTGGCTCCCATGCATCAGCCAACAATATGCAACCGTGCTGCTGCTGGGAGAAAACACTCTAGTTCTTCAAGAAGCCCATAGAAGTCTCTCTTTATGTAGGCATCAAGAAGGCACCAGAATAAATGTCCACAAGATGTCTGTCATGGGTCTATCAAAGTTTTCAGAAGAAATGTCCACAAGATGACCATCAGGGGTCCATCCACTTGTCCATAAGAAACTACCTGCTCAACGACTGATGGATTTTCATGTGCCAGGTTTCCACTTCCCTACCTGTTACATACTGCAACGTGCATCAGACTTTGAGGCAGTGCAATAATATGAACGTTACCCACCTGACAACGGATGTTTTTCCTGTTGGCTTTGAAGCACACTCACTGCAATTAGAAAGGCCTGAGGAGTTTTTAATAACCTTAAGCCAGGACATGCTCTGTAAAGAAAGCAGAAGTGCTATAAATGTTGCTGTTCCTCGGGGCTTTTGCTGCTGCTCTTGGAGTTCAACACCCATTAACATTAATGCTAGTTCAGTATATGCATGAGCTATGGAAAAAGCCTGCATGAAAGTTGGGCATGACGCAGTAATGGGTTGTGAGGCCTGTTTTATGCACTCAATACCTTAAGGTTTTATTCTTACAAATTGGAGTAGGAAACTCAACAACTGGAACCAAACCATAGAGATGTACTGCTGCTGACTGCAGCATGAGCAAGGTTGGCAATGGAACTGTAATTATGGGGGTTAGGCTGGGCTTGTGGTGGACCATCATATACCCATGGCCAGTACGTGCATACTTGTGCTAGGGCTCGGCAGCACGCAACCGGACTGCACGTGGTTAGGTCCTGTGCATGGCTTTCCCATCCACAGGTCATCTCTTGCTGTGCTGGGGCTCGATGCATGGTCTCTTTGCAAAGCCGTATGTAGGAACGTCTTCACAAGAGCTTGTGCCATTAAATCTGCTCATGTTACACTGCTGTGCTTTAAAAGGGCAAAAGAAGCTGAAAGTTTGAAATTTAAGGCCAGGAATTTAATGTAATCAAGGAGTGAAGAAGCAATGTTAGTAAAGGAAGGTGGGACAAGAGGGAGAGGGTGTTACTGCAGGCCTCTGCAGTCCCCATGTTTGATCACAAGAAGCAAGGTTTCCTTAGGGGCAAGTGAGCAAGGCAGGATACCTGTGCTGTGGAGCAGCCCTGAGTGGCTCTGATGGTCATGCTCAGCAAGAGGAGAGGGGAACACAGCCCTCAGACCTGCCAGGCCGGCCATGAGGCATGGGGCAAATAAACCAGCCCTGCAGCTGAAACAACCTCACCACCAAGTGCTACCTCAGTGCCGCTGCCTTGTGCTTTAGGGACTATGCTTTTTAGACGATGATGTTCCTTTATCCTTGAGTCTTGGGTTTGGCTGTGGCAGAGGCATCAGTAGTGGACAGGCGCAGTCCCAAGTGCCAGCTAGCCCAGGCAGGGCATAACCCATTGATGGGCTGGTGACTGTCTGCTGTGTGTGGGTAGCCCCAAGGCAGAGGGACCAAAGCCTGAAACTAGGAGTGTTCTTGAGCCAACCCATCAGAGAGTTTCCAAGAGCAGTGCATTAATACCAGTGCCTCCTTGGCTCCAAACCTGACAGCACCCAACTTCTCAGGACCAGGGTCTTCATCAGCAAACAGCAGCAGCAATGACCAGACCAAATCCTGCCCAAAAGGCATTCACATCTGGTAAGAAATGGAGAAGACAATAAACCAAAAATGTACAGAGCAGGGACACAGAAGTTATCAAAGAATTGGGAACTGATCACGTACAGTTACCTTAAAGAATCAACACAAACTCTAGGAGAAATTGCTAAAATCTTACATTATTGTTGTAGCTCCTGTTTTTCTTGCAGATATATTGTCTCCTACACTGTCAGGGTGGAGGCTTGAGCATGGGCATCCCTAAACCCTCCAGCTTCTTAGCCTGCACGTGAGTATGAGCCATCATGTCTTTCTTGGGGGATGGCATCTGTGACCGATGATAAACATTTTTGCTGCATCCCTTTCCAGACATTGAATGAAGGCTGGGACTGACGGCCTGAAAGGCTGTGGGTGATAATGCCCAAGGCCAGTTTTGCACAGATCCAGCCCTGGTTCCTAGACATTCCTTTCATTGTCACCAAATCAGGATAACCTGATGATGTAATTTAGTCAGGCTTCCTCGGGTTTGAATTTGGGTGATTCTAAGTTCCTTGCTCAGTTACTGTAGTGCAGAGTGGGTTTTTTTTTATTTCCTTCGAGACACAAATCTCTGTTTAGGGACTGAAATGCATCCTGATTTGATTTTTTTTTCCTAGAGACAGCAGAAATCTGTTCCTCAAAAAATGCTTGGGTTTGCTTTGTCCAATCTGCCAGTCACTGCTGATGTTACATGATTTTATCAGCTTTCCTTAGGCTGCTTTACCCAAGTAAAACAGTTCAAATTCATATACATTTTTTCTTCTGAGACCCAGGCTGAGTTTTCACATCACTTAGTCTCCTCTCACTGCACTTCCTTGAGAGAGAAATGGAGAAGATCAAAGAAAGCTCATCTTTTGCAGTGAGACAGGTTATGGCAGGTGTGGTTTGAGTCCGGGGAGATGGAAGGCATGCTGCTGAGCTTAGTGAAAAATTCATTTTCTTGACCATTGCAGAACTTGATCCAGATAGTTTTAGATGGTGGTGAAGTTTCACAGATTGTCTAAGGATCTGGTATGTAGGCTGATGAAGGGTAAGAAATATTTGGCTGCTATCTAGCCTGAGTTTCTGTGGATTTAAAACTATTCTGAAGGTCCAGATTTTCTGGATTTTTTGGCATTGCTTCATGGAAAACCAGGCCCTCAACTCCCAAACTTTGGCATGAAAAAGTTGTGCTGCCAAAAGAATTACAAGACTACAGGAATCACAGAAGCGATGCCGCTATCGGGTCAGCTCACTTGAATGTAGGAGATGAAGAGATGGGAAAGACTATGAACACAGGGATTAGAGGAGGAAACGGTTCCTTGCTGCTCCTGTAGGAATTGCCCTCAAATATAGTTTTTAAACAACTTGATCCTGGGGAATGGGAACAGCCCAGCAACTTGTGGAGGCACAAATGCAACATGAATCATGAAGAGCAAAGTACAGGTCTGGTGGTCCCCAGAAGAGAACCCAAACTCAGTGCTCCAGCCTTCTCATCCAGACAACAGTCTCCTCCCAAGCTCTGGTCAAAGCCCTGGTTCTTTGCTTCCTTCTCTCCCCTTTCTTCTGTTGGGTTTGGAGTAGAGATGGTCTTTTTGCATGTCACAGCACTATGCTTTGATCACTTGGTGTGTGGTGATAGGACTGTCTCTCCCTCCATCAGATGCCCCTCTCCCAAGCTCGGTGATGAGGACAATCCTCAACATCTAACATTATGGTAATCCCTGCCTCACTTGGAACCTGGCCAGTTCATTTTCATGCTACACTGCTCATTTCCAGCTTCTAACGTAGTTTTAAAGTTGCATTAAATAAAGAATGGATGTAAAAATCAAATTAATTACTGGACACTCCATGCTACTTAATTTTAAGGCTCCCATTCCACCAGTATTTCTTGTAAGCACAACAAGCTGCAGAGTGCCAGGATGGCCGCATTGCTCTTAAATATGTTAATTAGAGAAAAATATAAAATGTGGATAAGTGTTGGAGAATCGATTTGCAATATTGTTTGGAGCTGTTATTTGCACTTCTCAGTTTGCTTCCCTAAGTCACATAAAGATCTACAACCTTCAGTAGCACCCAAAAACTGAGCTCCTCCCATTTTTTACCCCAGGAAAGGGACCCCAAATTGTTCTACAAGCTGGATTTGCCAGCACAGCAGAGTCTGTACCGCTGCTCCAGCATATCCACCTTATCTCATGTCCCATCCACCTCATTTCATGTCCCATCCAACCATCAGAAGGAAAGACCCACGTTAATAGAGCAAAATGGTTAATGTAATGCTTTTCATCTACAAGCTTTCAGGCAGACCCTGGTAAATCCTTTTCTTTGGGGTAGATAGTTCAAAGCATGGAAGAAGATGTGCTGAAGAGATGCGCCTCTACATATCCTTGTTAGGAGGCAAGACAAAAACATCTTCAGTGATAGGTGATGGGATTCAAAACACACTTTGTGATAAACTTAGGGGTTTCTCTGGTTGCTGAATTGGGATTAACTGTGACATTCAAGCTCCTTTAGACAGAAAGATGCTCTGATCTTCTATTATTTTCCAGAACTTGTGATACTTTGATTATATTTTCCCTTTGTCGTGTGTTTAATCACTACAAAATGGCAGTATTGTATTTTTGTATGTAGGCAGATGGTCGGAATTTGCCAAAAAGGTGGATTTGTTTCGCTTCGTGGATAATTTTCAAGGATGGATGTATCATTTTGGTGGGAAAAGTGTCACAGATAACATGCCGTGCCAAGTCATAGCCTTTTTTTTTCCATTCAGCTCAGATCTCTAGCTAAAACCAGTTCTGTCGGACATCATAGAATCACAGAATCACAGAATCATTTTGGTTGGAAAGGACCTTTAAGATCATCAAGTCCAACCATTAACTCAGCACTGCCAAGCCCACCACTAAACCATGTCCCTCAGCACCACATCTACACAGCTTTTAAATCCCTCCAGGGATGGTGACTCCACCACTGCCCTGGGCAGCCTGTTCCAATGCTTGACAACCCTTTGGGTGAAGAAATTGTCCCTGATCTCCAATCTAAACCTCCCCTGGCACAACTTGAGGCCATTTCCTCTCATCCTGTCAATGCATCAGTCATCCTATTGGTGCATCAATGGGGAGAGCCTTTCTTCTCTTCTTATAGAGCATCCTGCTTTTTGCATTTTTTATTTGAGCTAATTTAATCCTTGCACTCCTTTATGTGAATTATTATTTTTAAAATTTTGTTGGTTTTGTGCCACTGCTGGGTGCTGAGGGTCTTTCTGCAAACCCTGCTGCCCATAGAGGACAGCCGCAACAAGCCTGTCCCTCCACACACGGACATTTTTTTTGTTTCCCTGGGCTTTTCCCACTTTATCGGAGTGCGGAGGGACTGATCCTGTATCCGTACCCTCCTGTGAATAAGATACATCCTCTCTTACAAACACCAAGCAGGGGGAGGATACTTGAGTATTTCAAATGAATCTGAGAGCAAAGCGGTCAACCAGGGCCTTTGAAACCAAGGCAAGTTTATTTTTATTATTATGTTATTATTTTAAAAATATTTATTATTTATTTTATTATCCTTGCAAGAAGGGGAAGGATGGAGACTTTAAATTCTGATCGTAAAAACGGATGAAGCAATGGCACAGAAGGGGTTATACCTGCACAGCCATTCTTCACGGTGCAACTTCTTCCAGGACCCACACAAAAACTTATTAAGCGGCTGCCTGTCACCTCTCCTTAATAAATAAGAATCTCTTTTCAGCCTCTTTGTCTCCTTCACCTCTGGGGCCGGCGTCCTGTAAACACACTGCCAATTAAACCTCACGTCTAGCAAGGCCACAACTAATGAAAAGCAATAGAGAATTCACTGCCTTTTAATGAGGAAAACATTGCTTTTTACAGGGAACAATTTATTGGGCCAATTCCCCCCGTCCATCACCCTGGGGAACTGCTGCCTTTTTTACCCCCTGTTTGTTACTTTGTCAAGCGCGTGTAAAATTGCACGCTGAACACAGAGGTGAAGGCTCTGACTCAATTTATGGTGTGACATCTCTGATCTCGCTCCCTGGATCAGTAAGCGATCCTGGCAATGATATGCATGGAAATTAATTACTGTGCCTGCCAGCGATACAGCGGGCCCCCGCCGTTGATAATAGATGAGTTTGCAGGAGTTTGTTAGAGGGGCAGTCGCGTCTGCCTCTGTTTGCTCACACGCAGGCAATGTCAGTTAAGTGCAAAGCACCAACATCATCGAGCCATGGGAGGGGGGAGAGCTCTTTCAAGAGAGCTGCCGGAGTACCCTTGGAAAAGACAAAACTGAAAAATGAGAGGAATGCAGTGATTTTTAATTTGATTTTTTTTTTAAGAGCGAAAAGGCAGCGATGCTCTGTGAGAGGAGCATAATATTTAAGCAAGGGAAACTTTTTACCAAGCCTAGACTAATAAAGTGATATATATATTTAAATGAAAAATGGATGGAGAGGTCAAATTGCAAATAAAAGAAGTCTGGGAACAAATTCTGGGTGAATACCTCCAGAATCATGGGTATAATATGGGTTAGCTCTGTTAGCTTTACAGCCCTTTTTTCCCAGACTTTGCAGTTTAAAATGCATTCCTAAGCTCTTGCCTGTGATATTTTGTCTGCTCCTCCTGAGCAGCGCATTTTTTTTGCTGGTGGATCCAGCGGGTTTTGCTTGGCTTAACTCACCCGTGGTTCAGGACATGAAGGGACACTGGTCACATCTGGGGGATGGCCAAGACGTGTCGACTTGCTGAGCTGTTTTTGGGGAAATAGGGGAATTGCCCCAAAGCAGTTGTAGGAAACCCCTCCTCGCTGAGCTGTTGGGCAGCGTGGTCCGTGAGCATCCTTACATCCCTTCCCAGGTCACCCCTCCACACGGGGAGTGGTGAAACCAGCCCGTCGTGTGAGATGGGTGGAGGGATGGTGGGCAAGGGTATGGGCCCCTGTCCCATCACACCTCTGCTGGCCCTGGCACAGCTATCTTTTAGCCTGGAGAAGAGCAGACTGAGGGGGGATCTTATCAATGCTTACAAATACCTTAGGGGTGGGTGTCAAGGGGATGGGGCCAGACTCTTCTCAGTGGTGCCCAGTGACAGGACAAGGGGCAACGGGCACAAACTGAAACATGGGAAGTTCCATCTGAATATGAGGAGGAACTTCTTTCCTTTGAGGGTGCCAGAGCCCTGGCACAGGCTGCCCAGGGAGGGTGGGGAGTCTCTGGAGATATTCAAACCCACCTGGACACGACCCTGTGCAACGTGCTGTGGGTGACCCTGCTTTGGCAGCGGGTTGGACTAGATGATCTCCAGAGGTCCCTTCCAACCCCAACCAGTCTGTGATTCTGTGATCTTCTGCACCTTGGTTTTTCAGCTATGCAAAAAGGGTGCCAGCCACTTTCCTGTACTTCTGGGGTGAAGATGGGAGAAGCATGTGAAGACCCAGCAGGTTAGCAGGACACCAGGAAAGCCAGCTCTGCCAAGCATTATCATCGGATGCTTCCATAAACTCCTGCCTGCAAGCTATTTTTTTTTTGTTATTTGACATTTTTTGTCATATTATTTCTTACCCCTTCAGCGATGCCTTTTTCTGCTTGGTCCTCAGACTGTTCACATAATCATGGAGTTAATTTAAAAATATATTCAGCTCAGGTATCCCTTTGACCAAGCCCCTGGTTGTCTCATCTGTGGTACTGCAGTTTGGCCACTGCTTCACCAGCCTGTTCTAGTTTTTTTTTTTTTTGTATTTCTTTGTAAGTGACCCCCTTCAAACCCTTCAAAATACTAGGATTTCCTTTAGTTCACACCACTTCCTTTGTGGTTTTGTACACTTTTAGGCCTCAAAGGGCTCCATATTTGTTTTGAGGCCAGACAAATGAGGCCCAGCTCAAACCCCAGCTCTGGGGTACCAAGACAAACATGGGTGATGCCACACTTGGTTTGAATATGGCAGGATTCCCCCCAAAAGTAAATGTTCCTGAAAGAACAGGGGACTTCAGCTCCAGCCTGTGACTTCAGGGTCCCTACTCTCAACCCAGGCTATGTCCTAGTCATAGTATTTTTTTTTTAAATTCAGTACTTCCTACAGGCACTGTTTTCCAGTTCACCTTCTTTGAAACAGCCATAACAGTCTTCCGTGGCAAGACAGGTACTTTAAAAATGTGTTTAAAAAAAAAAGTGGGAAACCATCAGAAATGGGTAATAATTAATATCCTGGAAAATGAAGCAGATAGATAGAGAGGAAACAGGGATACCCTTTAGCTGGCTTTCAATGCCTTGAGTGACGGCAGTGCTTATTGCTTCTCTATCTCCACAGCTCTCGTGCTGTGACCCTCCACCCACTGCCGCTTTGCATTTGGTAGGGGAACATTTCAGAAAATAGTGGGTGAATAAAAGAATAAATCATGCTTTTGTATTTACCTGGGTATCTTCTTTGACGCAGTTTGCATATGCATCAAAGAGCAAAATTTGGTTCTTCCTATTTACCCCCTGCTAGTGAAATCTAGAAACTACCTCATATATGTGAAAGCCCAAGATTATTTCAAAGCTTTGGAAAAAAAAAAGGGAGGGAGGAGGGAAAGCTGTGAAAGATCATTTCTTTCCTAATGTGACTGTTAGATTTGGCTGCTTTAGCAATTAAACTTTTCCTTTATTTGTTACCCCTACAGACCCCTGGTTAGAATAGGATCCTGAAGTTGAGTCCGCCAGAGCATTGGGCTTACATGATTCAATTAACCTTTAAGGTAGCTCTGGAAGTTGGTACTCTAGGAGATCCTTTTGTTAATTGGCAGCCTGACACAGACAATTAAGTTTGATCAGATGAAGAGGGCATCAGGGACATCATTAGCATACTGTACTGAAGACTACGTGGTGTGTAAAAGTTGTTTAATTTCTGCCAAGGAAGAAAGCGGGGGGCTGGGGGAGCCCTCCTTGCACATACAGCGTTTTGCTTATTAAATATTTCATTTCCCTTGCCATAAGACGTGAATGTTCCCATTTTTTACCCCTCCTTTTTGGTTTCTTCCCACTGCAGTGAAATCCACCGAATGATCGTTCCTCTCTTATTAAAACTTCATCATTTCACTGGAGGTATTGCATCAAAATAAAAACAACCAACCAAAACAACAACCAAACAGAGAGACCAGCAGAGAGATTTGCTTCAGAGATGGTCACAAAGCCCACTGTGGATGGAGTATGAGTAGAGCATGGCTCAGCGGTTAAAGCCAGAGCTGGGCTGGGTGAGCTCTCAATGTGTCCTTTGATCAGCAGGGAGCTACACAAAAATGTACCTGTGGCTCTCAGATGTAGCAGGTCTTATAACGGAGGTGGCCATACAGCTCTGGGTTGCAGGGGGAGATGCTGAAGATGAGGGTGGGACGTGCCATGTAGCCGTGCACGTCTTTGCAGAGGCAGGAGGTGTTGGACCAGGTGAGCCCACCACCGGGCTGGTGTTGTGAGCTTGGGTTTGCGTTCGACAGAGGTGGTTTCTCTGAGTTTCTCTTGCCTGGCAGTAACAAGTCACACTGTTGAGGCTTTGAAAATGTTCTTTTTTTCGCAGACACCACCGCAGGGCCAAACGGAGGTGAGCCAAGTTACAGCCATCTGCAAGGTTTACTTGCCACCACCCTTTTAGTGAACAGGAGACATCCTGGATTCAAATCCTCTTGGTAAGCGAGTAGTGCTTTGCTTTTCCAACTTTCCATACCTAATGCAAATAACAGCCTGCCTGACACTGTCTGCTCAGCTGCCTGCCAAAGACAAACATCTGCCCAGGGCTGAGCAACCTGCTGCGGTGAGGGTCTTACCATTGCCGGTATGGACTGCCAGGGCCCTGCTCCTCACCAAGGTTTGCAGCCATGGCATCCAGGTGGGTTCAATACATAGTGACAAGAGGAAGCAGCTTTAGCAGCTAAACTTGATGCATGAGCTAGGCATGAGCTCTGCCTTGTCACCCGTGGCTTTTGGAGAGCCTAATGGGATGGTGTCCCTCCCTTGCTCTCCCACCTCCCACTCCAGATTCTCCAGCTGGTTGCTGAGCCAAATACAGCTCAGGAGGAACTTCCCCAAGCCAATACAGGACTACGGGGCGACAGGCGTCTTTCTTTCCTCAAAGACAGAGCCTTTCTCCCACCCTCTGCCCACTTTTGCAGGTAACATCTTAAGAAGAATTAGCTGTGAGACCCATGCAGAAGCTGTCTTTTTTGCTCACTCCTCTTCCTACAGCCCTTTTTCTGGGAGTCAGAGAGAAGGCACCTGGAAAGGAAACAAGGTGCATAAAGACTAGTAGGCACATGGTATCAGGATTTTCCACCCCTGTATCACATAGGCAGGCTCTCTGCTTTCTAATTAGCTTTGCACAGTTGCTTCAGCAATTATGATATATATTGCATAATTCTTATAGCATTAGCCTTGCTACATAAGTCTTTAATGTGCTAAGTTAGTGATGGAAGCAAATGTAGACTCTTGTGCTATGTGATGCTAATAATATCTATGAGATTTTAGTCCTAATCCAGCGAGACATTTTTAGCCCTCCACTGCCATAGCGTCGTGTAATGGAAAATTAATGGGAAGTTCCAAGTGCAGAATGAGCATGTTTTGCTGTCTCATTGACTGGCCGTGCTGCTGGTAAGAGTGTAGTGCAAGAACAAAAGAGCACAGACTAAAGATTAATCCAGACCACTATCCAACAGTGACCAACACTCAATGCCCTGGGGAGGATGTAGGAACAGGGTGAGCACGCAGCGATTCCTCCACAGGATACTCTCCCAGCCTCCAAAACCCTCTGGCTCTGGACCTCCCTTGCCGCAGGTCCAGTTTTGCATTCAATAGATCTCGGTGTATTTTTCTTATATAAATTTTTCTGGCCTCTTTTGAACTCACATAAACTTCTATTTCAATGCCTCAGCTGGCAAATAACAGAAACATGTAGTAAGTGTCCATAGCCCTCCCATGGCAACTTGTAGATGGCTCTAAGCTGGTGATAAATGTTAAGTAAATGGGAATGCTGAGATTTTTAGGTCTATTCATAAATCTGTGCCAATAAATCCCATTACTGTTAGGCACTTGGTGGAAGACTTCAAGGCAACACTGAGCTTGGGGAGACTGAGTTGCTCTCTGCAGGTCTCTCTCTGTCAAGGAGAGATGGAGATGGGGCAGCCATGCTCCAAAGCGAGCTGTCTCCTGTAAGCACCTCCTTTTAGGTGGGATGAATCCAGGCAAGTATGTTTCCTATATGGCAGCCAAGTCAGTCATGTGCACTTGGACTCACTCTGCCCATGTTTCTCCCCTGGCAGTCAAGGATTCCCATTTATGCCGTGCTATGTTTCCCACCTCCTCTTTCTATGGGAACCTCTCCTCGAAAAGGGAAATCCAAGATTTTTAGTTGACCAAACTCTAAGCAGGGAAGCAAGCAAAGGTGAAGGCCGTCTTGGTCTGACACAGTCTTTGTGTAAGGACCAAGGTCTGAAGGCAACCAGGTGAATGGCAAAGCTTTCAGCCTCTCACCCCAGGCATCCCTCCATGTTGGAGAGGTTTGCTTAGGTATTCAGTGACATGGTACGAAACTTACAATAGCAAACCCCACCGAGAAAGTAGCACGAGTCATTCAAAATCTACTCAGTTTTGGTAGATTCCAGGTGAGGGAAGAAGGAAATTTCATAACATTGCTAAGCATTCATTTGGATGTCAAGGAAATGCTGAGAAACAGACTTTACCAACAACCGACGGTGAAGATTTTGTAAAGCAAAATCTGTGACTCTACAGCTCTTTACAGAGAGAGCAGGGAGAGGCAAGGAAAGGGGCAGAAAGGCCTCCCAGTCACGAGTTTTTACCAATGGACACGAGTCTTCAGCTCACTGACATCAGTGGGAGGGTATGTCAGAAATATGAAACAGTGGAAAAAACATTTCTACCAAGAGATGGAAACTGTGCCCAATTCCTCTCCAGAAGTCACCTGTGGAGTGGGGCTTTGCTGACGTCGTGCGTGTGTCGTGGGGAATTCCTCATGAAAACTCAGATGTTTTCATGTTCCATGTCCCAACTTAGGAGCATAAGAAAAGGGCAAAATAGGATTTGTAAAGGCAAAGAACTGTGTTGAAGGCAAGTCACTGCATTAGTGGACTGTGCTGACCGTCGGGCATTGTTTGTGCAAGCCCGCGAGCAGGCATGCCCCTTGCACCAGGACTGAGGTTGGCCTGACTCTGCATAGCTGCAGCAAAGGATGTTTTTGAACCATAAAGGAATAATACTTGAGATGTATTGGCTGTACAGTTTCATTAAGATGACATAACATCTTGGATAGATTATATTTTTATAATACCTTCGCATACTGCTGCTATTACTACGACGCTGTTTTATGACGACGTTAATATACAGATGTTGCTTTAATCTGTTTTTTAATTTACTTTGTATATCCCCTACGTACATTTTGTCGTAATGTAGTTTATTTTGTAGCAGCTCATTTATTTTAAAAGTTGGAGGTTTTTTTTATATCACTGCTAGCATGTTAATGACATTTATACATGTGTTCTCTTTAATCTCTCCCCTAGTTGCCTGGTACAGAGCACAGATATTATCATTTCTCTGATTTTTCTAAGTGCTGACAACTGTTTTATTAGGGGGTTTTATTTTAAGGTTTAATTTTTTATTTTGAGGTTTACTAAGTACAGCTCTGCAGTACTGTATTTCAGCGTGGTATGACTGCCTTGTGTTTTCACCGATACTTTCATTATGTGATAAGTGTTACTACTGTAGAGGGATTTGGTCTGGTTACCCTCCATCTGAGCATTTGATGCTCCCTAGGAAGCTCTTGAGAAAAGGTTTTTTAGGTAGCCAGGCACTCCCTCAAGTTAGGGGCAAGGCAAAGAGCAGAGCAGACCTGAAGACATATCGCATCTTTAGCAGTCACATCTAGTCAAGACCTGGATTTATAAAAAAAATTCACATTCCTCTAACAAGCCAAAACTAAGCCCAAAGACTAGGTTGTTCCTATGCTTGGATATAGATGCTATAAGCTGACTGAAGAGCGAATTGTCCCAGCTGGGTTCAGGTTGAGCAGGACTATTGGGGTCGTACCAATAGAAAAAACAGGTCAAATTGGGGAATAAGGATCCAACGACTGGAGGCTGGCACAAAAAGAGGAGGAGGAGGCATGACCTGAATTTCTGGATCCGGCTGAATAACAGCACTAGTGTGTGGGTGTGCATTTAGTTGCAACAGTGATGTGAAGTCCCGTTTCAGAAGGGGCTTTGTGTGGTGCAGAGAGATGCGAAGGAGGGGATGCGCTCGTTGGAGGGAGGAGGAGGAAGGAGCAGCATCCTTCTGAGCAGCTTCCCATGCTGGACTTCTCAAATCACGTCTAATTAAGTCTGCTGCCCAGAATGTCATCAAATTAGCAAGTGAACAAATTGCACTGACTTTGGTGGGACGACTCCCTTGCGTCGTCCTGCCTTGTGGCATGACTGCTCTGTCTACGACTCTGCCTCGCTGAACTCCTGGTGAAACCCCTCCCAAAACAAGGCGTAATGAGCATCCACCCCTCTCCGCAGGCTTTGACTCCACCGCCCCGCTGTAATATCCCGCCAGAGCTCTCCAGCCTCCTCGGGGACACCTCCCCGCTTCCCCTAAAAAATGTATATCGGGAGAGGCCATAACTTGTTGGGACAGAGCTTGAGAAATGCTGCCTTAGATGGTTTCATGTTGCCAAAATGTATTTGCTATTTGATGATGTGGGCTTCGAAAGGCCTGCTGTTCCCAATTGTCCATTGCATATTAAGGATGGTTATAGCCAAGAATACTTTTCTATTTATTTGCTCCCTTTTCACTGTGACTTTATTATGCATGAGCAGCTTGACTGTGGTACTTCTTTTGTTTTACATTTTGCATTCATTAAAAACCAGTCATCTGCATATTTTGTGAACCCTCGGGGGTCTCTTCTCCCCTTGATGCACGCCAGTCCCATTAGCATGGATGGGAATTAGGAGCTCATACTGAAGGAAAAACACAGGCACCCCTCCCCCTGTTTCTACCCGTACCACTCAACTAGGATATTAAAAAAACCCAATCGTTACAGAGGATATTCACTTTGGGTTTAAAAAAAAATTGAAAAAAAAAAGAAGGAAGGAAGGAAAACTTGACCATGTACCTCAGGAGATTCTTCTTATAGCCCAGGGCTAGAGGCCACATAGACAGGGTGTAAATCATTTTAGCATCACCGAGGTTTATGGCTATGTCTTTACTAACAAGTGAGCCAGGCTGCTCCCCAGCCCACAAAGCAAGAGGTGTGGTATGGCTTGTGTTCACACCAGTGCCCTCTTCCCTCTCCAGTCTTCTGACATGAGAGTGAGGTCTGTACCCTGCTTTCTGGCCCTGTTTTGTCCACTAAAAGTCACGAACACGGGTTTGATCCCATTTCTGTCACCCCCCAAAATGAGTGTAGGCTGCACCATGATCTTCAGTGGCATCCTGATGATGCTGAGGATGTGGATGAAGATGTCATGACAGGTTCCTAAAAGTACTCATTGGGAGATCTTGCGGGGTCCTTGCTGACCACCCCAAGGCTGGTCGTCACCAAGCCACTGAGCTGAGGGACCACAGCGCCCAGTGATGCTCCTGTGGTGGATGGGGAGGGCTGGTCCTGCCATCATCCCTGCACTGTTTGCAGAGGGCTGCCCTCCCCCCTCCCGTGCTCCTGCTGAGCGAGTGTTCACGCTGTGCATTTTTGTTCCCTGCCAACAAAGAAGTGATTTTTTTTTTTTTCCATTTCGGTTAAAACTACCGGTGCATGGTGGCCTCTGGTACAGGAATCCCCTATTCTCTCTGCCTCATCTCTGAGGGTTAGAGCAATCACGCTTCTCCACCCAGACAGAAGTTTCATATGAAACCTCCCCTGCTCCTCTGCATTCCAAGTTTGGCAGCTCCCCCTTTCACAAGTGTGTGCACGGGAAGACGTACAGAGATATGAATTTATTTTCTGCATTGTTAAAGCTTCAGCATTGCCCTCAAATCATCCTGACACAAAGGCAATGCAGCTCGGTTCACCAACCAGCACATTTTGCCCTGAGCAAAGACACTTTCCCATGCATGGAATGATCTCCCACTGTTTCCCATAAGAGCGCCAAGCTGGCTGGAGAAATCGAATCAAAAGCTTTCCAAGACAGCAACCTGCCTGAAACAACTTGAAACAAATGAAGGCTTCGGCTGCGGCCGTACAAGGCTAGTTGGAGCCACGTGCTAATCGCAGGGCTAGGCAGTAACCCCGTTTCGTTGTTACTGCCATGGCTGGAGCATCCTCTGCTCTGCCAAGCATCTGCCTCACCTAAGCAGCACGCTGGTCGCTTCGAGGACCGGGTGTCTGCCAGTGTGTTTGCATAGTTGTCCGTGAGTCGTACATCATGGATACTGGCAGGTTTAGGCACAATGGGTACTTTAGTAAGTCAATCACGCAGACGGAGCCTATCTGCTCTGGCTAATGGTGGGTGGAGGGGAAGGGATAAATGGTTTTGGAGAATGAGGCATTCTGGCTTCCTGGCTGTTGGGGCTCTGTTTGTGCTCCAAGTGCTCTCTCCAAATTAAAGTACTTTTAATTTAGAGCAGAGCAGGTGTTTGACCAGAGAAGACCAATTCATGAATGCTTTTCAACTATCCATCTCTCTGCTTTCTTTCTGCTGCTTTATGTCCTTAGCAGCATATCCACAATTACTTAGCAGGGACCCAAAGCAAAAGGGGATCATTTTCCAGGGTAAGAGGTGTCACTCAGAAACTTGTTCGGGACCTATCTTGTAATTCAGGCTGCTTGGAGACAGCCTACAGGTTAATGGAACAAAATAACAACCTCCCAATTCCTGTTTTACTCACTCCTTTGGCCCATTGACATCTTTTTACTGACCTACTGCTTTATCAGCTGAAATGTGGAACAAATAAACATTTGCATAATAATAACAAGTTAGGAGTCCATAAGCTGTCCTGAGGTCAGTGCCCAGCTCTGGAGCCTGGGGGATTCTGGCCTCCTATGCATTAAGGTATGGAGAATTGCTGCCTGTCTACTTTGCACATCTTACCAGTGTGGGATCTATATTCATACCATGACTTACTACAGCCCAGCTGGTTACTCTCAGCCTGTATCTACTCCTGGATAACTTCACTTAAGCACCTTGCTTTTGGTGTCTGGTCCTTGCGCCTGCTTCACTTGGGTCAAGTCAGAAAAAAACTTGAATCCACTGGCTCACTCTTACTCCACTAAAAAAAAACAAGCAAAACCAAAAGGGATGGGAAATGATTCTACTGGAGCAGCATCAGCTTCTCCATTTGTGAATCAGTTTGTTAAGAGAACAAGGCTCCATTTAGCTAAAAGGTGCTAGCTAAATTGCATGACTGGCCTTCATGTCTACAGCCCTCTAAGTACCATCTTTGACTCAGCAGTCTCCAACAGTAAATCATTAATGGTCCCATAAGAAGGGCGAGCTAGTTCATAACAGGAGTTTGAAATGGGGAAAGAGATGGGCAGAAGAACAGACTTTCCATTCCCAAAATAAAGCATCACAGTCATCTTGAATATATGGAGAACGCATGGAAGGCCGGAGGCGTTCCCTTTGTTAAATATTTACCATGCAAGTATTATTTCACAGAACATTTCTGGGACTTTATCTAAGCAGGATGGAATAAGTGAAATGTTCGGATGGGTCAATAGGACCATTTTCCAGAGTGGCTTGTTCTTAAACGGGAATCAAAAGCCTACCAGAGAGAGCTCTGTAATGTTTGACTACTAAAAGCATTGCTCGCAAAAATGCAGCACCGCGCTGGCTCCAAGAGACCAGCAAACAGCTTGTCTCATTGGCATCGCCAGGCCAGGATTTCCTCTTCATTAGCGACTGTACAAGCTCCTGGACATGAGCAGGAGAAGGGGATGAGCTCCTGTTGACTTGGTAGGAACCTGAGGGTGCTGAGAAAGGAATCAATGGGATGTGCACAATATCCCTTCAAAATCACATTTACTACTCATAGAAATGACCTGTATTTAGAATGGGTATAGCCCACCACAGGTCCAATCATCCTCCCTGAAAACATCAGGGCTCAGGTCCAGCATTACCCAGACAACATTTGAACCTTCTCACCAGCACTCAAGACTTTGCTTATAGATATAATTAAATTACAGATGACTCAGAGCCATCCAAGTATGCAGAGCCACCAGGAACAGACAGAAGACTGTCTTACTAATCCTTGTGAGGACACCACAGAAAGTGCCACTCTGTAGATGCAAGACCAAAGCAAAGACATTGTTGCAGAAGACTTACTGTTTAAAATGTCTAGTTTTCTTAGTATTTTTGCTTTCTGGCTTTATTCTTATTGCTGTATTTGCTCAGCTTCATTTTTTTCGCCATAATCTTGGAAAAGAAATACCTTTTCAAACATCCTATTAGGAAAAAACGCCAACTTGTGGGATTTCTTTGTTAATCTCATCCTGCATGTTACTGCAAAGCTTGCAGAGAAATGGGGGAAAGGCTATAAAGGGCACGTGTCCAGCAGGCTGTCTGGAGGAAAGGGACAATGGCGACTGGAGCTGTGTTGTGTGTCCCCAGAGAAGCACTGGAGAGGACCCTAAAAGAGGGATTTGTCACCTGTGGCTGCCAAGTGAGAGGCTTGTCCTTTGGGAAGGCATGTGTTGATGGGGTGTGCAGTGGTAAAAGAGCCTTTGCTTTGGCCCTTCGGGCATGGGAGACAACTACTCTGGGTTATACGATGGAAACTGCACTGCAGTCACCCTAACCTTGCAGAAGGAATTTATCCCTATGCAGCAAGTGGTCTCTTCCATGTCTTGCAGGGCAAGACCCTACCTGTGGGTCAGGGCAGAAATGCAACTAGATCTTCAAGTGCCTGAACCATCTCATGGGGCCCTCCCAGCACCTCAGATGCTCTTCTTGACCCCACGTGGGTCGGTACCATCAGCAGAAGACCGGTCTTTTGCAGCCTTGGAGGACAAGGTGCTGCCCTGGAGCTACACTATGGAACTGGGCTGTTGGAGTCTGTTCAGCAGAAAAGTGAGCATCTGAGGTATTTCCTAGCTATGGTTTCTTGCTAGCATATGTCAGAAGTCTCATGGGGATTAAAAATGTTTTGGGGATTCAGTTGTGATGCCTTGTGTTTCCTTCTACCTCTTGTAAGACAAAAACAAATCTCCCATAGCATGGAAAAGGCTTGATTTTTGCTATGGACAAGACTATAACATAGGATGGCACAAAAACCATCCAAAACGGGATTAAAATGACTAAAGAAATTATGAGGAGTCCCATGAAGGAAAGCCAGCAGTTACGCTTTTTGCACAATGAGAGCTGGGTGAAGCAAAAGTGTCCAGCAGTGGAGGGAGGGCAAGTATGCCAGATCCAGACAGGTGGTGCAGATGTCTGCCACGTGCAGCCTTCTCCTGCACCACTTCTCACCACAGCAGAGAGATATGGAAACTCACAGGTCAATGGGTTTGAGTCCATCTTTAGTCTTTAAAATATCAATACATATTAAGACTAATTCAGTATATGTGATGCTTCCTCTGAACTCTCTCCCAGCTCCCAACAATCTCCATTTTTCATGCAACCTGAGCTAAATGCGGTTGCCCTGTGCAAATTACCTCCCTTCCACGAGCTCATCTGTCTCCCCTTGAGCTCAGGCAGACTTTGAGCATCCAGTGTGATTTAAGGAAGCCAGGCGTGACAAATAAGGACAAGCTGGATTTTTTTTTAAATTATAAAGTGCAAAACACTTTGGCAGCTAATTCTGATTCACAAATACACTGGAGAAACTTGTAACCAAGGAACGCTTTGTAAGGAGGAAGAAGAGCGCAAAATTTGTCATGCCTGAGGAACCACTCATCTCCTTGCACTTCCAAAATTTACATCACGCTGGGCAGGTACACGATACAGCCCAAGTTCAGGGAATCCAGCCCACGTTGGGGAATTGCTGCGCTGCTACTCACCGCTTTGATTTAAGTCACTTCAGACATCTGAGTAGCATCCAAAAATTAAAAATGCCATGAAGCGTTTTTTTGAGATCTGTCTCCATTCAGTGAATTTTGAAAACCCCTCATCTTCTGTAAAATATTGCTGGTGTTTATATCCTATATGAACATCTCTAAAGCTGTGGAAGTTCCGTGTTGTTAGAGACAACATTTGATGAAAAGTCTCCATTTTTATTTGTGGTTTCTTGAGTTGCACTTATCTTAGTTCTTGAGCAGCAGGACTTCTGAAACCTGTTTTCCCAAAACTTACATTCCTAATGTTTCCCATCTGTGTCTAACAGTGTGGTTGAGCTCATCTTGGGACTTTCTTCCAGGAGAGCAAGGACATAATTTGGTGCCCTTCTTGATTTTTAACTGGCTATGTTTTTTTTTTTTCCTGGAAATTTACAAGAATTTATTTGATATATTTAATATATTTGTGATTGTTAACATTTTGTCATATTTGGTTGAAACTGTTTAACAGCTTCAGAACTTATCATCAACCTCGTTTCCTTAAGCAACATAGTTCAAAATATTACTGTGAAAGCATGGCATATTTTTTCTTTAACTTGATGGCAGGTAATGATTGGCAAAGATATAGTCTAGTCTCTCTTCTCCTGTATTTCTCTGGGTAATTTATCCTTACTTCTGTGTTCTCTTTAGCCATTTTTATTTCTGACCACCTTTCTCTTCACAACAGGCAAGAACAAATGCCATACCAGGCAAGAGCAGAATCTGGTAGCCTTTTTTGTTCAGTCCTTGCAATGCCTCCCAGTTTGCTGCTATCTGCAATATTAAGACTCTTACACTATTTTGCATAATCTAAGAGTGGCCGTTCTGGCTTAGACCAAGGGTGGGTCTAGCTGAAGATCCAGTCCTGAACCAGATGTTGTTCTGAGATACATCAGAAATAATTTTCTGTCTATTGGATTGGATATATTAATGTGCCCTACGGTCTAACCAGCAGCAAAACTGCGTCATGCACAGAGGTGGGACTCAATACCCATGCCCACTGCTCACTATCTACATCATGCACCCTTTCCCCCCCAGCATTTTCTTGGGGTGCAACTTGGATGGAGAAGAAAGGATTGAACTAGATCCTGCATTCAGAAGAATCTCTCACAGAGGCGTAGATCATAGCCAGTGTATATTCTCACTGAGGCGACAGGTTTGTTCAGCCTGGATTATTTGCCAGCCCTAATTACACAGGGCAGAGACGACTTTAAACGCGGGACCCCTCGCTTGCTCTGCTGTAGCCTGGGTAGGCAGGAGGCATATTAGGAAATTGCTCGGATAATGTTAAAGAGGATGGATTTGTGATTATGGTGTTTTGACCCACATGGTAGTCTGCCCTTGGAGCTCTACTTAACAGGTCTTCCCTGTGTCTTTTCAAGCAGTTAATTTTGTGGCCAAGTCCCTGAACTCTCTTCCCATTCCTTTTTCACGTGTAGGGTTGTTTGCTTCTCTGCCATCCAGTCATCTTGTGAATGCTTGTTCAAGGACACCGTGGAAGATTTGTGCTAATAATGAAAAGCTTGAAGGGGGCAAGAGATTTTGCCCAGGAAAAATAATGTCGATCTATTGTCTATTGTGTCTCTGTCCCATTGAGAAGAGGGAGCTAATAACAGAGAGCTTAGCTAACGGGCTGGCTTTAAGGGTTTGTGGCTATGTGAGTTAATGCATTATATTTGTCTAAGCAAACTTCTCAGCTACCTTGTAGAGACGTAGGTTTTTTAGAGTATTTGCTTCTCCTGTTCCTATGTTTTTAATTTACAAAGATTTTTCTGATCTTGACATCTCCTTCTGTCACAGACCAATAACCAGGAAAAGAGAGCAGGAGTTTTCTGTGCCGCTTCCTTGCTTAACATTGGGATATTTTCAGCAGTCAACAGGGAATGTATTTCTAGGTTTGGGGGTTGAGGCTGCTTTTTTTTGTGTGTGTTTGTTTCTCTTTGCACCACAAACCGCACGAAGGGGCTGGGAGGATTGTGCATTACATAAGAGTGGCCCTCCACGCTTTAATGTGGGTCTGCGCCGTGCCATGCAGCGAACATAATGTGTCCTCCCAGGGACAATTTGCATAAAGGATAAATAAGAGAATCACAATGTGAAGTTTATTCATTTTTAAATCCTGCAGCGTTTGTGATTGAAGGCCCAAGCTCAGATGTTTTCCTGATGTGTACCATTAAGAGTCAGGGCTTTGCCTAATGTCTCTTCTGTTACTGCAGGGGGATGTAATGTGCAGTATTTCTCCACACTGGAGTATCATTTTCAGTGTATACCGCTCGGCTAGGGAGTGAGGAACTGCAGGCTGCATTATCTTGTACCGGGCCCACTCTCCTTAATTTGCTGTAACCGAGCCAGCGCATAAAATACAAAACATATTGATGTTCTCTGAGAACCCTTGAGGGTCTTTACCCTTCCTTGTCAAAGGAACTGTGCAATCCAGGAGGAAAGAAAAAAGGCATTTTGCCACGGTGAAAATAGTTGCGCTGTAGGCATGCCGTGGCTGACATGATGCTGCGCTTCCATTTACTTCGCTTAGAGGGGAAAGTCATTACAAAAGCCATTTTATCTCCTAACTCCAGGTCAGGGTCAGTGGAGGGAGGTGATCTGAACCCCAACTCAGGTGATGTTGGTAGCAAAAAGCATTATACCTCACACTAAAAGGCTTGCTGAAGTAATAGGATCATAGAATCATTTAGGTTGGAAAAGACCCTTAAGATCACAGAGTCCAACTGTTAACCTGACACTGCCAATTCCACCACTAAACCATGTCCACTCCGATGATCTCACAGTTGAAATCTGGTGATGAAAAGGTCTGGTCCTGCCTGGGCACGACAGGCAAGAACCAGAACAGGACATCTCAGCAATCCTCTGCTAAAGGTTAGTAGACTTGGGCCAATGCGGTGACCCACGTTCAGATCTGACTTTGGGTGTCCTGGGTAAGGGCTAAGTTTCTTTTTGGGCCTGCTGCCAAAAAAATCAATGCAAGTCATTAGTGAGAACAAAAGCAAGAGTGTACATGTCCTGCCAGTTCTGCCTGCGTCCTGTCACCAGTAAGAGATGTAACAGAGGTAGCCCAACATCCCAACACCCCACATCGCTTGCAATCTGTAGGACCATATGTCTGCAGATGGTTGCTTTGCATTGTCGAAAGTGTTTTTTGTGGGTTTGGGGACGACAATTTTAGCGCAAAGCTTTTAAAACATTAAAAGTGAACATTTGAAACTATAACAAGTGCTTCTTCACCACCAGTGAGTTTGGGCTTTCCTCATCTTTAGATCTGAAATCTCCCTGGTTAGAGACAAGTTGTTTTCCTGTGTCTTCTGAAGGTGATTAACAGCAACTATCTCACTGGCATCAGAACTGATGAAATGTGGTGGTTTGTGGATTTGTGTCCTGTGATTGATAGTCTTTGGTATCTAAGAAGAAATGAACTCAGCTAAAAGGTTTTCTGTATTTGGAAGTATTTGTAAGGTCTCTCATGTTGACTCTCTTGAGGTCCTCTAAGATATGAATTTCAGCCATCCCATATTCAGAAGGTTTCTGCCCTCAGCCTGCTTGTGCTCATGTAATTTGTAAAGACTGGGCAATCTTGGAGATTTCTATCTTATTATCAATTTTGGATGAAACAAAGAAATACAATAAAAAATCTATCAGGGGAACACTCAGATGGAGGCACATAGATGGAGACGCATGGGTAGTAAGGTAACAGAGGCTTTCTTAAGAGATCAGGTTAGACTGTGACAACATAGAAGTAATACTACTATGAAGTTACTCTGAGAATTATGTACAGTACAAATCTATTTACTGGTTACTCAATTTACTGGAAAAATTCACTGGATATTCATCCATTTTTATACTAAATCATGCACTTTTTATTGCATTAACTGAGAGCTGGCATTGGTCTTGGGCTCTGAAAGTAAGAGCCAGAAGTGAAGTTTTGACACTGTACTCTACCACACCTTTGAGGATGGAGTTTAGGCTGTGTGTGTTGCATACATTTATCTAGGAAGAGCAACCCAGAGTTCCTCAGTGTTCAGACCCGGTGATGCCATAAACTTCAGCAAATCCTGCAAGCTCCAGCTTAAGACACAGGATAGACAATGCTGCCAAAAATCCCACCATGAACCTACTTTCTTTTAGAGCACACCAAAACCTATAACAAACATCATTTGCGAATGTATCACTTTGAAGGGAGGCAAAAACCAAAGCAAAGCCAGGGCAGCATTTCTAAGCTTGATACGTTGGGGTTTTTGCTTTTCCTACTGAAAGCTCCTGTCTGGCTCATTAAGTTACGCAATATTTGCCATGGGTAATGTTTATTCCAAATCATTTTATGCAGCTCTAACCACAATCCTTTGGATCCTGTGCAATCATTTGTTGTCTTTAGTATTAGAAAGCCTTTGTGTAGTGAGAGAATACTAATTTCCTCTACAGCCGTTAGTTGTAGAGGGCTCTTGCGCTGCGTACGTCGGCATTTCCCTTCCACACACTTTTCAGTATGGAGGGAAAGATTTTATGTAACTCAGAAAATATTTTGTGAAATACATTTCAAGGAGTGTGGAGGAAACGTCTTAAGTGAGAAAGTGCTTAGGTGAAATTGCTGTCGTTTACAATCAGTAGTAAGGAACCATGTAGCAATTCTTGGATTTGACTGTTTGAAAGAATTTTTGCGGTTGATCCAACATGGTCCATTCCTTTACATGGATCAGGAAGAGCAATTTTCCACCTAGCAAAGAGGTGATAATTCACCGCCTGGTAAAAATGGCAGAGTCCTCTTGAAGCCAGCTGGTGTCATGAAAGAAACCAGAAGAAGTAAGGGGGAAATAAATGCATACGGACGAGATACTGACTTTGTGGATTTGGCCTTTAGTGTTTTTTTCTGTGGCCTTTCAAAAAGCAATTTTTTGTTTTAATGAACTTTGTTTTTACTGCACTTGGATGATGCCCAACAAGCAGACTGACTGGTGGCTGGACACTGCTGATCTGCTTGGTGGATCTGCTCCTGTGCTATAAGCTAGTCCATGTTGGACAGCTGGTGAATCTGTCCCTACCAGGTCCCACATCCTCCCACCCCAGATCCTTCCTACCCTACATCACCTCTGATTCCTCCCAATTGCTCCTCACCCCTGGTGGACATCCAGCCCTTGCACCATCCCTTACGAGGCAGCACCAGGTTACCCCCAAAGCCTCTCTACAGGTGACATGAGTTTGCTCTGTGTTGGCGGTGTACAAGAACAGGACATTAGTAGGGAGACCTGCCCCATAACAACAGTACACCTCAGCTGTTTAATTCACATGTGGTTTGTGGCCCCTGGAAGAGCTCTTCCATGCTCAGTAATTATCCCAGTAGAGCAGCCAAATGCCATCTCCAGTTGACAACAGCTCTTTACCTTATTGAGGTACTTATTTTGGATATTGATTAATGAGCATCCTGAAGAAGGCAACATATTGTTGTGAACTTCTTGTGGTGTGGCACAACATAACTTTCACTGACACCTGCAAAAAACCTACTTTTCTTAAAACTCCTTTTTTTTTGTTTCCCTGTGAGCTCTGTGGGGCAGGTTCACCTCCAGGATGTGTGTACAGCATCTGGCACCACAGAGGGCTTGAGTCCAGGGCTTCCAAGCAATGCTGGGAGGGAACTGCAAGAAATAGTTTAAGGTCAGCATTGTTTTTCCTCCCTTGGAGAGTAAACGGAACAGAAACTTATTATATGAACCAGCTCGGTCAGGGGAAATTTCTTGTTATTCATAGTAAAATTCATCTGTGGGAATTTCACAAGTTCTCTTGCAAGATGGGAAGTAGCAGCACTTTATTAACTCAGGCAATGAGATCCCTTATCCAATGATGATACTGTTTTTGAATCTCTGGTGGCAGTGAAATGCAGGGATGATAACTTTTCTTCTCCATGCTCCCACCAATGCACCCCAGTTCCTCTCGCTGATGCAAGGAGGACCTCAGGAACACCTCAGGAGTGAGCATAGGGACATCTGGCTGTCGAGGCAAGGGACACTATGTACACCCTTTGCTGTGCTTTGTACACATCCCATCACATTGAACTCCCCACCCCAGTGTCACTTCACCCCACAGCCCTCTCCCAGAGCCATCAGCCCCGACATCTGCTCCAGGGGACGGGCCCTATGTGATGCTCATAAGGGGAAGCAAATGCAAAGAAGACCAGTGGGGAGTACCAACGTAGGCTTAAAAATTGAATGGATGATTAATCCATGTCTTCCCTGCAAAATATACCCCAAGCTCAGCCTCTGTCTCTGCTTTTTCCCTCCCCATACCCTCAGCAAAGCCCTAATGCTCACTGTTTAGTCCTATTTAGGGGAACGTGTGTGTGCGTGTGAGTGTGTGTGTGTGTGGTTTTTTTTTCCAGTGACTTGTTTGTGCTGTCATCAGCCATTGTTTTGGTAAATGGTGAGTTAAACAGATATATCCAAGCGTAAAATCTAAAAAATGTTCCCTGTGGGTGCCTGGGGGGTGTTGTTTGAAATCAACTACATATCAATTGAGCGGCAGCGAGCGGATCCGATGATAAATTCCAGTCCACAGACGCCTTATAAATTACATTTTTTTGTTCACGATCTAGCCTCATCTCAGCTCCCCAGAGGCCCTTAGACTGAGAACTATGATTGTGTTGGAGAAACGTTTGCTCAGCTTGAGCGATGCCATTAGTGTTACATGTGCCAGGCCGCTCTCGCCAGCACCCCCCCCACTTCCATCCCTCCATCCCCCCAATCCCAATCCGATCCCCACCTCCCCCCCCCGCCTCCTCTTCTTCCCTTCAACAAAATGCAATATGTGCCTGGTAATTTTTCTGTTCATTATCTCATTGTTTTCTGTAAGTACAAGGTTAGATTGAATTACTGCAGACTCTATTGTCTATTTGTAATTCTCCTTCCATGCCGCGCTACTAATGAATGGGCAATTTAGTCAAATCTTTGTAACGGCTTCTTCTGTGCCTCAGCCACTTAATTACTCTGAGCTTTTCTCACTGCTGCTTTATTGCATGGAAACTCGGGCTGCTTCCAGGTCTTTGCTAGGGGATCTCCAGCTCTGAAAGCCAAAAAAAAAAAAATCATTACAATAACCAGCCCAAATCATCTCGATTCTTTGGTGTAACAGCATCCTCGGCACGCAGGACTTTCCCCTCCCATATGGTTTATTTGCTCTATAGTTAGTGGTTTTGTTATTGTCCTGTGCACAGAGGAAACTGTCACCGTGTAAATTAGGCAAAGTACATCTAAGGTGAAGGCAGTCTAGACCCTTTAACATGATGGGAGCTGGAAAAAAAAAAGGCAAATTAAATAAATGCAGAGGACTTGTATAGAATATGCCCCACTCCATGCAATTCCACTAAAACTGAAATGCTAACCTCGATCTATTTTGGGATTGCTAAATCTGAATTTAGCTTGATTTTGGTACTGGGGTAGGAATGGTGCTTTTTTGTTTATTTGTTTGTTTGCAAAAAGGATATGTTCACCTTTGTGTTTAATAGCCAAAACTTCAATCTGCAAGTGAGGGGCAGGGCAGGGGAATAAATACATTTTAAAATCCATTTAATAACAATTAAACACGATCATTTATAGCTAGCAGTCAGATAGATATGTGTAGAAAGCTTTAAACCAGCTCCTTCACCTGATAAAGACTTTTTCCTTTCTTTAATAACAAGATACAAATAATGGAAAGAAGAGGAAATAAAGGAGTTAAAAAAGAAAGTGCTGTGAATTATAAATAAGATCCTGGCAGATTATCTCCATACATGATCTGACTCACCTACTTAAATTCCTAAAGAGACTCTGTTTCTTTCTTCAGTGACTGAAATAGAGGCTGATGGAGTGCAGGACTGGGCCCCAAGTCACTGGTAAGTGGACTCCGTGTGTGTTTGAACTCCTCTTTATCTGTGTGTTTAAACTGAACACCAACACCTTATATCAACCACATTTTTAGCAAACTGCACTGCCTCTTTACAAAATTAGTATATTTTATGTTTTTCATGGGTTTTATTATCTTCACGGAGGAAACGCTCTAACAGTCTTTCTCCCATCCTGCTCCAATTTGTATCTGTACGTTGTTATGTGAAATCCAAACCTTTGGTTGTACTTTTTTTGTCATGTTTCTTGGTTTTTAATTCAAAATTGAAACTTTGAATTTGTTCAATGATTCATTCTTTTTTGTCAAATTGACCTTTTACAGAGGGCTTCCTATCCATATGACAGACAGGTATAGACTTCACATTTGTTTTACACAGAGGATCTGCATGCTCAATGATCTGCACAGATATTTAATATACAAACACTAAGCACAACAATTAAAAGATGTTTTCTCTCCAGCTCCTGTGACTGGAAAATAGATTTAAATTAAAATTATATTCTACAGGATTTCCAGGGCATGGGTTTATCCCTCAGAACTCTTACAAATTGATGGGGAAGATCTTGTGAGCTTTGTAAGAGTACAAAAAGGCTCATAATAAATTACTGTAATTATTAATGATTATAAAGGTCTTTCAAAAGACTTTTCAAGGAATTTTCCTATAGGGGAGTTTCCCAACCCCTGGAGACAGATTGCTGAAGAGAGCTACGAGCTGAAAACCCAGCACAAAGACATTGCAGACTTTTGAGAGATTTTGACTAACACTGATGCTCATCCTTGACCCTACAAGTCAAAACCTTCACCGGTCCAGGAGCAGTCAGCACATGGAAAGGGGCTATGTCTCCCCTCCACGTGGCACTGGGATGGGGCAGGATGGTGTGTGTGCCTGGGGCAATCTGCAGTGTCCATCCCACAAGATCTTGGCTGCTCTCTTGTCCCTTGGCTAGGATTTGGTTTACCAGCTCTCATGGTGGGACCTCACTTGAGCTTCATGATAGACACATGTAGCTTTAGTCTCCCCTCTTCTGCAGGCCAAACACTACAGGTAGGGGCCATCCAATGCCTATTGCACATAGTAGGAGTTGAGGTCTGACTTACCCCAGGGATCTGCTCCTAAAAGCTTAAAGTTCTTAGATTTCAGTAGAAATCAAAAGAACCCGGTTTTTACATGATTACAAACAGGATTCACTGCACAGACACTACATATTTTGGCCAGGACACAAATGTGAACCTCTGTGCCAAACTCCAAAGCAAATCCTTGTTTCAGCAAATGTGCATTTTCATCACAGCAGTGTTATCAGGTCAGGCTGACCATAACTTTGGTGTGTTTTTTTCCTCTTCAGTTCCAGGGAAGCATACTGAGCTCAGCGTGACCTGAATACCATCCCAACATGCTGGTCCTCCTGCCCTGTCCCATGCTCACATGTGCTCCCCTGGCAGTTCTCACCATGCTCCTTGCTCTCCTCATGCACAGGGTGGTCTTCGTGTCCACCTTGGAGATGCTGCAAAGAGTCAGATCCTGCCCAGAGATCTGAGTTCAATCCTGGATGCTACCAAGAAGGAAACTGTTGCATGGCCATGGCATTGTATGGCCATGCCAGAAGGGGTTGCCCAGGTCTCACTGGACCAGTGGTTCTATGACGGGCTCTGCTGCAGTGCTTGGTGTGGAAGATTAAGGGCATTTCTGCTGGCATCCAGATCAGTGAGTGTTGGATTTCACATGCCTTCAGAAATGCATATCATTAAATAGCATCTTATTTCCATTTGTCTTTACAAAATAGCTGAATATGGGGAGACAGCCTGAGAGTAAGCTGGTGCCTCGTAGACCCAGATAGGCTCTTTGCCTGCTTTGTTATAATACTTCATTGGAACTGACACATTGATAGCCACAGTTTTTCTAGGAAGTGACCTTCATGCTGCCCATTGATTCCCAGTGGCCATCAACTCCTTGCAATTGGAATGACAGGCCAGGTTAAAGGTCAGTCCTTAAATAAAGCTTCTGGATTACTAAACACCTGAAGTTCAAATGAAAATGGAAATCTGCACCTCATTTTATGTGACATGTTACTGCTAATGACACTTCGGGATCTTAAACGGCTCCTGCTCTTTAACTCATGTGTACATTTCACTCGATAGCCCCTTAAACCAGCACCTCTCCTCGCCGCTGCTGGACCCTTACAGGACAGGCAGCAAGGGAAAACAATCTCCCTGGGATATATGGCTTCTGGGAAAAAAGATTTCGCAGGAAAAAAACATCAGAACCAATTAAAACATTTGCCTTTCAAGCGATGGCCAGAAACAATCATTCCCTTAATTAAGATTCACAGTAAAAGGATTTTATTTACATGAGTTGTGACATTAAAAAGGCCCCAATAGTACAGCCGTGCCGGGGAAGCGGGATGAGTTTTGTTTTCTGTACATGGTGGGCAGCATGGCTATGTGGAGAGACAGTGGGGTGTTTGTATGGGGAAGAGGAGAGGGCTGCTGTCCCTCCATACCTTATGGAGCTGCTGCTCCAGTCATCCTCACACTGAGCCTTGGTCCCAGAGCCAGGTGCCCTCAGCTTTGGCAGGACCCAGCTCACTGTCTGCAGGGCACCCAGAGCTTCCCCGGGGCTCCCAGCACCTTCCCGTGCCCCATGGGACCCCTAGGCCCCCTGAGGGCTGTGGGCTCAAATTTACCTCTTTATCTTCTCCTGTGAATTTTTATTCATTTTCTGCACCTTGACTTGAGTGGGGAACGTTGGTAGACAGGACAGTAGACTTGTCATTGCATCTTCAAGAGTATTTGTTCTTACTCTGTAGCTTTTGCAAAGAATACTTTGACAGATTCTGCTAATTTACTTCTATGCTGTTATAACATCTTTAGTTTCCAGCTGAGATTTGCGTTCTCTTGTGCCAGATGCAGTATATACTCCCTGTGAGGTATAGAACCTGTCCCAAAAATCACACTGTCTAGAGAATAAGATGAAGTTATTTGCCCCAGGATAGGTTTGTCTTCTTCTGCAGTGTGTCAGGACAGCAGGTGCCAGAATCTGGTGGACATGGCAACATGCTCGTGTTTCTTAATCCAGAGTCCCCACTGTTTAATAAATCATAGAATCATAGAATGGTTTGGGTTGGAAGGGACCTTAAAGATCATCTAGGTCCAACCCCCCTGCCATGGGCAGGGACACCTTCCACTAGACCAGGTTACTCCAAGCCCCATCCAACCTGGCCTTGAACACTGCCAGGGAGGGGGCAGCCACAGCTTCTCTGGGCAACCTGGGCCAGTGTCTCACCACCCTCACAGCAAAGAATTTCTTCTTAATATCTAAATCTCCCCTCTTTCAGTTTAAAACCATTTCCCCTTGTTCTATCACTCCATGCCCTTGTCACAAGTCCCTCTCCAGCTTTCCTGTAGCCCCTTCAGGTACTGGAAGGCTGCTAGAAGGTCTCCCCAGAGCCTTCTCTTCTCCAGACTGAACAATCCCAACTTGTTACAACCTGGTTGCAACTAGATCATAAATCCCTTGGAGTAAATTAAGGTGAAACAACACCAAATCACTGGTATGAAATTAAGAACAATTTATTAATACAGGGAAAGTGGCATGGTCGTAAGTGTCTTGGGTTTCTAAAGGCACAGAGAAGAGAGTGAAAAGGAAAAGGGGAAAGAGAAAGAGGATAGAGAATATGAGAGAGAAAAAGAGATATCACCACCCTTGGATCCAGCAATGTAAGTTTTTTGTAGAGTTGGTCCTCTGGTAAATTGCTTGCAGGATCGGTCCTCAGGTGATGAGCGGGGAGCACACCCCAACATCCCAAGCGAGAAGTTCTAAATACTTTAGGTCATTTGCATGCAAGATAGGAGAGGGTGGTAACATCCTTCTTGTCTCACCTCCGCGCCCCCCTCCCACCCCCCCCCCCCCCCCCCCCCCCCCCCCCCCCCCACCCCGTCCTCTCGCTTCCCATGCTAATTTGGATGCCTGCACATTTGTAGTCTTAGTCAGTGGTCCTCCAAAGGGTGGCTGGTGGTTGTGATCCGCCCTAGTTGTGGTGTCAGCTGTATGACCCCGCTTCAGCACAAGCATGGTTGATGGCTTCGTGTTACAAAGATGTAGGTTGATCCCAAGGAAAAGATACCATCCTGCCTCTGCAGGACTTATCTCTTCCTCCAGCCAGAGTTGTAAATCACACCAATTAAGGCACAGCAAAGGCATTGTTCTGCTCCCAAGGCCCTTATCTCTTGCCAGACTTGCAGATCTTTGTAGCACCCATCCTCTCCTCCAGCCAGAGTTGTAAAACAAGTTGTTTAAGGCATACAAACTCTGTCCGTCACACAACTCAGCCTGTTTTCATAGGAGAGGTGCTCCAGCCAATGACCATATAATAAGTCAAACCTGGCCAGGGCTGCTTGCTGGCACTGCAGCCACCTAGCATGGTATGGCCTGCATCCATGCTCTTGATCTCATCATCCAATGCAGTGCTGCTCTGTCCAAAATACTTGCTTGGAGGGATCTCTGGACTACCCTAAGTCTCAAGTCATGTTTGGAAATTGGCTGAGGACTAGTTGCTTGGCCAAAACAGGGCCAAGGTCCGTTCTGACAGTCTGAAGTGTAGTGACCAAGTTCCTATGCCTGGAAATGTCCCTCTTCTTTAATTTGTCGTGTAATATTTATCATTAAATTTCCAAATACAATCATATGGGTGTGCACGAAACACAGGATTTCTGTTTGTGCTAGATGACACTTTCATTGCTTTCAAGGGTCAGCATGGGGGAAAATGGCTGGATGAGGAGGGAAGAAACAGACTTAATCCCAAAATCTCACAGGTCCTCTACAGATTCTGTTGTATTCACTGTTAGGTCACCCAGGTGAAAGGTGTTTTGGAAAGCAGGCATCTGAAATATGGATGGACCTCTTTTTGGTTAGAATTGAATAATTCCATAGGCAGTGGGACATTCCTAGTACAGAACCCCCACCAATGGGGATTGCATGGACGGATGGCAGAAGATGCGGTAGGTTACGGTGACTTCCACTTCAGGGTCACCACTGGCTCTGCTGCTGCTCTAGCAGAAGCCTGCAGGACTTTCCTAATGGTCATTTTTGGGGGGTTTCTGGTGGCCATCTGCAGCAGGAGTAGTTTAATTGCTATCCACGTTGGTATCCCTCGCTGAGGGGCTGGTGGTTGGATGGACAACGGGGTTGAGTTACGCTCTTGTTGCTCTGTGTGGTGCCTCCAGGCAGTGGCTGTGGGAAGAGGGAGCTGCTGTGTTTTAACCGTCCAGGTGATGAATAGTCTCTCATCCCCGCCGCTGTCAGCCTGACACTGGCTCGCCAGTGCTAAATTAATCTAAACAACAGTGTGTACCACAGATACTGCTAGGGATGGCTAATACCTGGCTAATAAAGTGGGAACAGCAGAGTCGCTGTGCACAGTTTCATAAAGTGCTTTAAATGCACATTAACCAGAGTGTGGTATAATGTGCTGGGAACCATTGCACTAAAATCTGTGTTCACTGGCAATGTTCTTTAAATGTTGGTTAGTTTTGGTGGTACTTCTTAATGTAAGTCCTGGGGTTTCTGGTAGAAAAAAACAAATTTCTAAGGGAAGATTTTAAAATGTCTAAAGATACAACTTAAAAAAAAAGGTGATCTCTCAAAATAACCCTTTGTTTCTGTTCATTTGAAAAAAAAAAATCTGGTTTCACCTAGTGAAATCTAAGGAAAGCTTCTGTGAAACATTGGTATAATAGAACTTGTTTCAAACAAACTTTCAAAAAATGTTTAAAACGTTTCCCCTGGCCAGAGACCCTACACTGAATTTCAGCCAGCAGCAAATTTTGGGCAGCCGGTGTCATAAATCAAAACTGGGTTTCTAATGAAAGTGCTGACACAACTTTAACTGTAACAGTACTTTCAGGCAAAACTGTAAAGAAATTAAAAAGTCCTAGATTCAGTGTGCTGGTGCTATATCCAGAACTGCTTTTTTAAATCTTTCTCCAGAGTGCTTCTCTGTATCAGAGAAACACTGAGAGTTAGTGTAAACCTTGTGTAATGCAGAATGTAGATATCTGCTATACCTAGTTAAATTCTGCAAGATAAACCCTCTTGTTAGAAATATTAAGATATCAAATGATCATTTTTTTTAATGAGTTCTCTATGAAATAATAGCTCTGTCTGGAACCACTATCCAGATCACTCAGAGTAACCTTTGCTCCTAACTGGACAACTGACATCTTTAAAATATTATAAAAAGAGTAATCAATGGTCAAAAACCTCTTCTTGGTCCAACAACTAGGTAAAGCAAGCATTTGCTCCAACATTCTTGGGGGAAACTGCAAACATTTCCATTAATATCTGGCAATTGTCTACTGGAAACACACGACTCCTTTGAGGCAGAGACACCCTGGCCTGGGTCCTGCTCCAGCAACACAGGTAAGTGATATAATTTTGGGAACATCAGTGGTCCCATGGAAGATACTTGTGCATTAAAGGTTGCACAAGTACCAAGACGTTTCAAATGACATTGACTGTTGGATCTGTGTGAGCCATGCCCTTTCAGCTGGGGTGCTATGGCATTTCAAAGAGAGGTTTGTTTGGAAATAGATGAAAATTAGGATTCTGGTGAAAATTTGAAACCTCTCAAAAAGCACCAGTTTGGGCACTATCAGAAGGCTTCTGCTCAAAGCTACCCCCATCAAAAGGGGTCTGGAAATCATCCAGCAACAATTAAAAAAAATCCCTAATTCTTCTGAGCAGAAATATTTCTCTGAGAACAAGGTTGTTTTCAGTGCAATTCCACTGAAACTCAAGAAGGTTTTCCATTGGAAACCTGGCTGGTTCCCTACCAGTTTACTACTGTGTTTCAGAGTCTGTAATATAAGCACATATCATCATCAGGATTTCAAAGACTCTTCCTGAGTATCTTCAAAGGCAAGCCTTTGAAACCAATTTTCCTGCCCATTCCCCATGAATTTTGGTCAAAGTCCAGTTAAAGGACAGAACACCACGCTTCTTCCAATTCAGAAACTGGGGAAATATTTTGAAATATAGTTCTAAGTAGCCTAAAGACCTTTTTAACTTTTTTTGTGGTGATCAGTTCAGTTCTTCCATTTTGGAGTTTCTGGACTAAAGGCATCAAGAACATACAGGACAACTGTTAGGTCAATGCAGGGCCACTTTTGAAAATACCAAACGATTTACAGGCATTAAAACTGGCTGTCTAATCACTGCCCCTGCAATGCAGTGTCCTTCAGGGAGGATGGGAGCTCCTTTTTCTTGCTTTCTTCAACAACAACATGGCATTCACATTATTGCACAAAGAGTGCTGGGTCTAAGTTTTCTCTCCAGGGTTGAGTTACTTGAGTTAATGGTTCTATGTGACTCTTTCTCTGGAGGATATGAGCTAGAAGGTAATCTGGCTTGCTTTCCTGTGGCAATATGGTTTCTCTAGTGGTTACAGAGGTGAAAATAGGTTTGTCCCTCTGAATTCAATTCCAACATGTTTGGATTAAAATTCAATGCTGTTCAAGGATGGGCATCTCTGAGGACCACCTCAGAGGACTCTAAGGTCTACAGTAAAGACTGTGCCTCCCAATATCAGCAGCTGGAAGTGAGCAGAGCTGAAATCAGTGTCACTGTCCAACTGAGGTCTTAAATAGGGCTTGCCTGGTACCTGCTTGTGCTCAGTCTTTCTGCCTCCTGAAAACTGTTGTTGAGTAAAGTAGTGTCACTTGTCCCTGTAGTGACAAGCACGACAATTTTAAAAGGTGACCATAAAATGAATGCAGGAATAGGAACAAGAAATAGCTTCAAGGAACAGAATAATTTGTAGAGATACTTTTGTGTACAACTGATTTTTGACTCAACTGTTACAAGGAAAGAATTAACTTACGGGAGTATAAAACCTATCCTGAATGTTTCAGAGTATTCAGTGGATTGGAAATGATAGGCTTTTAGGGCAAACAGGACATTTCAAAGACTCAAACAAAATGTCTCTCTTCTTTGGAAGATTTTTCTAACAAAAGCCAAGTGAAAGTATAGGTGGAGATGACATCTGAAGCCAAGAGATCCATACCCTAGCTGCTAATGAGCTATAAGTCATCTGTCCTCCTATACGCTTGTTTATACCCATTGTGAACCTACCAGAGATAGATTAAGCCTTTTTATTTCAAACACTGTGGTGTGAATAATTTTGATGCTTTCCAATTAGATGAGAGCACTACACTGACTTTGAATTTCCAAAAAGTTTTGGTTGACCCCAAGCTGCATTTCTTCACAGGTAGGCCATTTTTCTTAAGAAAGCAGACATCCCCCCAAAAATGACCAAAATTGCTTCACTTATTAAAGGTTTATTAAAACATTGCTGTCCTTGTCTCATGTTTATAAAGTAGCGTGTGTGTGATATTCTGATTAAATTCTGATTTTTTATGTGATGACTTCAGGCCAGTGAGGTAGTTTCTGAGTCCAGAGGCCAGAGACCATTAATTCTTTGTATGCTGATGTTAACTCTTCCATCTACATAGCAGAGCAAGAAAGGGACATGTGGTCTCAGCACCCTCTTATGACTATGTCCAGTATTCGTAGTAAATGCCAAAGCCAAAGTGGCTGATATAAGGCAGTTTTCAGTCAATATTTTTTGGGCACAACCCTGTGTTTCTGCTGTATCTCTTTTGGTGCCAAATCACAAAGATCTCTGGACTTTCCAGAGATCTGTGTCAAGGGCCATCTTTGACTTTCAGTCTGCTATCAAAACTTGTGTTTTTATTTCTTTTACTTTGATGGGAAAGAAATTTTAATACAGTACTGTGTATTTACTGTATCTGTTTGTCTTTACAAATCACTCTACAATCCAAGGGTTTGGTGTGAGAGTGAGCGAGCAAGAAGTAGTATTTATAGTAAAACATGGATAGTCAATAGCATGTGGGAAAACAACAGAAACTGAAACTGGTCCCAAAGGTAATTTGCAAATCTGCTGAAATCCCGAACAAGCTTTGATTTAACTGAAGCTTGAAATGGCTTTTATTTACTGTCTATTGTGGAATAAATGACATCTCATAAACAGGCTTTATCCATTACCACAGAATGGAGATCACTGTGTTAGGGACATTTTATCCTCTTGATATAAAACAAGATATGCTACAGTGTGTTATTACAAATAGAAAAATCAATGCTGAGACACACACCTCTGAAATTTCATTTTTGTGGAACCCCATTTTCAAAAATGTATTCTCTAATAAAAATGTCTCCATAACCGGGGGGATTTACAAAACACTGAGCAACAAAGAACAATAACAAACAATGAATAAAGTGGCTCCATCCTGAGTCTTTTTGCTGTACATTAGTCACACACTTGCATACATTTCTGAGCGCAGAGCAGAGCTCCCACTAGGCAGGCAAGTAAAACAGTTGAATTACCTTCTCTTTTAAGCGCTTTGTGGAGAACACACACTGCATGCCAAGTTGTGCCAGAGAGGAAAACTTTGTGGTAAAAAGAGCCTGATCCAGGGATGGAGACATCAAAAGAAAGACTCCCGTTATTTTCTTCAAGGTCTGGATCATAAAACTTATGAAAAACTAGTCAAAACTTGGCTGATGCTGGTGTTTGCAATTACTTTTCATTCGCAGCAGGTCTGATGAGTTTGCCCCTTTTCACTGTTCATTACTTAATGCTGATTCATAGGATTCTGTTTCTCTGATAAATTTTCACCTGGAAATGCCTGGGAACACATTTTTCTCCAGCCAGTCAGTTATGAATGCTTCAGAGTGTCTGCTCCCTCTGTATAGTACATAATTGGTCCCCAAAATATGGCAGTGTAACTGGAATCTGACTGGATGCCTGTGAAAGTAAGATTACACAAAATAGTGAATGCAAAATAACAAACAGTGATTGCATTGATCTTTTTTTTTCCTAATGCATGATTATTTGTCTCTGGAATTTATGATTCTTCTGAGATTTTGAGACTCATCAATCAAGTAAGTGGAATGGGGAGTGAGTCTGCCCCCACACCATAGTGTATGAGCTATAAACAATTGTGGAGTGACTTCCCTGAACGCTTCTGAAAATGCAGATAAATTGCTTTTGAGTTATTCAGTTGCCAGAAATCAAGATTGGATAGTCACCTTCGGTGGGTCAGCAGTATCCCAGGGATGTGAACCTCAACTAGGAAAGAGCATTCCCTGCTCAAGCAGCAACAGAAATCCCATGAAAAGCCCCATTTCCCACAGCAAGGGAGAAGTCACCATCAAACTCCAGTTGGCAAGAGATACGTTCCTGTCCTCATACATCAAGGAGCTGCTACTTCCAAAAAGTGATTTCTCACATTTTGGTTTATAGCTTGATTTGGGCATTGCTTTAATATACATGACTTAGTTCACGTAGATTAGTTCCTTATTACTTCTAATAGTCTTTCTCTAAAATTATCTAACAACATTGAGTTCCACAGCCAAGCACACACGATGGGTAGAAGGATTTTCCTGGACTCTGCGAAGGCAGATGTCAAAGACCAGATTTGTGGCCGCTCTTCAGGATGTATGACTCTCTCCTCCTCAGGCAGATAAGTGAATTTATTAGGATGACTTGCAAAGTACAGCAATGCTTAATGTGAGCAATCGTGCTGAGGTCACATTTACATTGAAAATGATCTCATAGCCCCTAGGGTTTCACATCCAGCACTGAGAAATTGTCCTTGCCTCTTGCTGTGCAAAAAAGCAGACTAGGGAAGCTGCAAGAGCAGATGGAGTGGTGATTGTGCTCTGAAATGGAGTCTCAGAAGAAGTTTCAAGGGGAGGTGAAGAGCTCTTTAGGCTTTTTCTCTGATGCAGTCCAAATTTGGTGGGGCCCAAGGGCCAGCTACAATTCACAGAATCATAGAATCATAGAATTGTTTTGGTTGGAAAGGACCTTTAAGATCATCAAGTCCACCCGTTAACCCAGCACTGCCAAGCCCACCACTAAACCATGTCCCTCAGCACCACATCTACATGGCTTTTAAATCCCTCCAGGGATGGGGACTCCACCACTTCCCTGGGCAGCCTGTTCCAATGCTTGACAACCCTTTCCATGAAGACATTTTTCCTGAAATCCAATCTAAACTTCCTCTAGCACAACTTTCCCTACAGGAGACACCGTCTTTGAGAAATGCAGGTGTGCTGGCTGCATTCACATAGACGTTTGCTTGCTGCATTCACTAACAGGAGCATGTAGGGATGCTTTCAGGATGCAATTAAGAACATTTCTTTGGATTATAGAAGCCCCTTTTCTCTGTTTCTTTTTGCCCTGTGCCATATTCTGACCCTCCCGTGCCAAGACTGTAAATGAGTACTACATCCTCTGTCACTTCAATGACATTGACGTCAAAACTCCCAAGTCAGTGTCTTTTAAATGTAAAAAAATGGAAGAAAATAAAGGATATGAGGGCAGCAGTGTTCTCTCAAAATGAGGCTGTGGGGAAATACAGCTGTCCTGCCCTTGGGGAAGGGTCTTCAGGCTGAGGGTTGGAACGATGCAAATAATATCATGCATCAGTGAAACCTTTGTGATAAATGCAATTTCTGGTCAAAACCCCACAAGTAACTACTTTGATGCAGAATTGAAGGAGCTTTTCATTGTTAGCACTGCACAAAAAAATGTGTAGTGGTTCATGGTTAAAATTCCTCCAGTTCCAAGGACTTACCTGCTGCCTGCATTAGGGACTGGTTAGTGACAGAGGTGATTCACAATGACTCATGGACAGGTCTGACTGCTGTATATGTGTGCAGCATTTCAGGTGATGAGGTGGGTGCTTCAAGTCCATGAAACCAAGATGCTTCAAGTGACCAAAGCGATTGAAAGAATATGGAATAATCTGATTTTTCCCTTGCCATGACAAAGGAAATGGCTGAGCCTATGTGTCTACAACTACCTGAAGGGAGGTTGTAGTGAAGTGGGAGTCGGCCTCTTCTCCCAGGCAACTAGTGGTAGGACAAGAGGACACAGCCTCAAACTTCGCCAGGGGAGGTTCAGGTTGGACATTAGGAAGAATTTCTTCTCGCAAGGGTCACTAGACATTGGAAGAGGCTGCCCAGGGAGGTGGTGGACTCACCATCTCTGGAGGTGTTTAAGAAAAGCCTGGACATGGCACTTAGTGCCATGGTCTAGTTGCCATGGTGGTGTCAGGGCAATGGTTGGACTCGATGATCCCAGAGGTCTCTTCCAACCTGGTTGATTCTGTGATTCTGTGATTCTGTCTCTGCACACGTGACCCCAGACCGTCAGCCCTGTGAGGACTCCTGTAATGCCCAAAACCTTCTGGGATACAGCGAGCTTGGAAATGCACATGGACCAGGACCTTATAAAGCTGATTTGACAGACTGTGCTGTTGCCAGTCTACAAATATTAAGCTGCTTGCATGGTGATTCAGTTGCATAAACCCCTTTCACAGTCTTGGGGAGCCTAACAGAGGCTTTGTCTTTCCTGCAGTATGGCTGAGGCAATGCTCATCCCTCTGTATATATCTGCTTTTGGAGCTGCTTCCAGGGGGAATAGTCTCAAAGCAAAAGGGGAAAAAACCTCTTTGGTTCTGAAAAGTTCATGGGCTGGTGGAGGAAATGACAAACCACTACATTTGGCCTCGATTGTGTCCTTATTTTGCCATCTCTCGATATGTCTCGTTTTATTCCAAAGGTATTTTGTTCCATTTGACGCTCATGAACAATTTACAGCGTGTTTTCACCCAGCGCTGCCTCCTTGTCGACAGTCACCGGACTACAGTGAGTGCAAATGAGATGCAGATCTGCAGATTGCATCTCCTGCTAGAGGTCTGTCATGCATATGGATCAGGCTGCCTCCTCAGGTGGGGAAGAGCTCTGTGCACAGAGAATATTTAAGGAGCGGGTGCTAATGGAGAACTTTGAAAAACAGCCTACTTAGAAACAGTTCTGCTTGCGCCTCCAATATGCTGGATATTGCTCTTCATTTCCATGTTATTGCTAAGGACATTTGCATGAAAATAGGATCATTGCTTTTTAAACATTCATCTGTTCCTGCTGCTTGTTGCTGGCTTGGAGACTTAACGCCTGTGGAGTCCGAAGTCACGGCTGTATGGGAAAAGAGTGGGTCATTACAAAAAAAAGGAGGTGGTCAGGGAGGGGAAGGGGACACCTGGAGAAACATAATGGTTGGGTTTGTGGTTTGCTGCCTGACTCTTCAGGCAGCTTATGTTGTGGTAATATGTCAGAAGTAGACAAGGAAAGTCTATCAAGCTTGAATCTTTGAACTTCTGTGGGTACCTACATGCAAGTGTAGTAACATCATACTGCATACAAAAGCCCCTCTTGGCCCCAAATCCTGTCTCCAATGGTGGCCAGCAACAGCCCCAAAGGAAGGGGCATAAGAAGAGGATGAATGTGCTGTGCTCCTCAACCTACCTTCACTGCCCTCAGCAGCTCATGGCTCAGGATTTTCTGAATCAGAGCTGATGTCTGGTAGCAATATCTTCATGTAGGAGCCCACAAGGGATTTTTACTTCCATGTTTTTCTGCAATACCTTTTTGAACTGTAAGAAACAGTCTACATCAAGGAGTTTCCCAGAGGAGTTGTGTGGGATGTTGGAGCTTACAGTGCTGAGGTGGGCAGAGGAGGTGGCCTCTTTCCTTCCTACCCAGTCCTCTCCTCCAGGAAAGGTCTTTATAACGATATCAGACTTATCAGATGTTGAAAGCAGACAAAAATCACATAGATAATTAAAAATTTCAGTGTTAAAAGAGGATTCAGATCACTCTGAACTTGGGAAATTTATGGATTTGGTTTTGGTCTAAACAGGGTGGGATCTAGTTCAAAATAAGTTGGAACAGCAAACTCAAGCCACCCCTTGAATTCAGCCGTGTTCAGATTTGTGTTTGAACCTTAGTAAAGGCTTCGAGCAGAGCATCTTCACTGATCTTATAGGACAGGTTTCTCTCTACACATACAAAGTCCTTCTGTAGGTGAAAGTGGGGTCAGCCCTCCAGTAGTATTTCTGAACTGGTGCTCCTCTTTCTCATCAGGTCAATGAGTGAGGAAAAGTCAGCAGTAGCTAACAGACCCCTGCAGTCAAGGAATAAATGCAGATTTCCTTGTCAATAAAGATGAGAGGAATAAGAGAGTGTAATTACAGGCTATAAGCTCTCATTGTGGCATAGGGAAACCCACTTATTTAAAATTCATATTTAGGCTTTTACTGTGAAAGATCAAGTTTTTGGCTTGTAAATAGGGAATTGACACGAAATAACTCTCTGTTTATCCCACCCCTAACCTCAATGCCTACCCACACTGCAGGAATACTTTTTGCTGCAAAACAGTGAGCTCATCCCCAGAAATATTATGTTAGGCTTCAGAGTTACACTCAGCTGAGATAACTGGTGTGTGGGGTGGGAGGAGTGCAGTTTCCACACTGCCTCGTAGCTGTAGCTTCAGTTGGGATTTTAACAGACCCATGCGTACATCAGACAACTCTTTTTCAGGACTCAAGGGGTTAGGATGAGGAAGGGTTCAGCCTTGTCTCCCAGCCTGTTGTGGGTTCGACCTGCATTATGAGCCAGGTGCAGCAACTAGAGCTTGCAAAGACACCTCCTCAAATTATTGGCAGACAAAAAACCATTGTTTCATTATAATATATAATATTATAATTATAATATTGTGATTATGGGTAAATCAAGGACAATGCATCCTTACCCTCCTGACAGTCTGTGGAGGAAGAAGGTGAGTAAGAATGGATGTCTGTCCTGTTTTACAGCCAAAGCCGTGCTACCTACTCAGGGCGCTATCTAACGGTGCGTCTGAATGGTTTATAAATGCTAATTAACTGATGAGACAGGCTTACAACATCTTTCAGATAAGCATCTATGGACAGGCTTATCATGCACTGCAGTTTTGTCAGGAGGGGAAACGAGAAATAAATAAAGCCCCTTTCATCACTGATTGCCCAGGCTGGTCTTGCCTTTGATGCCGTTGTGGCAAGGGTCCTTCCCACTGGCTGGCGGCACGTTGCACAACTCGCTTTTTTTAAGCTGTTTACCACAGAAAAATGTTTAAGTAGGATTTAGATATCCCTCGGCAAAGGGAGAGAGGCAAAGAAAAGGTGAAGAAAGAAAAGCCTTTACAAAATATAAAACAGAAGTTGCTGCAGGCAAAGATGCCTTTGAGCGGTCTCAAGTTAAGACTTTCCATTTCCATGTAAAAATATCTGTCGAAAGGGCAAGCTACATTTACAATGAGCAAAGTTTTATAGCTTACACAGGCATGAGCACCTGCTAGGAAGATGGGGAAAAGATTCAATTTACCTTTGGGTTGCAACGCTCAGATTCCCATTTAAAAGTCTAAGACCCCTGATTATTTATTGATGTCTTTCTCTTCATAGCTGTCTGCACCCTTACTGGCTTGTGAGATGCGACAGTATGGCCTAAAGGATTTTTTGAATTAAGTTCTTCCAAGTAATTTTTTCCCCTTCAGGTGTTTAGCCAATGAGGCTGAAGTTTGACAGGCCTCCTCTGCATTCGCGGGGGTTGATCTATCTTTATATTTACTGGCCAACAGCCAAATTAACTGCGCCTGAGCTGTCATTAAACACTGGGTTCCGACAGGGTTACTGCATTTTCTACTTTTTTTTATTTACAGGAGGGAGGGAAGGCAGGGTGAGTGGGAGTAACGTACTAAAGCAACCCACATTTTACTGTGAATATGCTTCAAGTTCCCATAAGGCAGCAACAGAGAGAATTTAAAGCAAAGTCTCTATCAATATCCCTTCCCCTCTCCCGGAAAACATAAAAGTGGCAGCTTGTACATTTTCTTTAACTTACAGGAGCCAAGGAGACTTTTACTGAAGACACCTAAAAAGACATTACAAGGCACCTCTGGCAATGAAATGAGTATTTCCTTGTTTCAGCAAGAAGAATAGAAACTCTGACTCTTCTTTCTTCACAATAATAAGAGACATGGTAAAAGAAAAAAGATAAAACCAAAATGGTATTGCAATTAATTTTGTTGCGTGTGGCACACTGGAAGCTCAAAACCTGACATCCTAGGTAAATTAGAGGAGCAAACACTAATCCAAGTGGCGGCTTATTTAATTTGTTTAGTTTTCTGGAAAAAAAAGCAGTAAAAAAGGGTAAGTTCATACTGGTCAAAGAACAAGAACATAAAGTCCACTTTTCTGCATCTACTGTCAGTTAAAAAAGGTGATAGCAGCTACCCCAAATTACCAGAAAGAGAGTTTGACTGGAAAATTATACATCCTGACTGGACTCAATTCAACAATTTACCCCAGGGGGAGAATTGCTGAGGGACTACATGCACCAAAATGGGGCTTTTATTAGGCAAGAAGCTAGAGCAGGCAATGGTATGGTCTTCCCCAGACATAAGTGGATTCATCCTCCTAAAGCAGATGAACAAGTGGCGGTGGTGGCTGCCACGAGCTGCTGAGGATGTGTACTTAGCTGGAGATGGGTCCTCGTCCTCTTAACTCTGCCCTTTTCTGGCATGCTGCAAAAGCACCTGGGCCCTCCAGAGCTGAAGATCTTCAGTGATCATGTAGTAAGGACAGACATCCTCAACCGTGTAGCTCCAGGATCTAGCACTGCAGTGGATCTGCGCAAGTCAAGGTTGAGGTCTGGTTTACACCATGTCGCCAGCCCTGAGCAGCTACTGCAGGAGGAGACCGATCTCGAAATGAGGAATGGGCTGGAGCTGTCAACATTAATCACAGTGCTCAAAGGGCTTGTTTCTGGGACTCACCTCACCTAAATTTCACTACCCCAGGCTGGCTGCCTTAGGTGTCCTTTTAGTCAGTGGAAATAGACCCTCAGGGCATGACTCTGATCTGTCCTGGACATCTTCAGGCAGTGAATCACAGCTGTAAAGTTCCTGTCCTTCCTTTGACTAAAGGTAATTTATGGTAACTGCTCAGGTGTCTCCTGCTCTTCAAGTTACAACATAACTGTGACGAACCTGTCCACTGGAGGACGACTGAACAACACTGTGAGCGAGCCTCATGCAGGTGCACCTTCTCCCGTGCTAAGGCAAAACCTCTCCAGGTCTGCTCCGTGTAATCCTCTTTGGTGACAGAAAGCAGTCCACAGAGGTTTTGATTTGAGGTTTGGCAAAGAGGTCTCTGGAGTTACAAGACCTCAGTCATGTTCCCTGGTTGGTCTTGCTCAGCCGTGAGCATCCAGCATAGCCAGGACTTTCTGACACATGGACAAGGGGCTTGACAGTGACTGAATATTGCTGCCAAAGCTGCCAAATAACGTTCCAGTAAGGGATATTTATGGGCTCCAATGTGAAATTAAGTAACTGTCCAACCCATTTATCAGCACGCTCACAATTACAAAATGAGTGAAGAAATAATAGTTATCACAGTAAAATTGATTATCACCATGCAAACCATTTTGGTAAGTCACAGTCCGGAGGGGATGGCAGACTATTGTTGTAATCTGTTATTTGGTGGAAATGGGCATTTCTGGAAGGGGATTTGAGTCTTCTCAAGGGCTCATGGAGGTGGTACAACTGCAGGATGAAAAGCCGTACCCCACTCTAGAGATCTTCTGGTCTGCTCTCCACCAGATCCAGACAAAGATTTCTGTGCGTGTCCAAGCCAAAAGAAGCCCATTAGGACAAGGTGAGCCACAACCTGACATCCTCAGCCCCACTCTCACCCTTTTCTGCTGGAGGGGGACTGGGTCTGGTTCATCCTCCCACCACCCCCAGCACCTCCTGCAAGTAGCAGAGCAGCTATCCCAGTAACTCTGGGGGAGGCAGGCGTGAGACGCAATTGAGTAACGTGAACCTGTGTTTGCAAAAAATATTTCAAAAAGAGGGTTTTACATGCATGATAGATCCCAGGCCCCTCCAATGCCACTCGGCTGCCTCCTTCCCTAGATGGGAGGTTAATAGGTATATGCATTAATGTAATGACCTCTTTATTGACACACTTTCATTTCACTTCTCTTTAACCACCACGAGAGTAAAACCCAGAAGAACTGTTCAGAGAAGAGTGACTACATTTAGAAAAGTAAAACAAGTACCATTACATGGAGTGCACTAAAACCAGGTAATTAGTAAAATGATGTCATGGACTCTCTATTATTAATAGATGCATGCACGACTTATGTTGTTCTCGTACAGACAATTTCAAAGAGGTGTTTACAATCTGAACTGAATCTGAATGTCTTTCTTTTTCTTATAAGACAAATATTACACATACGTCTGTATCTAAATATACATTTCACTTGCAAATATATATCAGAACCAGCTGAGACCATAAAGATCTCCTCTTTGCGTATAAATAAAAACTACATTAATGAATCTCAGTCGTTATATGAGAAGAGCAGTTGCTAGTATACTAAAAGTGGGCTCTGTAAAAATGAAGCCCCTATCTGGTTTGAGAACTGCCTCTATGTCAGGGGTTTATGGAAGACATCACTCAGTCTGTTTCCGAAGCACAGACTTACCTATTGACTACATGAAATATTTTGTGGTTGAGGATATTTTTGGTGGGTATTTTTCCTGGATGACTTCTTACTGCTTTTGAAAAGTGAGCTGTGTCAAGCAGGAGAAAGGAGAGAAATCTGTGGTGTTAGAAAGTGTGTGATTCAGCTGGATTTTAGCTGAATTGCTTTCTCTGAATGAAAGCGCCAGGTTTATTCACTAGATTATAAGTCCTTAAACGGTTCCTTTTTCCTGCCCTTGTGATCACTGTTATTGATTACTGTGTGGTCTTGAATCTATTTTGTGCAGCCCTTGTTTAATATTTAAGAGACATAAGGAGCAGTGTGTTGTAATATTTAAGAGGTTAACTTATTGCAGAGATAAAGAAAAGACACAGCTCCAACTGAGGTGGAACTTTGGCCCATTTTATTGATGTGCTACAATATACATTTAGGGATATACACTGCACGGTAACATAGATCCTTATTTTACAACGTGGTAACATACTGGTTGTATCCGAGACCTTTTATCTTTAGTAGAGGCAGTGCCAAGGTGGCTGGGGAGGTGATGGCGATCAGACCTGGCATGTCAATCTGCGTGTCCTCCTATGTGGGGCACAGCCACAAGGTTTGCATCACGGGTATCACGTTGTTCTTGGTTCTGTGGCTACTTCAGAGTCTGGGATGAGAAACCAGCAGAAATCTGGCTCGACAGCAAACAACGTGTCCTGCTTTGGCACGGGCTGTGCAACAGTTTGGCTTGCACCATCCTAACCTGTACATGCAGGTCAAACCGGCATATCGACCAATAGGTACTTTTATTTCACATGGCTACATAAGCTTTGTGAAAGTTGAAAGGAGGTGCCAGGGTCAAAGGGCTGATGCTGATGCTCAGAATAACAGAATTTTGTGCATGTTAATTCAGGATCCATGACTGTGATACTTTCCAAAGCCACTAGAAATGCCTGGACGTGGCATGGGACAAGCCAATTTGATGTCCCACCTGTTGTCTACATGCCTGCCATGTCTGTTTGTGCATACAGATATTTAGTACAGACAAATGATAATTAAAGATTTTCACCACTTTTTAAATTCAGTGGGGTTTAGCTGTCCCTCTGTGTGCTGTTCATGCCCTCCATCACTGGAGTGGGGGGCTGACTGATACATTTATTCATGTTACTCCTTGGGAATTTGAGGAAAGCGATGACTGTCATTTGGCAGCGAAGCAACCAAGTAGCTCGAGGACAGATTTTAAATGGTATTTAAGAGACCTGCTTAGTTTTCCACTGAACTCAGAGGTAATTAGGCACCTCAGATTTAAGAAATCTGGTCCTTGGTGGCTTGAGTGAGGCCTGGATTAATGCAGGGAACAGAATTTGTATTTCCAATGGCCAAAGCAGGTGCTTCAACTATGGGACAGTCTGTCCTGTTCCTTGACTGTGCTCTGTATGAGTAAATCACAGATTTTAATGAGATTTATAAGGATGGTTTATCCCGTTTTTGGGACTGGAGCATGTTAAGCATCAACAGAAGCAAACAGGTATCCTGCTCCAGTGACCGGTACTGGGCACCGACTTTCACAGGTGGTCAGTAAACACTCTTTACCTCATCCTTTTCCTGGCAAAACACTGGCCATAAGCCTCATAAGTTGCTGTGGAGTGATGTCAGGTAATTAGTGTGTGATTAAGGGTAAATAATGTGGAACTATAGTCAGGTTTGTAACAGGAACTTGTGGTGCTTAGGTTAAAGGCCCTCAATAGGAGTCCTAAAATGACCAGAAACAGAAATAAAAAAAAACCTGATCCATCTTCTTGCCACTGTAATAAACTAAATATCCTTACAAGTGAGTGCAACATGTCTTCTTCCAGGGGAGAAAAGAAGGACCTATGGGTTGGACATCATGGGGTGCAACAAATTCCAGGAAAAGTGGCAGAAAGAAATAAATCCATGCAGAGGTTTTCATGTAGCGATATGGTCCGCAGGGTGAAGTTTGCCACCTGAGTCATGTTGGTAGCCAGTGGCAACCAGTCCCTACCACAGACGTTGGAGGTGTTTGGTGCAACAGCCATAGGTGAAGAAGAAGGTGGTCCTGGAGAGACCTCACCACATCTCAAGCCAGCACCTGTCCTTGCATGCAATGCCCAGAGACGCTGCACGTATTCGGCGCAGGAGTGGCAGCTTGGAAATCACACTAACTTTTCTTTTCAAACCCTGAAACCACCTCCTCCCCTTCCCTGGGCAAATCAGGGCAATCTACTTGGCGTGCAGTATGGTAGGTGCAATTAGACTCCATGTCATCCAGGGATAGCCGGTGTCCCGCAGGAGCAAAAGAGATTTGCAGTTAGATAGATCCATGCCTAATGAGTTATTACCACTCCTTAGGGCTACAAGATCACTTATGGGATAAAAAGCCCATCTCATAAAGTGTGTGGATGTGCCTTTAGTGCCACACCTTCCTTCCACGGGCAACACAAGCCAAGACCGCTGTAACTATTGCGGTGATGTGTTAATATACCCTTGTTGTGTATGGGATTATGTGAATGCTCTGCTTTGCTAGACTCAACCTGCAAACTCCAGGGCAGCAGAGGTTTGTAGCTGTTTCTCCTACAATCAAGCCCCAGTATGAACTGGGTCACTCCCACTCCTAAGCAAGGCTTGGGGTAGGTTTGATGCCTCGCGTTATTTCCTCACTCTCCCGCAGATGGAGAAACACCGGAGCACTCTAATGAAACTGTTTGTCCTTATTAAGTTGAAAATGGAAATACACCTTTCCCCCATTGGAGGCATAACCAGAATGGCACAAGGCTGCGGAGTTTTATTATCTTGGTCTCAACTTAAAATACTAAGAGGCGTTTCTTTAAGAAAGTTTAAGAGAAGTTCTATAAACCATGTCTATATATAATCCCTTTTGTAAGCATCTAGGAAACTGCAGGATGGAAAGGTTGCCTGCCAGACCTCAGAAAGCAAATACTAATTCAGCAGTCTAGTCACTCTGTCAAACATTTAGTGTATCAGGGTTGATTGTTCCCTGGTAGGTATAGCTCTGGTATATCCGCCAGGCCTTTTGTCATGTTAACTGCAACCGATCAATGGATTGAGGTCAGGACTTCTGATGTAGGTGCAAGCTTAGAGGGAAAAAAGTCTCAAAGATTCATTTTTTCTCGTCTGGTAGCACTCCGGTCACTTATTTTTTCTCAGTTAGCCTCTGCTGCTCTAAAGTGGATATTGATCAGTGCTTTAATGCAAACCTGTCAAATTAATTTTGCAGAGCTGGGATATGACTGGCCTAAAATTGCTTCTGCATCTGTTCTCTGCAGCAAGCCTATGAATTTTAATCATGACCAGAATGGGCTGTTGGCTTTTTTTGTTAGAAACTTGAATAGGAAAGGTTTAAACTGTAAATGCCATGAAATGATGCTGTTTTGTTCTTTTCAGAAACTCATGTGGCTGAGGTCAAAGAAATTATTATGTCTGTGCATTCTTGTCAGATGCTTGGGGAGCTGTGCAGGGTTTTCTTCTTTTGCAAAGCAAAGCAAAGGTATGTAGTGAGCTTGTTAAACATTCCCAGGCCAATGAGGGAACAGCAGGCTTCGTGTCTCCTGCAATGCCAGATGCATTAGTATTAATGTACAATTTCCTCTCCAGCCCCCACTCTATGATCTGATTATTCCTGATAACTTTATCTCGCAGGGTGGAGAGGGAGACAAATTGGGGGGACAGCATTTATTGCTTGACTACAAATTTAAAAGAAATAAATTCAGAGCATCCTGCACACTATTAAAGGTTTAGCGTGGCTGTCACTGAAGAGCAGCATCCTTACGGACCAGGGCAAATGCAGATGGTTACAGAGGTTTTTCTTCATCATGCAAAGCAGGCTATTCTTCTGCTCTTCATCAATGGAGACTGAGTGTACAGGTCTCTGTTGTGGTGTCGACATTGTACAAAGTAAATAATGATTTTTAAGGTTTGCTCCACACAGACGAGAAGACTTATTCATACGAAAAAACATGTCAAGTCTAATCTGCTCTGGAAAATCTGCATCAGGCAGGACCCATCCTTCAAAACCCAAACAGTGGCAATGACCGTAACAGTTTGATTTTGTGCTGGCTCTTTTGTCAGATGATTTGAAAGCATTCAGAGCATTAATTATTAAGCGTTGCTTGATCTCTAGGAGGTAGTGAAGAATTTGAAACTCTGATTCTAGCGTGGGGAAAGCTGACACTTGAGGCAGGATTTGGAGAAAACCCATGTGGTGCCAGAGCAGTGCAGGAGCGCTCCCAAGGGCAGGTCCTAGATCTCAGCTGAAGGAATAGCATCAAATGGCTGATGTTTGAGACCTTACACCTTTCCAGCTATTTCAGAAGACAATTTGTAACTACTGACAGAAATGTCAGCCAGCAAAAAGACCTATGCTTTTCCCGGGTGAAATAGCTGGTAAAACTTGTATTAGCTACAAGAGTGCAGAACTAGCGTAGAGGACTGATCTGGGAAGCTCCTGGCTTGGTCTCCTGCCCCATCCAGCTGCTCCCAAGCATCCAGCAGTGCCTGAAACTGTACCTTGTAAGAGTTTGGTGGTGGCCAAGTCCCCCATAGATGCAGTTCTCAGGAAGTATGTTTTCATGAAGGCTATGAGCTTTCGGGTTCAATTCTTTTGTCATTCCTCATCCCTTTACAGTTAATTTAAGGAAATCACTGTGGTTTTAACTGCAGCCTTGCAACACTCCAGAGCTGCGGCCAGGTCCAGGGCTTAAAAAGGGATGTCTGAAGAGCAAGGGTTATGGTGGGAAAAGGGAAAGACCTTTGGCATCCTCATCTGAAAGCATTCATGAGCAGTCCGCAGCAACCAATCTTGGTATATGAGCACCTTGGGAGAGCCAGGCCAGCCCCAACAAAGCCCACTGCTGCCAAAGCCATACCATTTTTGGTGTCTGAGCAGACTTTTCCTCATATAAGCTTGTGTGTCTCTGCAATCCTCTTCAGGCTGCCACAAGGACATACCTGAGGTCCAGAGGTGAAGGTTTTGACAAAGTAAGTCACAGACAGACTTTCTATCTAGAGACCTTCATCATCTCCTACCTCCATGGTATGGACAGGAAACCAAGAACTTTGCTGCTCCCCAATGTGCTTGGAATTGAAGCTCGTGTTAGATGATTACCTGCTTTGTCAGGGGGTTGAACTAGATGATCTCCAGAGGTCCCTTCCAACCCTAACCATTCTATGACTCTGTGATTCTATGAGTTGAGTGCTCAGGCTGCACCCCAACCTCAAAATGTCTTGTGAGGTCATCAGGGAGGACAGCTTGGATGGTCCCTGTTGGTGTTATTAGAGAAACTAATAACATCCCCCATTTTGTAGAGGAGGATATACCCATTTTGTAATGAATCAAATTAGGGTTAGATGGTGTCTTTGTTAATACTGGTTCCACAATCACGAATATAAGTGGTTCACATGCACTGATTTATAAAACACATTTCTAAAGGTAAATGGTGGTGTACAAGAAAGCAAAAAGCAAAGGCAGAGTGTCGCAGCAAAGACAGCAATAGCAATCCTCTGAGTAGCTCTAAAGGAGTGTCTGGCAGGAAAGCCAATGTGTCTGGGCTGAGCCCATGACATGGGCAGGCTGTAACACGAAGCTCAGGTTGTGGAAGAGAACCTCAGAGTTTGGTTACCTGGAGCACACTTGCTTTCCATTTCCACACTGCTTTAAGAAACATTAATTTCATTAACATTAAGTCTGATCACCACCATAAAAACTAAAGGCATTTTATTCTTTTGGTTTGCTACTATTATTCCAGAATCACTCTTCTGCTTAAGGTATTTGGGTTGGGGTGGTCTCAAGGCTTTCAGTGACCTTGTTACAAGCATTGGGCAACTCAATATCTACAATATTTAAGGACACAGAAGACATGAGGCTTAATTTATCACCTGTTGTAAACTCTGAGATGCTCAGAATAGAGGCTCTGGAGGAACTTATATTTAGGATCATGCTGATGAGCATCCAGAGCTAAAAAATCTCTGCTTATTCAATGCTGGAACTCAAGCTATGCATGTGATAATACCAGTGCTGCTCTCCAGATGATTGACTCACATGAAACATCTAAATGTTTCATTAGCTTTGACTTAAAGTGTAGTTTGAACACAGGCGTCCAGAGGTGAGCCCTCACTAAGCCACACAGACAAAAAGGTGGACAGGAGATGCCAAGGGTCTCCCTCAACTCAAAGAATGGCCCATCTCATTGGGGAGTCTGTGGAGAAAACTAACTGCTTTGAAAGATATCAAAAACTTTTTGTACATCAGAGAGGAAGATTAAAGTCTGTGATGATGTTCTGGCTCCTCCGATGTTAGTGGCAAATTTTCCATGAACTTCCCACAAGGTAAGATTTCAGCCCTAGACTTCAACTTGTTATGGCTAAATAGAGACCATGACTCACTGTCCAGCATACATGTATTTTCCCTGGCTGGTTGAAAAAATTTGAACAAATAACGGGCTCAGGGTTGTTGGCTAGGACAAATATTGGAGAAACTTCTGTTCAAGTAAAACCCAAGGTAATTTTTTTTCCATTATTTTGATTAAATGGAAGAAAACAAATGTTATAGGTCAAGTCAAGATGAATATTTTGGTCAATACAAAATGAGATGTTTATTTCAGAAGTTGTTTAATCTTTATGAAACCTTTAGGGTTTTGTTAGGAAAGAGACTAAAAATGTTATTTGAAAATGAAAAATGAAATTGTTTTTTCAAGTAGATTTTTTTGGCTTTTTGTTTCTTTATCTATATGTGTGGTACAGTTTTTCCTGACATCATGAATAATTTTGGTTCCTTCAGTAAAATTATTTTTTGTCAAATATGTCTATCCCAGCTATAGATTTGACTTATTTCCAAGCAGCAAAGCTTCATTTTTTCAGTCTCAAAAGATGAAACTTCGTTCCTCTGGCAGCTTCAGCAAGAGGAAAGCTTTAAAAAGGCAGTTGGTTCCAGGAGTGATAAAGGTGGGAATTGCTTAACTTTTTTTTTTATTGGATCTCAAAGGAGTATATTGGAAATTCCTGTAACAAAGAGATCAACAGGTTACATTTCTTTTAGGAAAAGGATCTGCAATTCTATAGCAATACCCATTTGTTTTAAGTCCTCTGTCCGTGGCATGTATCTTCAGCTACCATATTTGCATACCTCTGTTGGCTTATATTGCTTGATGACACATTGGCCCTTGGAAACTCAAAGTTGCTTGAGTAAAAGACCAAGCATGAAGAGCCTGAGCACAGTGACATCACCAACACTGTTACCTGAAGCCACAGAAGCTAAGGGCTCTTCCCCCAGAGCAACAGATGCCAGATGTGACTTGCTGGGGTAGACGGACTTTGCCAGGGAAAGGTGACACACGCATGACCACCTGCAGGTGCCATGCCACTCCATCAGAGAGAGGAGTTGCATTAGTGAAAGACAAGGAGTGGATAGAAGATACTGCTTTGAGCCTCCAAAACCCATCTTAGGCTACTGGAGGAAGAAGGAGCATCAAGGATAACTTTATGTTTCTGCACAAAAGTCATTGCCTTTTGTTGCAGGACAGGAAAGATGTTAGAGGAGATGCTGCTTCCCAGTCAGAAGTGGCTTTCCTGTAGCTAGAGAAGGCTTTAAGAGAAACTGCAAATTATTTCTTTAGGAGCAGCCCTGTTCTGTTTCATAGCCTGAAAGAAAAATGGGTGATACTCTCTTCAAGCAAGCACAAAGTTAGCCATTGCCCTTCAAACCCCAGTGATTTCATCTAGTTGCAGTACTAAAATGCAGCAGAGCTAAGGCACGTCCCACGCTGCTCCCGTGGTGGCACGCTGCACGCACAGTGGCACTGATGGATTCGGCTTCTTAGGGGCCAGAGCCATGTATTAACTGGCATCGGAGTGGCATTGGAGGCTGTCAGCAGCCCCGGCTACCAGCTCGAAGGATATAATTGTACTGTAAACGCCGTGTGTGCGGGTGATGGATAAGCACGTCTCTGCAGTCTGACTGCTGGGATGTACGGGGCAAGCCATCCTCTGCTTCGCCACCAAGAGGGTTTCTTGCACTAAACAGCCTCTCTTAAATCAAAGCATTCAATCCTGCTGAAGGTGGGAGTTGGGAGGGGAGAGCTGGAACAAACACAGTAAGACGATAAAAAAAATCAATAGTGCTTCCCTATAAAATAGTTTGAGATTTGAGGAATTCACTTCCACTTGAAGTCAGAGGTGCCAATTCAGCAAATTCATTTAAGGCTAAATTGAAAGCTTATCTTGTAGTCTAGTTTGCTGGACGGTAACATGGTCCACTCATGGGGGCTTTGGTCTTTGTTGTATGTAAAGCACTTTGAAATATCTTACTGTGAGTGTCACAAGCAGCAGCTCCAGCTTTCACCTTGTGTCATGGTGGTGAGCACACCGTGCTGCATCTTCCCTTGCCCAGACAGCTGCTGGCAATGCTACGAGGCAGTGAAACACAATCGTGTTCCTACTGACCTTGCTTTGCTTCTCTCTAAATCCAAAGGCCAACATTGGCCATTGTCCTGTACTTCATCTCCTTGGAAGGAGTTGGATGGTGACCACGCTGGATCTTGTGTCCAGGAGGAGCTCCCAGAGGACCAGTTTTCTGTGCTCTTGGAAGAGGTCTGTAAGCCCAGACCTGCTGTTTACCAAAGAGGGTTGCAAAACTGCAGCCTGAGCCATTGGGGGGTTTCTACAATTAGCCCTCAATAATGCACTTGTCTTAGGGGGAAGAGACATACATGAGTAGACATGGGGACCTATATCAATCCTATAACATATTCAAGGTCTCTGCATTTCATGTCTTCTAAAGCAAAGCCATTGATGGGCTTTGTGGTCAGGCATTGTGGTCAGGTCTGTGGGCATGAGCTTCCATTGCCCTGCACAGGGCAAAGTGTACTTGAAAGGTTACCAAATGACTATGGTCCCATTTAACATGGGGAAATTATTTGCAATATATAATTTTATTATCAACAATTTAAACAAAAAACCCAGGTTTATTATGTAACTTCCACCCCATCACTTAAGCCAAAATTTTCATTCATGGATATTTAAAGTTAGAGCTCTAGAAATCCACCTAAAAGAAAATGAACTGGTTAACCCTTTCCTTTCAAGTCAAGAATTCTATCCTCCTCCCTCTAGTGTACAAGTCATACTGCTTGTTAGGCCACATACATTTTGCACACAGATTTGTAGCTTCAACCTTTTTCCATAAGACCAGATCTTCTCCAGCAAGCACATCAGAGGTGTATGTCCACAGTCAACCACTAATTTAGTTCTGTTTTCTTTGTGTTTGTAGTAGACATTATTCTGCTAGTTCATTAAAAATGCTGAGGTTTCGAGTTCCAGTTTTGCTCTCTCTCTATATGAAAAAAACATGTTATTAATTGCTAGGTTGAAAGAGAAGAGCAAATTTCCTTGTTCTTTGAATGTATCTGTCAGCTGCCACAAGAACAGAAGTCCCAGGATTAGCACTTGTACCATCTGAACACTAAGAAGAGCATCATCATACCACAGGTCTTGCACCATCCACAACGGCATAGATGTTGTGGCTTTTATGGACAGCTCTTGGGTGCCATTTTACTGGGGAGAGGGGAAAATACTGCCACCTTCAAGGCTGCCTGTGCCCGTACTTCTGCTCAGGGCTGGAGCAGAGAGACCATGCACAGTGTAGGTTCTCAGGGGGCCAGGCAGAGTCAAAGGGAGCAGAAGGATGTGATACAACTGAGTGAAGGCTGTGTGCAGAGCCAGATAGCACAAGTCAAAGCTCAAAGCCACGGTGTGGGTACTGGTATCAGAATGTGGTTATTGTGGTTTGGTATCAGGTGCACTCATAGTCATGGTATTAATGTAGTGCTGGTCTATGACCCATCATTATACAGCTAATGACTCTGCTACAGAATGGGATTTGTTCTCTGTGTCCTGGGGAAAGTGAAGGAAAGGAGTGAGAAATTCCTCTTTTTTTTTTTTTCTTCTAGGAGAATAGAGAGTTTTTATTAAAGTTTCTCCTTGTGACCCTACTGGGAAGATGCTGAAGAATTTGCAGTCTCCCCAGAAGAAGACAGAAGAGTTTGCAGTCTCCCCAGCAGCAAATCCTGGAAGATCTTCAAATGCTGAGCATCTTTGCAACAAAGCACAGAAACTGTGATCATTGATGCTAAAATGGGACTCAAAGATTTAAAAAGGTAAAGGTCTGGCTTTCAGATCATGCATGTACTTTTCTAAGAAGGGAGAGGCTCTGAGGGGTTTAATCTCTCAGGTTATGCCTACATTAATAAAGAAAACAAGACCCAGGCGCTGGACTCAGATTGTCTACACTGCTTAATTGCAGTAGAGGTCCCAAAAAGTGGAAAACTTCTCCCTAGCCAAGGACTACTGCCCCACTGGTTACAGTGCTCAGAAGAACACCAAAGCTAGTGTGGAGAGGAGTCTGCAGACCCCAGGTCTCCAACACAATGCTAAAGTCCTATCTGGAGCTTGATGGGGGCCATGTGAGGTTGAGATTTTTTAAGGTCTAAAGGGTAAGATTGATGTTTCTGCTACCAAGTGGGTATCTCCTAGAAATCCTCCTTCTTCAGCTCCAGGGCTTTTGACTACATGGATGGAGGAGTCAGTAGGAAAGCAAGAGACAGCTTAAATCTGCTTGTTGATATCCTGAAACCACATGAAAAATCTCCCCTAGTCTTGATGGCAAACTGCAAAACCACCTTCTCCAGGATATTCACTGCAGAGATGTTAGATATTTAACCAACTGCAAAAGGGACACAGCTTTGGATATAAATGTCACTGAGACTGTAAAGGGAAGGCTTAGGGGCAAATGGTCACCTTAGTAACAGGTAAAATCTCTGTCATGTCTACAAGAGAGTTAACTTTGGCTCTTGTGGCTTAGTCATTTTGTTGTTGAGAGTAAATCTCAATTTGACCTCCTGAAATTGAATATTCACTTTAGCCTAGATTTGCAAAGCTATTTGCTAATGCGCACATACAGGGCTGTTTTCTCCAGGGTTTTAAAGAAAAAACTCATTTCAATGTAAAATTCACAGGATCAAATTGAAATTTATTTTGAGAAGAGTTAACATTACTGATTTTCAGGCTCAGACAATCACTTCCATGTCAGATTGTAATTACACCTTTTTGTGCATCAGCTGCATGCGTGGTATGGAAAAAAATGTAAGATAATGCTGTTTCTTTCAGTAACAGAAAGGACCTTTGTACTGTCCTTCCCTGGAAATCCCCCACACTGAAAGGAAAAAAGTGATTTATTTCAATCAGTCTGCCAGTATGAGCTAACGCATTCATTGCATAAAGGTATTTGTCTTACCCAAAGTTTTGTTTGATTTTTACTTGCAATTGTCTGCTAGGGATCTGCACAGCATTTTCTTTTCCCTGCAGCAGTTTCATTGCCATAAAAATCTTGCTTCTGTTAAATAGCAACATTAAAATATTGCAGTGTTGACCTTAATGGTTTACAATATTCAGCTAAGGAGCTGAAGTCTCTAAAATAAAGGTAAAACACACAGTAAAATCTATCTAAGGAGAATTAAAGCCTCAGAAGAAGACTGAAAACTGTGATGTACTTTCAGCCCTTTTTTATACCTCCATAAGGTCTTATCCAGCCACACGGATGTGCAGCAGGTCAGAGGATTGCAAGAGCCCCGTGCAGACATGTAGGACTGGGGCGGGCAGGGATTTGGCCCCAAAGAAGATCCCATCACTGACCAACGACAGCAGGTTATGGAAGTGCAAGCTGATTTCACACTGGTGGAGCATCTCTACGCTAGAGCTGAGCGTAAAGCATTACCAAATCAGGAAGGATGATGTCTTCTGCTCACTTTGCCCCGTTGTACAAGGCTATGTAAGTTGCAGGAAAACAGAGTACTAAATATCATAGCTTTAATGTTATTTAATATTTTATTAGGTTAAATGGACACACATTTTGTACTTTGTAAAATACTCAGCACTGACTAACTATTTTGGTACAGCATTTAAAGGAGAAGACAGTGGGGCTCATACAGAGATTTTACCAACTGCGGGATATTCCCCCTAATCAAGAGGTTATTTTTTTTTTTGTCAAGGAACACCAGCTGTAGTGGAATAAAACAGTTTGTCGGTGAATCACAGAATCACAGAATCCCAGAATCAATCAGGTTGGAAGAGACCTCAGGGATCATCGAGTTCAACCGTTGCCCTTACACCACCCTGTCAACTAGACCATGGCACTAAGTGCCATGTCCAGGCTTTTCTTAAACACATCCAGAGATGGGGACTCCACCACCTCCCTGGGCAGCCCATTCCAATGTCTAATAACCCTTTCTGAAAAGAAATTCTTCCTAATGTCCAACCTGAACCTCCCCTGGTGAAGCTTGAGGCTGTGTCCTCTTGTCCTACCACTAGTTGCCTGGGAGAAGAGGCCAACTCCCACTTCACTACAACCTCCCTTCAGGTAGTTGGAGACTGCACTAAGGTCACCTCGGAGCCTCCTCTTCTCCAGGCTAAACAAGCCCAGCTCCCTCAGCCGTTCCTCGTAGGTCAGACCCTCCAGACCCTTCACCAGTTTGGTCGCCCTCCTCTGGACTCACTCCAACACCTCAACATCTTTCTTGAAGTGCGGGGCCCAGTACTGAACACAGTACTCAAGATGCGGCCTCACCAGTGCCGAGCACAGAGGGACGATCACTTCCCTAGACCGGCTGGCTACACTGTTCCTAATAGAGGCCAGGATGCCATTGACCTTCTTGGCCACCTGGGCACACTGCTGGCTCATGTTTAGCCGCCTGTCCATCAGCACCCCCAGGTCTCTTTCCGCCGGGCCGCTCTCTAACCACTCTTCCCCCAGCCTGGAGCGCTGCATGGGGTTGTTGTGGCCCAAGTGTAAGACCCGGCACTTGTTCTTGTTGAACCTCATGCCGTTGGTCTCGGCCCATCTATCTAACCTGTCCAGATCCCTCTGTAGAGCCTTCCTACCCTCCAGCAGATCGACACTCCCACCCAGCTTGGTGTCATCTGCAAATTTACTGAGGGTGCACTCAATCCCTACGTCTAGATCATCTATAAAGATATTGAACAGCACCGGCCCCTGAACTGAGCCCTGGGGAACACCGCTAGTGACCGGCCGCCAGTTGGACTTTGCCCCATTCACCACCACTCTCTGGGCTCGGCCATCCAGCCAGTTTTTAACCCATCGAAGAGTCCATCCATCCAGTGAACCGTATTGTCATTGTCGTGTTACAGACTCCAAGAAGGATGCTCACCTAGCCTCTCCCCCACAATCTGACAGAGGAATATGCACTGTCCAGTCACATGGAGCAACTTGTGAAGCCACCAGCTATCCCGTGTGTGGAGAGAGAGCTCAGGACCCCATCAGGTAACACTGGGCAGAAAAAATACCAAGTGATTATATGGCCATGACTGTGCTAGAAAAGATATATGAGCCCACACCCCAGAGGGCTGAAATCCCCCAAACCAATTCACCAGTTTATTGATGAATCCCTGCTGCAGAGATTGATCAAAATAGTACCAAATCTTGGTAATGTTTACTGTGAATTCAAAAGGAGAATTTGAGAACACCACAGTGCTGTTCAGATAAACTCCTGTCAGCACAGAAAATTTGGCCCACTAGCCATTGGAAAGATGGGAAAACTTGTAGGAACCTGGAGAATCTTGGGAACAGAAAAACTGCAATGTTGAACTTGACTCTCCTCTTTACAAGACCTTATTTTAATACTAGCACAACAGGCCAAGGAGTCAACAAGAGTTAATTCTTCCTTCCAACAAATTAAATCTTAAGAGCTGTCATTTTTATCAAGAGGCAGAGAATCAGAATCATCTTACAGACAAATTCTGGTCCTTCAGTTTCTGCAGCAGCTGAGCATCAAAAAAAGCCAACAGAGCTTGATCCCGGGACAGCTCAGTCAACACTACTCTTTCCAGTGGATCCGCAGGGTTTGGTCAAGGACACATAATTACAACCACAACCCACTGAAATCAATGGAAAAATGTTCCAAGTGGGTTTCCTATCTCTTCCAGAAAGTCTTTCACAAGATGGCAATGGTGACCAATGCAGTTTCCCTTTGCTACAGCACCTTTAGAGAGTAATTCATGATGAAAACCAACAATAATATTGCTTTACATAGGAAGATAAAAGCCGTCCTTTGCGGCAATGAAACTCAGATGTCTTCAGCAATGTGTGTAGCTTAAGGGGTTTTTTTTGACAGTGCAATATTGTATATAATAACAATTACCAATGACCTCTATTAGGTTGTCCAGTCTCATTAAGGCCAATGCATTTGGTACCTGCCACTGCCAATTTGCCTCAACAGAGGTTTTATTCAGTGGATATGATAGAGCTGTAAAGCAATCTTTTTTCATTTAAATAGTTTAATTGAGGAATGCTATCAGATGTTTCAAAATTTAATGTATACAACAATTTGCTTCCCCTATCTCTTTTCAGAGTTTAGTTTGGAGAAAATGACATCTGATTCTTATAGAAAGAAAGCAATTACATTTTGGAGCCTGCCTGCCCGTATTGCATATGTTTTTAAACATAAAAAGAAATTCTTAATATGTAATTGTCAGGTAATAAAAAGGAAAATATTTTACTTTGCATTTATGAAGTAATTTTTCAAAAGCATAAGGGAATTGCATGTTAACGTTTTTCGTTTATTACCACACTCCTAATGCTGCACTGTTTTCACAAGTTTAGATTAAAAAAAAAAACAGATCTGATGCTCACGTATTAGTATGATAATACCCTAGAAAGTAATTAGGACAGGGGAAACCGCAAAGCTTCGTTGGTTCTGATAAGCCTACACCTGCTCCAGGGCATCATCAGAAACCCGCTGGGAGTTTCTCCACCGACTTCTATGGGCCCCAACTCTTAACTTAATCTTCTAGGAAACTTCAGTCCCAGCTCATCCATCTCATAATCTGTTTTCTCCACTTTTTTTCCTATTTTGCCTGGAGAACAAGCCTTGCAGGCCAATGCAATGCCTTGAAACTTTTCTCTCCTTTGCAGAGGGGATGGGGCAGTTCCATGCCTGTGTCTCTACATGGAGGTGAGGACTGGAGTGATACCCCAACAATGTTCACACTCCTCTGGCCATGGACCTTTTCTACCCCTAACTTCAAATTGGACCATTTGGTCCAACATGCTACAGCAGATACTCTAGGAGTAAAGTAAGTAACTGATCAGCAAAAAAAAAAAGCTTTTTTTTTTTCAGGAATTAGCCTCAAAGCTCCTGCACTGCAGCACCAGGAACTTTGAACAGTGAGTAGAATACTGTGGAGCTCTCCTTACGTTTTTTGTTATGCTTTCATTTTATAGATCTGACCTTACTTCTCTGAAATGCGCTTGTTCTCCACAAAGTCACTAAATGCCACACAGTTGTCTTAAAGTAAATGACATGTTTATGAAGGCTGGATTGCAGCTTCATTAAATACTCACCTATATTTATTTTAAGTTATTTTTGCCTCGTAAAAACAAGTGCTTGAAGATAATCCCAGTTAGTAAAGAAGGACTGAATTTCATTAGGGAATGGTAAATCCCCTTTCTCTTCCTCCCATGGCTTCTTGGTTGGAACAAATCCATCTTTAAATCTGGTGCACAATCTCAGCTATGAAAATACAAATCCAAGTGTTAAAAATACCAAAGTATTTCATTCATGTTTTGATTTGGTTGTTTGTGACATTTCCAACTGAGGGAAGGGAAGGGAAGGGAAGGGAAGGGAAGGGAAGGGAAGGGGACTCCTTATTTTTGGAATTCCTTTGGAAAGACAGCACTCCATGCAGAGAGGGGACCTGTGCTGACAGTGCTAAAACTAAAATAACCTGTTTTCCAAGGAACTGGTGAAGTATGGGCAGCAAGTGTTAAGATAACCTACTCCATCCCTGCTCTTCCCTATAGGTCAGTCTTTGCCCATGGGTAGTGTCGCAATTGCAGAAAAACCCTTTAGAAAACCCTGCAGATCTTATTCAGAACCACACATGCAAATCCTACGTCTCTCCCCAAAGCCAGACCAGCAAAAAGCAGAGCTGGATGTGGTGGGACTGGGTGCCCATGCCATCCCCAGACTCTCTGAGGTGTGAAAGGGTCTTCACTTGAAAAGACTATCACAGCCCTGGAGCAGGTTTAGCAGAAAGCTGATGGATCACCAACACTGCTTAACAAATACCTCATGGGTATGGTTTGGGTCTAGCTCATCTCACCTTAGGTCAAGGGCATGCATTAAATGACTTTCTAGGGTCCCTTCCAGCCTTATTTGCTGCACTTCTATAACTTCGAGCAGGAGAGACAGGACAGCAGCCAAGGGAGGTATCAACCTGGGTAGACACCGCCAGCAGCATCAGACGGGCACAACGTCTGTTTTATTGACTTGCTGGTACCTCCTGACTTAGTGCCACTTAGTGCGAGATTAATGCTACGTGAATGCAGCTCATGTCCCCAGCTGGGATTTCCTACAACCTACTGCTGATGCTTTGCTGGCAGCAAGAGCAACAAGCTTTCAGTTTACTGTTGGAGGTCAAGGTAAAGTGATTTCAATTAGAAGAAGATCACGTAGGTCTCAATCCAATGCAGGCAGGTTGTGTAACACTGGCAGCGTAAAGAGGAGAGTCATTTATTCATTTCTTAGCCGCATGGTTTGGGATTTCATTTTTCCTCTCTGGTTTTACAGTCTTCCTTGTCCCTTTTACTGTTCAAAGGGTAATGCCAAAAACGTGTTAGGGTTCTTTGGTTCCTCTGCTTTCTTCAGGCAGTTGTTCGCTCTGCCCCAATCACCCCAATAATTAGCAGTAATGAACCAGAGGAGGAGAGAGGAAGCAAAGTTGGAAAACAAATATTCAGCTGACCAATTTCTTCCCCCTGTGGCATTTGTGTCACGCAGCTACGCTTCAAAACCCCACGCATATTTACGTGCTTCTAGGAGGAAGGGCATGTGTTTGTTGCCCTGTGCAAAACCAAGCACGTATTTACATGCTTTGCTGACTTGGGGCTATATACCCTTCTTTTTCCTTGACACTGCAGGCAACCCTTTGTTTCTGCTGGTCAAACAAAACAGAACACACACAAAAAAAAAGAGGAGACCAGGGAAAGAAAATGTATTTATTAAATGGTTCTATAAATAAAAGAGCTGGGGAGATATAGGAGGCTCTGATCTCTGAGGGGTGATGGCAAAGTGCTACTGATAAAGTGGCTACGATTCAGATCAATAGCAAACAAGACAGGCAGGTGAATTTCCCCTTTGATCTTCATTCCCTGCGTAGCCTGAGTCGGTCTGACTGTGCCACACAAATTACTGCTTTGTGCAGGGGAAAAGCACTTTGCTTGGCTTTTTGCTTATTGCACAAGTGGATTGGATGGCAAATGATAAGTGTCGCTTGTTATCATTTCAAAAAGCCACCAGAAAATGGTGGCTCCAGCACTTCAACTTGATGTGTCAACATTTTTCGTGTCAGCAGGGTATTACAGGGTTGATACATAGATCAGTGCTTAATGGTCTTAATAAAAAAAGATTAAATCTGGAAGAGGGAAATAAAGCTCAGCGCAGGGTTCATCTGAAAAGCTATAAATATACAGTAGGGAAATTTGAAGGGGCAAAATAGTGATGATGGGAGATGATGCTTTGCAAGCCAGAACTGTGTTTTCGGCCTCAAAAGCTGTGTCGTAACTTCCTCTGCCCTACTACTGACTTAGTGAAAATCATGTCAGCTTTGTGCCTTATTTTCTCCATCAGGAAAGCATACATGGTTGAGAAGAACTTTGCAAACTTAGCAAGCAAGGTGACTTTTGACCCCCAGTGCCTGGAAGTCAGCAGTGTGGATGGAGACTGGTTGGTTGCATCAAAGTGAGCTCAAGCTAGATCTCCTGCTGGAAGCCACTTCTCTGAAGCTCTGGGGAGGTACACTGAAGAGGTTTGAGCTTTTCAAGGAACATGGGTGACATCAGCTCTGTAAAGAGCTGGTGAGTGGTTTTTGCCTTCAGCTTTTCCACTCAGTGACAAGGGCAGGAGGGACTCTTAACAGGTCTTGCCTTACTTCATGCTGGCAGGTTCCCCACAGAAACCAAGCAATACATCAGATTGCAAATGGTATGCAACGTATGCAAGTTTGGATGCCCACCTGAGCCCTTGAGCCTGGGCAGGGTGTTGCATCAACACAACACCAAGACAGGACATTTGCATTGTGGGTTGGGAGGTGCTGCCCAGAGGTGTGCCATTTCCGCAGTGCATAACTGGGGGACCACTCATCTCAGACAATGAACCTTTTAGGGGTGGGGAGGGGGTTACGAGCCATATGGACCACCTTCCATACAGTAAATCCATCTCTGTGGTCCACAGAACAAGGCTAGCCTCATTAGGTATTTATTATTCCTGGACTGTAGTGGATGGGGCTTCATCCACAAGGCAAAGCTATTAAATCATAAAATATTGCCTTCCCATATGTTCTCATTTTTATCACAACAGCCCAGTCTGTTGCAGGCAGAACTTTGCTCTGACAGGACAGATAGTTTCTTAAAAAATAAATAATGATCTTGCAGCTTCTATGCCCTCTACTGCTGTTCAACTTCCCAACCAGCTGTTTTAATTGTTTTAAAATTAAGCGTACACCATGGAGATCTGTGGGTAGTTGAGACTTGGAATGTGCTTTTGACTGGAGCTAATGAGTCAGTGATATCCAGTCAGACGTATACAACCCTAAGGGTTTCTGAGCAATCACGGGACAATCTCTCACTTGGTTTCACATCATTTTCAAGCTGGTTGTGGCTTCTTTTCTTTTTTAAATCTCGGGTATCCCAGGGGTGCTTGCAGGTCTGTGGGTAGCTTTTCAGTAGGGGAACAAGTATGATTAATGGAAAACAATTCAGATTTCCCAGATATCGTGTACTGCATGTGAACACAGCTGCCATTCTTTCGTCATCAAATCATGAGTCTTTAATACCAACACTTCTCTTGTTGTATTCCCTGCATTCACATCTGGTGGCTGTGGCAGCTGGGCTTTTCCACCTCTGTGTTTCTTAGAGTTTTGTACTGCTTAAACTTTTAAGCAAGAGACCAAGAAGATCACTAGAAACAGAGTCCTGTTAACAACAATAAGGAGAACAGCAAACTTTGCAGGGAACAAAATCCAGCCAGAGAACTGGTGAAAGGACAAACCTATCTTGCAGGGTAAAATCCAGATGTAATTAAAGTAGCCCAAAACCCCCGCATGGAATGCCATAGTCCCTATGTTCCCATGTGCTCTGTGGACCATCTTAACAAAACTATTATCTTGTTCCACACAATCTCTTCCAGGTGTTTCTAAGTCACTTCGCTGAGTAGATGGGAAGAGAAATTAAAATGGTGACACAAGTACAACTCAGGTCTTCAGAGAACTGGCAACAACAGCTATGAGAGTTTCCCCACCTGAGATAACATGAAGCTGGGGGGAAACAGGGGCTGTAGTCCATTGCTGCTGGAGGTGTGGCAAGAGCTGAGGACATTGACCCACTTAGCTTTACCCTTTGCAGTCTCCAGGAATTAGTTGGAGAGCAGACTTCCTTTGTTCTCATCAAGGACACAGGTTTCTCTGAGGGCGTCTCAGACTTTGGCTGGGCTGGAGGAACCCGAGTCATGGGCCCATCTTCTTCCACTGCAAGCTGAGGGATCACGGTCTGACTCGGCTTCTAGATGGAGCTCCTCAATTAGGTGTTGAAAGTGTGGTTGGGTAATGCTAGGCCATTGTACCAGTGCATGCAGGCAAGACAGAAGTCCTCAAGGAGTTCAGAAATCTCCGAGAGGTAGTGCAGGAGATGGCCTGGAGTGAGGCTGCAGGTGGAAGGGTCCTGGGACAGGATTTAACATCAGGAAAGAAGTTGCCATCATGTACATGGACTTCGCAGGGATGAATTATACTGTGTACCTCCTTGCAGCAGTGTTGAAGAAGATATGGCCAACATACAGTTCATTCCCTGGCTTAGGAAAAGCCACGGATCAGCTTGGACAGTGAGTACCAAAGTGATGCATTTATGGAGAAATATGGGCTTACTTGAAACCTATGTGGATTTTGCCATGGATTTCAGTAGAGCATGACTTCACTCTCGGTCTTTGCAATTTATGTTCTCCACATTAAGAATCAACTTTCTGTGTTAATTGCTGGTGGTAATGTACAGAGAAATGGAGCTGGAGTTACTTGATATTACCACAAAAAGGGGAGCAGATGCTGGAACTTTAAAATTGTGTCAGTGGAAAGCTGATTTTTAATCGACATTTCTGAATATCCGTGTTGCAGATAGAGTATTACAAAAATGATACATCCATTACATGGCATGCAATGCCAGTCTACATAAGTAAAAATGGAAGGAGCTTTTTATTCAGCTCATTTTTAATCAAATTCTACAGAGCAGCATTTCTATGGCCTATTTAAAATTTAAACAAAGGCAGGATAGCTCCCTCTGTATCTATACCCTCTTACTATTGTCGCAAGAAAAGAACAAGTAAAAGCTCAAAGAAGCCCTTACAATCCCATTGACACTGGCCAGATGCAAGCTGTACAGATATTTTAACCTCATTAAATAACTGTTTGAAATGTCTTTGCCTTCTATTTTGGGGTTCTAAAGAGCCTGATGAAATGATACCTGGAGAAAGTGGCCAGTCCTATTGTTTGTGAGATATCTCTGTGGATTCTTAATAGCGATTTCGAATACTAAGCAGTTGCCCTGGTGCCTGTTGTGAGATTCTCAAAAATCTGCTCCAAAGTGAAAGAGACAAAAGAGAATGAATGAAATCAAATTGAGTTGTACCAGGGGACAGATGGGACCCACTCACTAATGTAACCTGGCCTATTCATGATATTCTCCTCCATGTAGAACAAGGTTCTAGTACTTGGGTCTAAGAGGGAAATGATATATAGTTCCCAAGATCTGCTTTACACTGACGTTTGGACTCTACAAGGGATGTGTTTAAATGGAAAATTTGAGAGGTATAATTTTTTTTTTTAATTGTTTATCTTTTGCGGTAACTCAAAGTTTGTCATAGGAATCGGCTGCTCTTTTTCATGGCAAAGTTTTCTTGGATGTACTCAAAGGTGAAGTTACAGAATCACAGAATCACAGAATCACAGAATCGCAGAATCACAGAATGTTAGGGATTGGAAGGGACCTCGAAAGATCATCTAGTCCAATCCCCCTGCCGGGGCAGGATTACCTAGACCATATCACACAGGAACGCGTCCAGGCGGGTTTTGAATGTCTCCAGAGAAGGAGACTCCACAACCTCTCTGGGAAGCCTGTTCCAGTGTTCAGTCACCCTCACCGTAAAGAAGTTTTTCCTCATATTTATGTGGAACCTCCTGTGTTCCAGCTTGCACCCATTGCCCCTTGTCCTGTCAAGGGATGTCACTGAGAAGAGCCTGGCTCCATCCTCATGACACTTGCCCTTTACATATTTATAAACATTAATGAGGTCACCCCTCAGACTCCTCTTCTCCAAGCTAAAGAGACCCAGCTCCCTCAGCCTCTCCTCATAAGGGAGATGTTCCACTCCCTTAATCATCTTCGTGGCTCTGCGCTGGACTCTCTCTAGCAGTTCCCTGTCCTTCTTGAACTGAGGTGTCCAGAACTGGACACAATATTCCAGATGCGGCCTCACCAGGGCAGAGTAGAGGGGGAGGAGAACCTCTCTTGACCTACTAACCACACCCCTTCTAATCCACCCCAGGATGCCATTGGCCTTCTTGGCCACAAGGGCACACTGCTGGTTCATGGTCATCCTGCTGTCCACTAGGACCCCCAGGTACCTTTCCCCTACGCTGCTCTCCAACAGGTCTGCCCCCAACTTGTACTGGGAAGTTGTTGTGAAGATACTATGTGCCTTCACAGTGTGGGAGGCACAGATATGAAAAGGAGTAAGCCTTTCAGACTGTACCCTTGGAGAGAAGGATGCTCAGATGCAGGATAGAACCAGGATCTGGAGCAATGCTTCTGCTTTACTGCTAATTTCCTATGCCACCTTTGTAAGTCATGACCGTGGTCACAACTCTCATAGCTTACTTCTCAAGGATAGAGAAAGCTTTGAAAGCTACAGTGGAAGGCTTGAAAGCTATTTATTACATTCTTCTGAAAATTTTATGGTCTTTAATTGTCATAGCTCGTGAGGTCTGTATAGCTGTCTGACAGTATTAGGTTAAGTAAACAGTTTCCACAAAGAACTTAATTAAATTTCTGAACTTGTTGCCCCAGGATATTTTGGAGGCTAAAAGTTCAAATGGGTTTAAAAAGAGAGTAAATAAATTCACAGAGGGAAAGTACTTCTATGGTTACTGTGTCAGTGGTGCAGATGCACTCTCAACTCAAGCAGTCCCTTGACAGCTCCTTGCCAGAAGCTTGAAGGAGATGCCAAAGGAAGAAACAAACTCTAGACCTCCTCTTCTTGACTTCTTCCCTAAGCATCCATCATTGCTCACTGGCAGAGAGAAAGTACAGAACTGACTGAATTTCTTAACCATGCCAGATGAGCCTTGGGCACATCTTCTGAAAATTGCCACTTCAAAAATCAGTATCTGAAAAGGTTATGAGTAACTGCAAACCGGATCTCACCAAGCTTTCGCTGCATGCTGTGTAATGTCAGACCCTCTGTTTATTCACATAAGATAGAAGTAAAAACGTTAAAATCTGGCGACTGATCCCACTGACATAAACAAACACTTCAATGGTCAGTAGTTAATTTGATGTGTGGAAAATTATTGCTCTTTTCCAAGGCATATGCTACTTTTTAGCTGATTTTTGCTGCTGGGCAAGTTGGTTTTTATTAACAGTGCCAACCATTGACATCCAAAATTAAGGCTTTCCCTTCTCAGTTATGGTCTTTGAGACTGCAGTTTGTGGCCAGTAGTAAAATGGATCATAAGTTAACGTCTTTGTTTCCAGCCTTATTACCCCTACACAGGGCATGGGGATGCAATTGTACTTTTGTCTTGAGACTCTCCCCCTGCTACAAGCCTGCAGGTCTACACAAAGGGGCTACATCAAGAACTAGTTGCAGCAGATCTTGCTTTTCATCCTGAGACAATAAGCAGCTGGAATGATCCATGTCTTCAGCTTCATGCACCTGCATGCACCAGCCGCTTGGAACAGATGTTCAAGCAAAGAGGCTTCAGAAAACATCAGCTTTGCGTGCCGCTGTCTTGTCTGCTGCACACTTCCCAGCAACCCATATCCAGTTAAACACTGGTGGATCAAACCAGAAGGTGATTCAATGGCAATTAGGACTCTGTACGTTCCCTGCTGCTACCATTGAAGGGAGGGGATACACCCAAAGAGAAAGAGGCATATAGTCTCTCACTGTACGATAAAATTTTAAGCTATGTCTGGACCCATATAGGCTTTTATACAAATCCCAATTAATACATTAATATAGCTAATCCTAACAGTGAAGCTTGATAGGCAAGAATTTTTACATCCAGCTCCCATTTTCCCAACAAAGTGGTAAGATATGGCCTTTCACTGGGGTCCTCTGGACTCACCTTGGTGCAGCTTGGAGTCACCCAGGCTATGGATTAGCAATGAGTTTCTGAGGTCTGGAGACTACATGGAGCACACAACACCCACTGGGAAGCATCAGGAGATCCATCCATCCCCACAAGGGGTCCTGTGCCCATGCAGCCCCTGTGGTGGGTGCGTGGGACAGCCCTAGCAGATCCCATGCAGGCACATCGCGCTCTGCCAGGCACCCAGGAATTGCACTGAAGGTTATTCCTGACACTCATAGCAAAGCCTGAAGATTTGGCAAACCTGCAGAAGATAAGTATCAGAGTGCCAGCAGGCTTCATCGGGATGACCATTCAGCAGCTAGCAGGAGATAAAACAGGAACTAGGAAATGAATAGAGGATTTTATGTCAACTTGAATTGCAGAACCTCTCCTTGTCAGCCATGCATCATTTGGGATGTTCTGTCACCCTTGGGCCTCATATTTAGCGGAGAAATCAAGCTGCTGGCTGCTGTTGGATGGCTGTAGAAGAGAGAATTTCAATTTCAGAACAGCCTGATTTTTCCATTTCCTGATGACCCTCCCAGAGAAAAAAAAACAAACACACACAACATATTGCATTTAATCAAACTTATGCAGTAGAGGGTGGCTTGGTTTGTTTGTTTCATTTCATACTTCCATATTCCACCCACGGAGAAATCTTGCTGGTAGGGAGGATAAACAAACCACCAACCAAACAACCCAACCACTGGGCCTCTAGGAGCTGTTGTTATTTATTTCCACAATTAGCAGTCGAGTTCTGGTGCTGTGCCCAGAGAACTCCTCTCATTTTTCAACGTGTCACTCTGTGCACAATATGCTTTTAGGAATTGAGGATTAAGGCGGCTGATTGTGGGTGGTTTATGAAACTTTTTATGGGAAGCCATATAGCCAAACCTTTAGAGAATCAGACCATCTTTTTAATGGGCTTATGCGGTGTACAAGACTTTTCAGTAAGATTTTTGCACAGTACAGAGCGTCTTGATAGAGAACTTGGATTAATCCGGGATGCTGTTGCTGGTTGATGTTGTGGGTCACTTTCTGAATTAGTAACAAGCTACGAGTGGTGCTGAGAACAGCCTGGGGGCGGCTGCCCTGCCTCCTTAAAGATGCTGAAATGGTCGGATTCCAGCAGGGAAACATCTACAGATCTATTTGTGAAGTAAACTTAATATAGACTCTCTTTGGCAAGTGCCTGATATATAGAGTTAGAGCAGAGAAGGCAGCTCTGCTCATCAGAGATGGTGTCTCTGAAGTCCAGTGCCACCAGGATATCCAGCAGGACAGCACCGGGAAGAAGCCATCACAGTCACAAAACCTGTTTGCATTGTATTTTCCCATATGAAAAACACACATATATATCTATTAGCAGGAAAACAGAGACTTCAGAGAGCACAGACAGCTTCTGAAAACTGAAGGTGCTCAGTACCTTCCAGGATTCGGTCAAATACTTCAGCTGTGAGAGAGGGATGAGTATTTAAGGCATGGATCTACAGCGTAACATTCAGATTTACCAGAGATGTCATCCTCTCCCAGGGTTGTCAAAGGTATTGATTAATTGCCTGTTGTTAAAGATATTGATTGATGAAGCTGCAATATAAATACTGGCACCGCTGGTTACTCCGTACAGATTTTCACCTGAGCACTCAAATCTATCTCTTTTTCTATTTGTAAATCAAGGGGGTTTCATGCCAAATTCCCACTGTGCCCTCACCCCTTATAGCTGGTTCCTCTTTTAGATGTCAGACCCCTTTAAGCATCATTTTGCAGTAAGGAATTGACAATGAAACCTCATCTTTGTACTGTGCTGCTGGTGCTGGGACCATCCTGGTGACCAGTTTCCCTTTCAGATAGTACTGAAGCTTTTTGAAGATCAGCTTTTAATGTGTAACCAGCAAATCATCATCCACCTTTCAGGATGAGCAAAGAGCAAAAGGGGTAAACCAAGAGTCATCTTCCCAGGATGAACAAAGAAGCCAATTTTCTGGATGGTGCTGAGCCTTCATATAAACCTGGGATCTGAAGACCTGATAAACCCTGTTATAAATCCTATAAAGAAAAAAATCATTTTTATTGAGTGCTACCTACTTTCAGCAACATTATTGGTACATTTGAAGGGAATTCTGAAAAACATTTCCCAGAGCCTTCAAGGTCAATCCACCATCATCATTGCCAAAGTGTTGCAAGACACTCCATGTTGATTAACTGCTATCATATTTAATTAGTGCTCGAGTGGCACTTCATCCTGCTTATTGTCAGAAATCCCTTTATCTTGCTATTTGCATTGCAGAGTTTTTAATTAGGATATGTGTAGGGAATCTCTTAATGATCTCATGTCTGAATAACCATCCAGGCTGTGCAGAGGGTTGCTCAGTTGTCTCTGTATCTCCAGAGGGTGCTTTGCCACCACGGGAGAAGAGAAACCTGGATTTCCTCAGCTGAGGTATTGGAAGTGTCAGGATGCTTTAAGACCAGCTCAACCTGTCAGAGATGTGTCTAAGTGGGATACATCCAACAGTTTGGGCACTACTGCCCAAGGCTTCACCATTTTCCTAGGAAGTATTTTTTCCTACTGCCCAACCCAAAACCTTCTCAGGTGCAACTTGTTTCCCCATTCGTCATTACCAACAACTCTTTGTAATAACCTTTCAAGTAGCCTTAATCTTCAGTTTGATTTCTCCTCTTTGATGGACCAAACAACCTCATTTGCTCAAGCCCTTCTTGCAGCCGTGTGTCTCAGACTGACTATCTTGGGGACCTTTTCAGTGAATTGGTTTCTCAACATTCATCTTGAAGTTAACTGCAGATAAGAAACCTTATGAAGGGTAAGGAGCAATTATGAAGAGATAGTGAATGAAAAATAAGTGTAGGAAGGTGATCCTCTGTTATCAACAAATAGAGGAGTCCTCATCTGGCCTTAGCCACCTCTATGTCAGAAAATGTGGTTATTTAGATTTCTCCTTCAGCCAGTGAAGAGAAGAAACCTCCTTGAAGAGCTGTTCCTCCCTTCATCTTAGACATCCTCTTCAAGGGGATGAATCACCCTCTAAATCAGTCTGCTTGCAGGGGGAGCCGTGACTGCTATATCCAGAGCAAACCTGAATCACGAGTGTGGTTTAGGACCCACCACACTGTAAAGAGTGAATGGAAAATAAAATGCATTTCTGGGGAGAACAGAGAGGTGCAAAGACATCAACAGAAGTAAGAAGGCAACCCTCCAGTTCCCAAGCAGCCTTAATGACATTCCTGAAGAGCAGCAAACTTGGACCAACACAGTCGACAGTAACTTTACAACTGCGTGTGCTGACCTCTTAGATACACACATCGTTTTGGCATCAGAGACTGCTCCATCCGGGTCATAATTCAATAGCCAGAGATGAAACCAAGACAACCCTCATACACCCAGGTAAGTTATTGAACTACAAGGAGATTAAATGATTAGATCCTGGCTGTGCCAGAAAGCTGTGTCAGAGCACTGTTAAGAGGAAAAAAATCCTCTTTGTTGGCTTCAATAAGCTCTTCCTTCTTCTTCTTGGATTCCTGTGCTGACCACCCAGAGTTGCTAAGGCTTGTAAAGACAAAAGAGGATTGCTGGAAGGCCCTGCCAAATTATAATTGGTCAGTTCAATGGCAGATGAGAAACACAGACAGTGTGTAGGTAATGCACACTAGAAGGAAAACAGTTTAAACTACTTGTACATGCTGATGGGTTCTGAATTAGGCGTAACTCACAGGGACAAGATTTAGGCATTGCTACTGACAGCTCAATGTGCAGCAGAGGTCAAAAAAGTAAATAAGGCATTAGGCTGTGTTAGGAGGGGAGAGAGAATAAAGAGCAAACATAAAGCTGTGGCTGTGCTGCACACACAAATGATTGAGCCTGTGCTTTAAATGCAGCTTTCATTTCTTTGCCACCTGGCCCAAAATTGGAGCTGTCCAGAGCAGGACAAGAAAGAGAAATTGTCAACACCACGAGGATTTCAGGAATGGGGAGACCTCAAAGGAAATGCCAGTGTCAACCAAAGGGTGAGCTTAGCACACACAGATCAGAGTAAACAGCTAACGGTCCTTTTCCAGAGAGTGCCTCACATACAGACCACAGGTTCTGGGTGCAGAAGTTTCTGCCTCAGGGTAACAGAGGAAAATGTCGAAACCATCTGGACTCTGAAGTCAAGGATTCCCTGTTTTGCTGGAAAACTCCTTCCACATCCTCAGACAAGTGGTCTGGGTACTTCATCTGCTCATGAAGTGAAAAGAGGATGGAGGAGCTTTAAATCTCCAGGAAAATAATTTTTCTTTTATCTGTTCACAGAGCATTCCTTTAGGTGTTGACAGAAAGAAGCAAGAAACCTGTAACTATTACATACCTTAAATAAATTATCAAGTTTCCTCTCTGTGCTTTGAGTTTCATTGAGTTTCATTGAGTTTCACTGAGTTCCGTTGTACGGAACAAGATCCTGGAGTCCACAGCACTACAGAGTGAACCACAAAATAGTTCACTGAGGAGGAAAATGAAAGGGTCAAATTTTCCTATGTTCATTTTTCTTCATCTCGTAAACAAAAACAAAAACAGAGTGATGGGCTTGTACAAATCTTACCAGGAGCTTTCACTGATGAGCTCTAGTAATTTGTATTTTATTTACAAACCAAAATGTGTTTGGCAATGTACAGGAACCACAACACATTTGAAAGCAAAGCTCCTGCCCAAGGATTTTTGCTCTTCGTGAAAGAAATTACTCTGCAAAACCCACTGTGGGGCTGGGGCTGTCCAGAAAAGAAAGTGCAGAGGCAAGTATTATCAAGTTATTTTGGCCCTTGAACTAAAAATTGTTCTGTGTCAGCCGTGGGCCTGGAAGCATCCATAGCTTTTGTGGATTTTTCTGGATTATTTCTTCCTTTTTTTCCTGGGGTACAGTCTAATTTTTTCATGCTGCAAATCATGGTCGCTTCTACTGAAGTCAGAAGTTACAGCCCCAACAAGCCCAGACTTCGTTCTGCTTCTGCAGAGGATCTGGGCAGGTTTCAATCCTTCTGGTTGAGCAATGCCTAAATAAAATTGAATTCATGGTTTAAGAATAGCAGTAAGGGTGCCATAATTGCCATCACCTCTTCCCTGGAGTCTGGCAGAGGTCTGCTGCCTGCACCGTGCAGGCACCCACCCCACCTTGCTCAACCATTCACATTCATCTGCCTCCTTCCCGCACTGCTTTATTACCCTCCTTTGTGCTCAGGCTGTGCAACGCGACTGCAGGTTGTAAATTCACCGGGCACTAGTTTAGCATCACACTCGTCTTTGGAGAAAGGGAGGAAAAAACCCACCGGCACCTCTCTGAGCTGCAACCTGATGCACCTGGATCAATAACGTAATGCTGCATCAGCGCTGGATGGGACTTGCCCTGGCCACCTCTTTTGCCAGCTCCCTTGATCACCATCAGGGCTGACGAACCGCTGCAGCCAGGGCTCTCATGGAGAATCAAAATGCATCCTCAAGAAGTGGATCCCAAGTAATTAAATGTATAAATTAATTCTCCCCTTAAGATACATTCCTCTCCCATTATCAGGTTTGTCTCGGAGAAAATCCTCTGAGGATCTTCATAAAAGTACCGCTACTTCAAATATTGTCTTCCTAAAGCTTCTCTTTCTTTATTTTTTTTTTTTTTAGGCTTGATGCCTGCAGCCTGCAATTAAAATAAGTGACATGAAGGTGTCTTTAGAATAGAAATCTATGGAAAATGAAAGGATTGTCTGTCAAATGGTGAAAAATCAAAAATAGCAGTCTCAGGTCTCTGAATGGATGAGTGGGGAAAATTCCTGTCCGTCCTCGTACCCAAAGGGATAAAACCCAATGATAGCTTCTCAACTGCTTAGCAGATAATGCATGTGCTCTTTTGGTGCTAGTAATGTGTTTTTTACTTCTTTCTATCTGGGAGGAACGAATCAAATATGAGAAGTGATGGGACATGATTTTCAACCCATTGCCTTTGATTAAGTGCTTTAACATGTGAGTCCAGAGACTTGCAATAATACTAATGGGGCATAAAGCACTATAAACAGGACGGGCCTACTTTTGTCCAAATGCCATTATCCTGGAATAAAGAAGAACAGCAAATGTAATATGTCCACTGCTAACATTTTTTTGACAGGAAATTTTCTCTCCTACGTGCACGCCATAAATTACGCTGCATTTTGCCAGAACCGTGAGCGATTGCTTAATTTCGAGCGAGGGAGTGTTTGCTAAGCTTGAACCACTTAGCTCAGTGCAATATTTAGCTGGGAGAATACGATGGTCTGAAGCAAAACATGGATGTGAATGACAGGTTGGCTGGGCTGAAATCGAGTTTCTTTTTACATCAGGTTAGGGAAATGGAGGTAAACACCCGAAAATAAATATTGGGGCAAGTTGTTTGTTGTTCAGGGATTTTAAATACAGTGAAAAAGCCCTCTGGAAATCTAAACCACTTATTTACCCAGAAAAGATAAGGGATGTTGAAAACTTTCCCTAAGTTTGGTTTTAAAAGACGTTGAGGAGTCCCTCTTGGTGACATCCTTTGGTGCAGGCAGAGCAAGCCCTGCTGCCACATCAGTCTGGCAGGATGCTTCAGTGCAGCTCTTCGGGCCTGGCTCCATGTCACTTCTAACTTTGTGCTATGTTTTATTGCTCTCAGCAAGTTGCAGATTGTCCAACTGTTCTGTCATTTATTGTAAACGGTTGCAAAAAAAAAAAAAAAAGGGAGAAGAAGGGCAAAAAAAAAATTCCACGACTCTATAACGTAGTCCTTGGTGTAAATCAAACATTCCCTGTCATGTTGATAGCTTGTGTTAGTCTAATGTATTTTATATTACTCAAAAGCATTGAAACCCTGCAGCTTTCTTCATATAGGCCATTATGCGGTTATCATTAAATTGTCTTGCAAAGAACATTATCGGTAATTATAGCAGACACTAAAATCAAATGATCAGACTGGGACCTTTAACACCAAGAGGAACCATTAGAAGTTAATCAAATAAAAGGATGAGAATAATTATGTTAGGATTAAGCAGTAATATGCCAGAAGTTATATACTTTGCTGACTATATATCTTTACTCCCAGCTTCCTGCGTCTCCTCCCGTTTGATGCTTTTTATATAATACTTCGGCACAGAATGTAAATGACAGTAGTTTTGTGTGTCACAAATGGGGTTTTAGGGTTCAAATGAGGTTCATATCTAAATGGCACAAAAAGCAGCACTGTGTAATGATGAAGATAAAAATAATAGTTGTGTGTGTCTGTATGGATAATATATATAAAAGTATAAAGCTGAAAAAAAAATTCCATTGGTCAATGAAGCATAAAGTGGTGCTAAAAATAGTTGCAACAGGAGGTGAAACCACATGGCTATTGGTTTGCTACTCGGCATTGCTTTGCTGTTTTTAAGTGACAGTCTTTCTGCCGTTCATCTTTCAACAAGCCACCAGAAATCCCCCTGCATAGACAAAAATTGCTCCTGTTGTCCCTAACATTATTCCCTAGAGAAAAACCTCTGTATCAAATTTGCTTTTGGTATTTGCATGAGCCTAGAAGTGGAAACAGTGTTAAAGTTGTCAAGAAAACCCAGAAAAGGGGCTAAGGAAGTTGCCCCAAGAAAAGCAGGTTGATTTTGGTTACAACAGATGAAGCCAAAATTAAGATCCTTCTAAAATTTTTGCTGGGAAATGCTAATGAATCTGGTACTGATGGAATAAGTCTTAACCTATTTTGCAAATTAAACACAGATCAACCTAGATTGCTTTCCTAAAAAAAAATCATTTTGGCTAAAAAAAAAAATGAAAATCTTCAACAGCAGTCATTGCATCAGATAAAATCCAAGAGCATTTCACATTTCAAAATCCAACAGATCTCTAAAAATAAGTTTTAGACCCCAAAATGGAGTGTCTCGTCTGACCTCTCTTCATAAGGTGTTAAAGTAAAACATCTCATTTGAAAAGTCATGACGGTCCTTACAGCATCCAACCTTCTAAAGGTTATGGGAGACAGTAGTTGATGGAGAAATGTCACGTAGTGAGGAAAAAAAAATCTGAGTTTTGGGTGGAAAGCGTGCTCTGATTTCAGGTTCTCAGGTGGACTGTGAAAAATTTCAGAACAGGAACTTAAAATCCTCTTTACTAGAAATAGGCAAAACCAAGCTGGACAGGACACTAGAAAACATCTTGCAGAAGATTTTTATTTCTTCTGGATTCCTTTTTGTTATTATTATTCTTTGACACCACAACAGATTCGTCGATTTAACCCCTCTCTTTATGAGACTGTCGATCTTTGCTGTTCCCCAGGGAATACTCTGAATTTCACAAATGAATGAATCACTCAGTGAATATCACTTATGAGGTATAATTTGATTATGTCGGGGAATGCCTTTACCAGGACCTCTTTCCTTATGTTATCCAGCACAGACCCAGAAGCCCACAGGTGTCTAAGAGGATAATTTGGTAAGTTTTTCCTTTTGCAAGACAGTTTCACATTATACTTAGCAAACAGGCTACACCAGCTGTACAGTTAGAGGCGTGTTGATCAGGAAGAGGAATGTGGATCTTTTCCTACATCCAAGATTTTAGACTGATTGGAGTTTTATGGTGAAAATTTGAAGAAGATGATGGAAAAACCACCATCACAAGGGCTGGATGAGCTTGCCCTAGTTGGAGAGCTCTGTTTCTCAGACAGGTGAGCGACTGGTGCCCTCACTGCTCCTTTTTCCCCTCACTTGCCTCCCTTTTTTCAGTGGATGACACATTCAGGCAAAGGGTGGTACTGAAGGTCCACAGGCAATCCCCTCCCCAGGTGAGGAGAGAAGGGCTGGAAGCATAGAGCCAGGTTTGAGCTCAGCCTGAGAAAACTTTGGCTGATTAAATTATGAATTAATATATTCTGGTAAAATATACTTCAAAATCAACTTTCAATTTTAGGGCAAATGTGGCTTCCTTCCCCAATCCTATGACAGTTTAAAGTCCAGGACATTTGAGGACATGTGGAGTCAATGTTATGTAAAGAACATATATGTGTGTTGCAGGTCTTGTTTACACTTTGAGATATTATTCTAAAGAGATGCTCTTATTTTTAATTGGGGGTCTTGTGTCCACTACCCTGACCACAAGGTGAAGATCAATTTTCTCAACAAGTATTTCCCTTTCTTTCTCTTTCTTGCATATTTTTGAAGGCTCACACAATCTGCTGATGATCTCCATGATGCTGCAGGCTCACGGCCATTGTTGCAGAGCAGAGGTACCAGAATGGATGCAGGGATACGGGGATGCAGGCACTGGGGATGTAGGGACACAGGCCCATCTACCCAGCAGGCATGAACCTTCTACTACAGGACAACCACTTTGTTGCATTTTCAGTCCTGAAGTGATGGTAAGGAAACAACTGGTGCTTCAACAATCAACACCAAAAGCCTCCAGTAAGTGAAAACTCAGAAATGCAAAAAGCAGAGCCATTAGCCATATGCATGCTCTATGTCTGGTATATGCATGAACATTTTCTGCTTGTTCTACTGCCTTAGAATTGTCTTAGGTCAGAATAGAAATTTAACCATCGACTTCATGTGGACCAATGTGTTCCTACACCAGCTGTGCCTTATACCAATAGGACAGCAAATCTTCCTCTGTTAAATTTGCTGAGACGAGACTGCAACAAGCCGTTCCTTCTAATATCTCATAATTTGATTTCATGACCTGTTGTGTTGATTCAGAGATTTCAACCGAGAGCTGCACTGATTGAATTTTAATTGTGATATTAATTTAATAGTTGCGTCTTCCAGCTCTAGGAGTTGATAAAACTGAAATAAATCAGCCCTGCAAAGTGCTAGTGGAAGTGTGGGAAAGCTTCAGGGGCTTGCCAGGCTTGGAAAAAAAACATTATCTGACACCATCCAAGTAGGCCACCAAGACTGGACAATTAGAATGGCAGTGACCAGCAGAGTTTGTCCACATCAGCAGCTCTGAGCTGTGGCAACAGTAGGAATGCTTTGGCTACAAGAAAGGGTCACCATCTTCATATCCACCTCTTGCTGCCACCTCAGCCTTGGTTGAGTGTCACCAGGGCTTGTGTCAAAGGAGGATTGGATGGGCAGTGGGACCAGTCAAGGGTTTCCATCAGCTTCACCTGGGGCTTCTTGGGGAGGCTGCAGGAGAGGGAGAATGTTTGCTTCTCCCCATGTGTGAAGTTTATAATGAGCTGGACTTGGCCTTCTCATTAGGCCCTTTAAAATAACTTTACTGAAGGACATAACCAAAGGGTCTTTCAGAAGTCCCAAAAAGTGAATCTACTGGAGGAAACAAACTCATTTTACTGCTTTTCACAAAAACACAGCTGGTTTCATTCTTTGCCAACGTAAGCAGTTATTACTTCTTCAAAAAACTTTCATTTTACTATGTGAAACACATTGCTCTTACAGAGCAAACCATATGCAAAGTGACCTTCTTCCAGTCTGTACGTGGAGCGTATACCCCTCCTTTCCAAAACTTTCCATGTTAGAAATAATTCAAAGGATTCCCAGCACTCCACAACTCATACCCAGTTCACTCTTCCCTTTCCACTGGATTTTATTGAACCACCAGGGATTATCTGGGGAAAGATGATTGCAGTTTTTAGGAATTAATTGGTATAGAATGAAGAGTAATGGAAAAAAATTGACCATGTATATTCGTTCTGAATTTAAAACCAAGTTCGTTCTACTTAGACCCTGTTTATGGCCCTTTCTCTTGGTTATTCTAGTGAATTTTAATTTACTGGCAGGGTTGTTTGGTGGAACAAGGAGTTTACAGGCAGGAGTGTTGGAGGGAATTGGAGAGAGAGCGCTTTAATATGTTACCCACAGACATTTGGCAATGAAAACAAGTTAAAATGTTTTGTCCCCCAAACTGGAAACCCAAACTCCTGTAGTGACTTCCCTGTCCCGCCCTGCAGTTCAGTTTTCACACGTAATACACACCAGTGAACTAGCTGTGAACCAGACCCAAACCCGGAGTTATTTGCAGAAGTTATCTGGCAAGTAATTTAAAACAATGAATCAATCTGAGAAAATTACAATTGGTTCTTGGACAATTCAAGAACACAAAAGATCTGAATTTGGCAAGGAAATTAATCATCATAAATTATTGGCCCAGCCGTATTATTAACGTTAATAACGCTCCCAAATTAATTAAACAGAAAACTCTTGTTATTGAGAAATAATCAAACCTTCAGTCAGTGTCCTTCCAAAATATTAGGTGTTTGTCTCACAGTGGCTGCTTTGGTGGTTTTATTAATCTGATGTGAAAATAAGAGACTAACGCCTTCTCTGGATGCAGTGTTAGTGCAGGCATTTAGCTTTTCCACCCTGAGAAATACCCCTTCGCTGCCTCAGAGCTGAAGATATTTGGAAAAAATGGAGACACCTCCCCTACGATCAGGAGTGCTTAAACTCCAACCAAACAAGCATTTACACAGTGTCTTTAACATCTAGCTAAAAAATGAGGAAGATGCTTAAGTGTTTTCCTGTGCAAAGTCATAGATTATTAAAGTTGGTCGCTAAGATTTTTCTGGTAACAATGAAGTATCTGCTGGAAAACGAAGTAGGAGCTGCATTGGGGAAGAGAAAAAGGGAAGGCAAGGGAAGGGTTGAGTTCACAGCTACCCAGATCCTCTCTCCTGTGTCTTTCTGAGCCCCTTTTCTAGTGGTTGCTGAAACATGATGATCTTTTCATTTTGACTTTTGGGCAATATTTGACATTGCAAAGTGGTTGTAATTGGCAGAGGGCCTGAAACAATGTGGAGCCAAACAGTTTCAGTGATGTGAGACCAAATACAAATTTGTCCGCTCACATTTAGGTGCCAAAAGTATCTCTCTGGATTGTTCTGCTACAAGAAAGTGCCCAAGTCCTTTTTCAGCATTAGCAAGATGCCCTCCTTGCTAGGTATATGTTTCGTTACAAACACAGGCAATTCATGACATATTGGGAGAGTCTCTGAATAATCCTTTATTTCTTTAATGCCCATGGAAATTGCCCCACCTGCCTCATGTCTGCATTTTGGCATCTTTGGCCAGTGAGATGAAGATCCGTCAGTTCTGATATTTGTCTTGGAGAGAGGCAAAAAGATCCAATTAAAGGAAGGGCATTGCAAAGAGCATTTCTGCAAATCCCCGATTACAGTGTTTCGGTCTTTAAAAGACACTGTGTTTGCAACAAGCAGTAGAGATCTGGTTGTACTCTGTAAACCGAACTTTTAGTTTAGTTTTAAAAACTGAAATACCAACTTTTCTTGTGGCCCACCAAAAAGAATGGCCATTAAAATGCTCCATAGAAAGGCATGCTAAAATGAAATTTGTCTCCGGAAGGTGGGAGAGTTTCCTAATCATGTTTCAGATGATTTTTTTTTTTTTCTCATCCAGATGGATGTCTTCTTTCAAAGCCTGATGGCCAGAGAAATAAAGGTACCTTTCACCATTAAGTAACTATTGAAATTTTACCTTGCTATATTATTTGTTAGCTGTAACTAAGATAAAAAATGCCCTGTCAGAAAATGGCTTTAAAAAGTGTAATATTTTGTTTTATTTAGCAACTACTTGGGAAAATTTAGCACCGAGCCAGAAAGGTTGCAGAGCAAGTAGCACTTCATAAATTGCTTGAGCCCTAATCAATACATATTGTCATCTAGTCAAGTCCTCCTAGCAGATTTTTCTTTGCCCTGCCTCAAAAGCGTATTTTATGAGGTTGTTACTAGCTTGTGCTGCAAGGCCTGGCCTAATGAATCTGTCACTGGCACTATTGATTGACATGCCAGTGTAAGTGAGACATGTGATTCCGATTGACTTCCTAATTACTGCTGCTGTGATGTCTCACCAACTGGTAAGGCCAGAGGTTAATAGGTTTGATGTTCAGCCATTGCTGGCTCTGGAAGCTGGAGTTAAACCAGCTCGTTGGAAGTCAATATCTGAATCAAGTTCTCAAGGCTACTTTCGAAGCTGATCAATTAAGCCCTCCTTGTTCCCCCTCTTGTTACCTGACAAGAGTTTGATGAGTGGGGACCTCTAAAGCTGGCGGTTTAAGGTAGAGCAGGAAGGTTGGTGAGATGTAATCGCAGGCAGCGGCAGGAGCAGTGTGTCGGTGAGGGCTGTATTTCTGCCAGCAATGAGCTGGGATCCGCTCATTCTTCTCAGTGGAGGGAGCAGGGCTCAGTTTTCCAAAGGCACCTGGGTGACTCAAGCGTGCTCATCACATGGACATTGTTTGGGCTGTCCATACAAGCTGGGCAACAATAGTTGGACCCTCCTGCCCACCCATTCTCCCCACAGTGGGAGGATAATGATTGGTCGCCCTCTGCGCTTGGACAGCCCCCAACTGTGAAACGGTCCTGGCCCAGAATTAGGCACGAGAACCCCAAGGTTCAAGTAAAAAATGCATTTCTAGCCTTCTTTTCTGAGCAAATGACTCTGAAATAGGGCAGTGTAACTGCGACACTTGCCTGAGTGTGCAGACAGCCTGGAAGATAGCTCAGGAAGGCGTGAGCTGCTCCAGGTGTCTGTCCAGAGCCCAGGGCCTCTGAGATGCTTTTTGAGATGCTGCAGGATTCGGGGATTTTGCAATAGCCAAAGCAATGAAATGAAACAGCTGCATCAACCCGAAGGACCACATGGCTCAGTACTCTGCCTCCAATGATCGCTCTTGGCTAAAGCCTAGAGAAAAGTATAAGAACAAGGCAAGTACAAATCCATGTGCATCAAGTATATTCTCTGAATTTCCAGCACAGGGACTTTCTGAGGTGAAAGCAGTAGATCTGTATCAATGGCCTTCATGGATTTCTCTTCCATTAATTTGTTTCATTGCATTCTGACATTCAGAATGCAGTGCTCAAATGGCACTGAGTTGACATTTCAGTGTCAACTCTCAGCGTCCACCACATCTGTTGGTGATAAGCTGTGGAGACCAGCACATGCAGTAGGAAGGATGTACCTCGTTTGGCTTTACACACCTTTGTCTCCATGTTCACTTTTTTTTGTGGACTTTTCTGGACCTTGTGTGAAGCCATTCTTCTCTGGAACAATCCTTCTCATTTTTTTCCTACATTTTCCTTTAGGGGATGGGGAGGCTGGAAAGGCACGATGAAGGTATAGCATTAATTTATACAGTGATATAACATTCCTGGCTTGTTCTTCACTCCTTCTTAGTAGTTATCAGCAGTCAGTTTCCTTTTCTGCCCATAACCAAGCAGTGAGCTGACAATTTCTCAGAATTACCTGTTGTAACTCCAAATTCCCTTTCCCAATGGTAGTAGACAATTCAGAGTCCATGTGTGTGCATTACTTTGCATTTAGCAATGTTGAACTTCACCTTCAATTTTATTTTCCAGTCGCTCAGCGTTGCAGAGCCTTCTGCAAATCTCAGCAGTCAGCTTTTGTTTTTACTACCCTGAATAATTCAATAGTAACACTGAGTTTTGTCATCTTGCTATCCACACTCCTTCCTGGGTTATTTATGAACACGCTGAACAGCATGGATCTTACTACAGACACGTTTGGGATTCCACTGGTGACTTGTGAAAGCTATTCCTATGCTCTGTTTCTTTGGGTTTTTTCCCCACCTAGCTATTAAAGGCTTATTAAAGGCCTTACCCTTCTAGCTGCTATACAAGCTTTCATGTGGGACCTCATAGAGAACCTGCCTCTCTATTATCAGATTGTCTTTTTCCATATGTTTAAGATGACCTTCAAAGATCTCTAACAGATTTATAAGCTTGGCTTCCCTTTATGAAGGATGGGTTGAGGCTTCTTCATTGTATTATATTTACCCTGTATGCCCTGATGATCTTCTTCATCATTACATCTAATGGTTTGCTTAGCACAGACATCAGACTTACGGGCACTGTCAGTCTGCAGATGCCCTCGAGAACAGTGTGTATGGGCAGGAGTCACACTGACCTTGGGCAAGGGCACAGCTAACAGTCACAAATTTCATGTCCAGGTTCCTCTACAGCTCAGAGGAGAACATCATCCCATCCCAATAACTGCTGTATTCACTTTACCAAGCCGCTCCACATCTCCTCTACTGAAGCTTCAATATCTGACTTATCTTCTGCTGAACCCCACAAAACAGACATTACAAGTGTAGGATACTGTCTTTCTACTGAATATAGATGTGAAAAAATCACTTAGTTTCTCCACTGGGGCCCTATCTTCTCTAAATATCCCTATTACATCGTGAACATCTAAAGTCCCTGCTGAGGTCTACTGGAAGCTACCAAGCTGCCAACCCCTGAAGGTTGAGAAGGGGTACTGGGAAAGTGTCACTAAATGCTCTGCTATGCTTTCCTAAACATCTGATACCAACTGCTGTTAGAGACAGGGTACTAGGCTAGAGGAAACTTTAGTTTGACAGTGCAATTGTTCTTGTGCTGTAATTGCCCTGCAAACTCTCTGCAGGCTCCTACCTCTGATTTATTACTAATGTTTGCACCTTCAGCAATTTTTTCCTAGAAGTCTTTTTTTTTCCTGTCCTGTTACGTTTTTAGATTTAAGTTGCCAGAATTTTTGTTCTTTCCTGTTTTCCTTTGGTGGACATACCTTCAGCTGTTTGAAGGACACCTTCTAACTCCTCATAGTCTCCTTTTCAATATTGCTGACTCATGCTAGATTTGCAGGGGGGGTCTTTCTAAAGTCTAGTGTGATCTGGGGTAGAGATTTACTGTCAGTCTCTGAAATAACATCTTTAAGTATCTCCCTGCCTCTTACTAGCCCTTCTTCTTGGCCCTTCTTGGCTTCATTCTTACAAGACTGTCCCATTTTTATGTAGGTCCCTCTTTCTGAAACAGAACAACACTGGTGCCCATGCTGAGGCTTCGTGGTTGGTTTGTCAGTGTGCCCCATCCCACACCTGATCCAGTTGCCTGTTTTAAAGTGTATTGTTTAAAAGAGACTTTAGTTCATTGGATTTACCCTCCTCATTCTTGAGTTTTTCCAGCTTCTGGCCTACCTTCTATTTCAACACAAGAAATGTTAATAGCATCTTCACTCCGAGAGCATGCATCATCCTGAAGTCTGTGATTTTCCTCCTCTGTCAGCTTTCCTCAAGTTCTAATTTTTAAAAAACTCTTCTATAAACATTTGGATTGTAAAGCTTAGTCTTGCTCTGGCAAAACCTCTTCTGCTTCTCCTCAAAGTTTCTCAGTTCCTGATGAAAATCCCACTTTGTGCATCATTTTCTCAAACCTTAATTGCAGCTGTCTCTCTGAAGAGGCTGAGAGAGTGATCACAGAATCAACAGAATCAACCAACCAGGTTGGAAGAGACCTCAGGGATCATCGAGTCCAACCACTGCCCTTACACCACCCTGTCAACTAGACCTTGGCACTAAGTGCCATGTCCAGGCTTTTCTTAAACCCCTCCAGAGATGGGGACTCCACCACCTCCCTGGGCAGCCCATTCCAATGTCTAATAACCCTTTCTATAAAGAAATTCTTCCTAATGTCCAACCTGAACCTCCCCTGGAGAAGCTTGAGGCTGTGCCCTCTTGTCCTATCGCTAGTTACCCAGGAGAAGAGGCTGAGTCCCACTTCACTACAACCTCCCTTCAGGTAGTTGGAGACTGCAATAAGGTCACCTCTGAGCCTCCTCTTCTCCAGGCTAAACAACCCCAGCTCCCTCAGCCATTCCTCGTAGGTCAGACTCTCCAGACCCTTCACCAGCTTGGTTGCCCTCCTCTGGACTCGCTCCAACACCTCAACATCTTTCTTGAAGTGCGGGGCCCAGAACTGAACACAGTACTCAAGATGCGGCCTCACCAGTGCCCAGTACAGAGGGACGATCACTTCCCTAGACCGGCTGGCTACACTATTCTTAATAGAGGCCGGGATGCCATTGGCCTTCTTGGCCACCTGGGCACACTGCTGGCTCATGTTTAGCCGCCTGTCCATCAGCACCCCCAGGTCTCTTTCCACCGGGCTGCTTTCTAACCACTCTTCCCCCAGCCTGTAGCGCTGCATGGGGTTGTTGTGGCCCAAGTGTAAGACTTGTCACTTGTTCTTGTTGAACCTCATGCCGTTGGTCTCAGCCCATCTATCTAACCTGTCCAGATCCCTCTGTAGGGCCTTCCTACCCTCCAGCAGATCGACACTGCCACCCACCTTGGTGTCATCTGCAAATTTACTGAGGGAGCACTCAATCCCTACGTCTAGATCATCTATAAAGATATTGAAGAGCACCGGCCCCTGAACTGAGCCCTGGGGAACACCGCTAGTGACCGGCCGCCAGTTGGACTTTGCCCCATTCACCACCACTCTCTGGGCTCGGCCATCCAGCCAGTTTTTAACCCATTGAAGAGTCCACCCATCCAAGCCCCGGGCAGCCAGTTTGTCCAGGAGGATGCTGTGGGAGACAGTGTCGAATGCCTTACTGAAGTCCAGATAGACTACATCCACAGCCCTGCCCTCATCTACTAAGCAGGTCACTTGGTCATAGAAGGAGACCAGGTTGGTCAAGCAGGACCTGCCTTCCATGAGTCCATGTTGGTTGGCCCCATGCCCTGATTGTCCTGCATGTGCCGTGTAATGGCACTCAGGATGATCTGTTCCATCACCTTGCCTGGCACCGAGGTCAGGTTGACAGGCCTATAGTTCCCTGGATCATCCTTCCAACCCTTCTTGTAGATGGGCATTACGTTTGCTAATTTCCAGTCAGCTGGAACTTCTCCAGTTAACCAGGACTGCCGGTAGATAATCGAGAGTTGTTTGGCAAGTTCATTTGCCAGTTCCTTCATTACTCTAGGGTGAATCCCATCTGGGCCCATAGCCTTGTGTGTGTCCAACTGGCACAGCAGGTCACTAACCGTCTCCTCCTGGATCATGGGAGGTTCACACAGCCCCCCGTCCCTAACTTCAGGCTGTGGGAGCCGAGTGTCCTGAGGACAACCGGTCTTGCCATTAAAGACCGAGGCAAAGAAGGCATTGAGCACCTCTGCCTTTTCCTCATCCCCTGACACTACACTAGCCTCCTCATTCAGCAAGTGGTGGAGGCTCTCCTTGACCCTCCTTTTGCTGTTGATGTATTTGTAAAAGCTTTTTTTGTTGTCTTTGACTGTAGCAGCCAAATCGAGCTCTAATTGAGCTTTGGCCCTTCTAATCTTCTCCCTACATGACCTAGCAATATCCCTATAGACCTCCCAAGTTACCCGACCCTTCTTCCAGAGCAAGTAGGCTCTCTTTTTTTCCTTAAGTTCTAGTCTAAGTTCCCTGTTTAACCAGGCCGGTCTTTTTCCCCGACGGCTTGCCTTCCTACAGACTGGGACAACCTGCTCCTGAATATTTAACAATTCCCTTTTGAAGCATGTCCAGCCTTCCTGGACTCCTTTGCCCTCCAGGACCGATTCCCAAGGGACTCAGTCTACCAGCCTCTTAAACAGGCTAAAGTCAGCCCGCCGGAAATCTAAGGCAGAAGTTCTACTCTTGCCCCTCCTTACTTCCCCCACTATCGAAAACTAAATGAAGACCATGAAGACCATGGTCTTCATTAAAACATGGTGATGTTTTAATGAAGACCATAGTCCTATGCTGTTGAAACCCCCTGGCTGGGAAACCAGACCCACCCAAATACAGTCCATCAGGAGCTTTCCTGTGGTGTCCTTGAGCTGCGAGCACAACTCCCATGCCACCCTTGATGTCTGATAAATCAGTCTTGCCCCATTACAAGTCAGTTGGCTGTGGTCAGCAGGATCTCCACCTTTGGTGTGCCCATGGACGAAGCGGGGCAGATGAAGGTCCATCCAAGCTTGGCTTTCTCTGAATGGATGCCATATAGAGAAAGAAATGTCATAACTTCCCTAAGTCTCTGGGCTGAGCTGGTCTTGCAGTAGTAAATGCTGAGTAGTAATTTAAGGGCTTAGTACTAATTTTATTCTTTAATGGACCTGGTCTAAATGCCAAGTTTTTAGTGGAAATTAGTCATGCAATCTTCATTACCTTGGGATAGACCTCTGCCATTTCACTATAACTGAAGTTACTGAAAAAGGCAAGGCAGGATTTGTGATTGATTACACTCCGTGTTATATTAGACAATATAGATCAACCTGCCAATATGAATTTCTCAGATGTCAAAAATACCAGGTAAGAAAAAAAAGATCATATGAGATGGGAAAAAAAAATCATTAGACAATCAGGGACAGCAATAATTCACCCATATCTATGCACTGTGTACAAATAATGCCCAGGGGAATTAGCCATACTTATCACTTTGTCAGACGTCTGTTGCCACGAGATAGTGCTCAGTTTCTTATCTGTCACTGCTTGTTTCCTGCAACATTTCTGAAAATGATGATGAACGAGAGGGTTTGAATGGAACTCAGCATCTTAAATGGTTAATTAAAGATAATCTGAATATATGTGCTCTGTTACCAAATTAACTTTAAAAATATATGTTTTAAATATGCTACGTAACGCTTCCTAAGGAATAGAGACTTTCCTGATAGTCTTAATTGCAATTTGAAAGGCCTCTTGGCTGCATTAAGGAAAGACAAATCATCTCTTGCAGACTAACTTGTCGTTGCTTCCTGCCCTCTGCCAGCAGAGCTGCTTGCGTGATGACCCTTGTTTCCCCATCCACCACAGGGGATCTCTGCTGGCACCATGGGCTCAGCAAGGGGCCGTAACTCAGAGCTGCCAGCGGGAATCAGGGACCAGCCCCATGGCTTGGGCACACCAGAGGGACCAGAGACCCATCCCTGTCTGTCTGCCTGGGGCAAGGACCTCAACTCATGTGCCCTGGCCCCAGTGACCAGGTGTTAGAGAAGTCCGGTACTGGTAGGATTTGGCCTTTCCAAATGGGAAAGAGGCCACTGGGTTTTTAAACCGGGCACAGGAGGGCAACCATGGCGTTGTGATAGCACCATGCAAATATGATGGGGGTGGCAGGAGCCCAGTGCCCTGCTTCCCTCCCGGGCAATGATTTGAGTCTGCAGTCCCAGGGATGACCCCTTAGCTCAGGCCCGTGATGACATTCCAGGCTCTCTGCAACACAACTACTTTCCAAAAAAAAAAAAAAAAGCACTCTTTGTGAAATAAGAAACTTAATTACTTCCAAAACAATTAATTAATTAATTAAGCCTCCTGTCACCCCTGCAAGGTAGGAAGTGATTATTCTACCCATTTCACACAGAGGGAAAACCACGCCATTAAGTGAATTGCCAGAGGCAAAGACATCAAAGGCAAAATCAGTATCCCAGGGCTGGCATTCCCAGGCCTGGCTGCAGACTAGCCCAGCTTGCTTGGGCACCACTTGTCCCCACCACCCCAAGACCTCAGTGTGCCAAGGCAACCTAAATCCCTGCTCTGATTCCCTGAGGAAAACCCCAGGGTCATTCTACCAAAGCCCAGACCACGTCATGGTCAAGCTGGGCTCCGATGAGCCTGGTGCTGCTACATTTAGTCCCCAAGAGTGCTGCTAAACCCCTGAGATATCCCGCTGCTGTGCCCCAGAGAGGGACAATCCCAGGCAGAGGTGGAGTCTCAATGGGGAAAGATTTTTTGGACTGCAATTATCATGCTGTTCTGAGAGCCTAAAATGAGTTGTCGGGTCCGGGTTGAAATGGCCACTCCAAGCGCAAGGTAGCAAGGACTCAGACCAGCACGGCTGCACCAGCCCAGCTCGCAGGATGGGGACCAATGGGTCACAGTAAATCCTGCTCTGGTACATTGCACAAGTGGCTCTATAATTTGATTTAAGCCTCTGAGGTGGAGCTGGGTTTGTGAGGATAGACAGTATCTTTTATTAGATGAAATCATATAGTTAGGAAAAAACAGATGAGCTTGTGCAAACCTTCCTTCCCTCTGATATAGAAACACCAAACTCAAGCCATGAGCAGGAGCCCTGCCATGAGCAGGAGCCCTGCCATGAGCAGGGGTTGTTAGTCACACTGCAGGGCTGATGGCAGTCACGATGCTCAAGCCAACTTGATTTCATCCCATCCTAACAAGCCCAGACTGGACAGTCCCTACATATTTTGGGGGAGACCATAGGCAGGGATCGTTCCCCGTAGGCGATAAGGGGGAGCCCTCATGGCATGGGGAGGGAAAGGAGTTTAACTGCATGGAGTAAGCTGCATCGTGTCATGTACCCTAAGACCAAAGGATGGATGACATGGAGCTGTTGGAGTGAGTCCAGAGGAGGACCACGAAGATGATCAGAGGGCTGGAGCACCGCTGCTATGGAGACAGGCTGAGAGAGTTGGGGCGTTCAGCCTGGAGAAGAGAAGGCTCCAGGGAGACCTTCTAGCACCTTCCAGTACCTGAAGGGGCTACAGGAAAGCTAGAGAGGGGCTTTTTACAAGGGAGTGTAGTAATAGGACAAGGGACAACGGTTTAAACCGAAAGAGGGTAGATTTAGATTAGATCTTAGGAAGAAATTCTTTGCTGTGAGGGTGGTGAGACACTGGCCCAGGCTGCCCAGAGAAGCTGTGGCTGCCCCCTCCCTGGCAGTGTTCAAGGCCAGGCTGGATGGGGCTTGGAGCAACCTGGTCTAGTGGAAGGTGTCCTTGCCCGTGGCAGGGGGGTTGGAACTAGATGATCTTTAAGGTGCCTTCCAACCAAAACCATTCTACCATTCTGTGATTCTAGGATGGCCTCCAGCCTGCTGTATTCAGCAGAGCATATGAAGCCAAAGAGGAGCCATGTGTGAGAGTTGTGCCCCTCCTCCATGGTTTCGCAGATCAGCTAACTCCAGCCCATGCTTTCATGCAGCTATTTCCCAAGGAAACAAGTCTAACATTGAACAGTGAGAATTTTCCATTATCCCAAGGCTCCAGGAAATGAGTTAACAACAGAAGGCAAATACCAGGAATAAATCTTGGTGCTCATGCTTTGCACACACAAGTGGAGCCTGAACAAGGAAAAATCATACTTTCAGGCCAACATTTTGCTCAAGTTGTGACTGAAGACCATATTTGTGCTGCTTAGTCTTCACTATACACTGAAGGATCCCTGGAAAATCCAGCAGACATGCTCCAGGCCAGTGGCAAGCACAAGCTCTGTGGTTTAGCCCTTTGGGCAAGCAGACAAACCATGGCGCAGGATGAGATGGTGCTGCAGAGTGGCTTAAGGCTGACCACAATGTCATCTTGACCCTGAACCTTTGGGAGAGAAACCTGAGCCAGCATCTCTGCTGGGGTGAACTGTGAAGCACATCTGGTCTCTACGAGCACCAGAGTACAGGCAGCCACAGAGGGAGCAGACTGGAGGATGGGGCTGGATCTGGCGCTTTAGGGACCCTTCCAAAGAGCAGCATCACTGCTAGTTTGACCAGATGAGCCTTTCCACCTCCACTGCTTTATCTTGATACCATTTGTTGCGACCAGCTGAAGTTCCAAATTCTCTCCTAGATCAAGACACCAGGAAAACAGGTCATAAAGGCTACATCTATACAGCTAAAATCAGGCCTTCTGGACCATTCTCTGGCACAAATACCCTTATGTGTACCATTACCCAGCGTGGGCAGCCTCAAACAGGCAGTTGCAGATGGTGCCTGGCCCAGGCTGTACCACAAAGCATCCCTGGGAGGTGGCTGGGAGAAGGCCAGCTGCCCCTGGCCAAAAGCACCTTCAGACTGGGCTCATAATTTGGCTTACAGTCACATTCCCAGTGCCCAGCGGTGACCCCTGGCACTCTGATTTCCAAGCCACGAGGTCCCAAAAGTCATAAAACTCATGCTTCATCTGCCTGAAATGAGGTGGAGAGACCAAGATCCCTCACCCCTCAAACCCAAACTGCAGTCACTCCTGGGAACCCATTACAATTCTGCTTAAATTGTTGTGAGAGCTTTCCAGAGGCAGCGTTGACACTGATTTGGATTTAAACCTCTCTCTCTCTTCATCTCAGGGTACTGCAGAAGTGGCGTCCACGAGACCAACATTTATAGTATTCCTCCAAGGGGTGAAATGTACCTACTGTAAAATACGCTCAGTTAATTCTGGTGCATCATTTGCAGGAGAGCCGCGTGGGGATCAGCGTGGGACATACAGATTTAGATCATTTTGCTCGAGTCAGGTGGTGCCTTGCTCCCAATTCCTGGCAAGTTAATTCTTACCTGAATTATGTCTTTCTTCAATCTAGCCCAGCTTAACCCTTCAGATCCCATGCACCTGCTAAGAGCACACCTGTGGAGATGGAGATGCTGATCTGGGGGGCTTTTGTGCCCATTACTGGCCTCTGCTAAAGATTACCTCAGTGACCTTGGGCAATTCAATTAATTTATTCAGCTTGCTTGCTCACTGTCACAATCTGATGGGTAAAAGCTGCCCGGTGTCTAAATTACACACTCCTGAGAAATGCTCTATCCATTTAAGACAGACGTGCCACTTTATATCTGGTTTCTGATGAGACTGGCCCCATCACTACTGCTGAAGCCCCAGTCCCTCCAGAACTGGGTCTTCTGAAATGTGCTGCAACATGATGTTGATGCATCTCCGGCTCATCCTGTGCAAGAAATAGAAATAAATAAAAGAGGGATGGGGTTTGACCTCATTCTGGAGCTCCTCTTTGAGGAGGGACCAAAGGAGTACTTGCCAAGCTGTTCCCATTCCTGTTGAGCCATGGTGCCAGGTGCTGGAGCAGGTGACACAAGTTGTCCTCTGTGTGGTCATGAGCTGAAGCAAAGCTGGGATTTTCACATGCAGAAATATGAGGTTTACATCCTGGACCCCATCTTTTGTCAAATCACCCCCTCTTAATGCCACCGACTTTGACAGGTTATTGCTGTTCTACCCAGAAGCCAGGGAGAACATTATCAGGTTTCCCAGCCTCTTACGTAACTCCCATACTCCAAGGTCTTTTTTTTTCTGTAGCTGAGACAAAAGAAATAACGTCTTGGATTCCAATAACCAATAAATTATTCTTGAAATGCTGTAATTGCTCAGCTGCAGCTGCAAGAGCAACTAAGTAGAGAACTTTAATAAAATATTGCCGTTCAAATCAATTTGCTGAGAGTCTGCCTTGTTTTCTGCGTGGGGTGGTAAGCAGCAAATAGTAAATACTGATCACTGCTTAGAGAGAGCCAAATAGCAAGAGAAACCTGGAACCTGATTTTTGCGGTCCGTACTATTTTTTCTGAGCTGTCTGAGCAATGACAGGGGCTGGATTCTGCTCCAAGTTTGCACTTGTTTCCATTTCAAAGGCATGGGAATGGCAGCTATTGAATGTATAGGTTTACAAAGTAGCTTAGGCACTTAAGCAGATGATCATCTAGAGAGATTTACAGTAGTGACTTTTACAGGGGGAAAAGGGAAGGGAAGGGCCCAGCTCCACTCAGGGTGAAAAATAAACACAAATAAATACAAAGCAATGGTACAATTGACAGCTCTGGTAACAAGTTCAGAAAATGACCACGTCTGGACTATTCTGGATCAAAACTTATTGAAGTCAATGTATTTCTCTCTAGATTTACAATGGTATTAACTGAGAACAGAATACGACCCTATAAATTTACTATTACTTCTAATCCCGGTGTCTTTGATCTTGCTGAGATACTTGCTAACTGCTGAGCAGCTTGCTTTATTGACACTGAAATAACATACCCGTGCCCTACTATTGTTAAACTCAGCTGGTTTTAAAAACCCATCATACTGTTTGTCATGACTGACCTTAACAAACTGGCCTGCTGTCCTTGGATCTATGGGCAAGAAAGTTGTCAAATGCCCCCTTTTTTTGCAGCCTTCCACCAACAACAAAAAAAAAAAGAAAAGAGGAGAAAAAATCAATTTCAATCAACATGGAGCGTAATATTATCAAATGTCAGATGCTGAGGCCGTGTGCTTTGAAAATTATCCTTGACAGCTTCTTGTCGACTTAATTAAGTGCTCAAAAAAAAAAAAGAAGAAAAAAAACCCGGCAAAATATCTCAATTGTTGGCTCCCTCTCTTTGTGCTTCAGAGGTTCTATTGACAGCTCTGAAAAAAAGATTGCCTTTGGGGGTTTTATTGATAGATCCTCGCCTGATATTGGAATGATTTCTGGGCAGATAAATCACATTTAGATTTGTTAGTAATTGAGGAGAATTGATTGAATAGTTAGGATGGTCTCAGAGGGAGGTACCTACTCCTCTTCCGTTCTGCAGAGGTTGTCATCAGATAAAGGACCTCTTTGGGCGGGATGGATAAAGGTCTAATTGTTTACATGATCAGGTATCGCTTCCTTTCAGCCCTCCCTCCACAGTCTTTCCCAACTTTCCTGTAGCAAATGTCAAGACGACAAAGGGGAAGACCGTAAATAAAACCAAAGGTGAAGGTGATCAACCCTTTTCATGACCTGGAAAAACACTGTTTTCAAATCATTAGTGGAATTTGGGTGTTAACAAAGATAAGTTTTTATTTAAAAACTCTGCAACATTTATTTGTCATACATTTATTTAAACAGCTATGAACTTTATTTAGCAGCAGATTAAGCATGACTAACACAGCAGCGATGCTGAGTAGCTCCTTTTGGCTGATGGGAACCATGTGTGGGGCTGGGTGCTGGCACGTTAGGTCCTTCTTCCTCGCTGGTGAGCTCCCCCAGAGCCCTGTGTCCCATCAGCGTGGGTGAGCTGCTGGTCCTTGCATGATCCCAGAGGGGAGCAGCATCTCCTGAAGCTAAGGGTAATGCGGGAAGACGCTGGAGCAATGAGAGTAAATGCTGGAGCAATGTGAAGAAACGCTGGAGCAATGCAAGTGGGTGCTGGAGCAATGTGGGGAGATGCTGGAGCAATGTGGGGAGATCCTGGAGCAATACGGGGGGATGCTGGAGCAATACGGGGGGATGCTGGAGCAATGCAGGGGGATGTTGGAGCAATGCAGGGGGATGCTGGAGCAATGCAGGGTGGTGCTGGAGCAATGCAGGGGTGGTGCTGGAGCAATGCAGGGGTGGTGCTGGAGCAATGCGGGGAGATGCTGGAGCAACATGAAGGCATGCTGGGGCAACGAAGGGGGAAGTCGAAGCAATGCAGGGGGGTGCTGAAGCAAAGTGGGGGCATGCTGGAGCAATGCACGTGGGTGCTGAAACGGTGTGGAGGGAGCCGAGAGTAATGTCAGGTGACACTGGAGCAATGTGGTGGGGACAGATGCTGCAGAGCCCCATCTCGCCCTAGTCTGAGTTTGCAGCAGTCATCGGGATGACCTACCCAAGACTTTCCCAAGTTGCACGTCTCTTTCCACACCTATCAGAGAGAGTGGAGAGGATGACTTTTTCCAGACAGAGTTTTTACATTGACTAGAAAATGCTCTGAGTAAAAGATAGTGGTATTTTCATTATCACTACCCATCCATTTTGAAATATTTTATTTTCTTGAGATGGGGGAGATACACTGCAGTCAGCTCAGCACTTCAAGGGCCAACAGTTTATTTCTGTTCACACCAACTAGAGACTCTCCATGGACCCTCTCTCTGTCCTAACTTTCGATAGCTACTCAGGCAGGACTATGTTTCCCGTACCCTCTGTACAGTGCAGGGTGCTCGGGATGATCAACAAGGTGTACTGTAGCATGATTTCCCCTCAGGGACCTGTTTGGGAAAAATGGGAAATATTGAGAATCAGTTTTTGAAATCTAAACTCATACCTGCAGGTTTCTACAAAGGGCTAAAATGGCTTAGTCAGCGTTTCTCATCCTCTTGTCTTCTCTTTCAGCACTGAAGAAAGTGTAGAAAATTACAATTGAAAAAAATAAATTAAGGAAAAATAAATTAAAATATTTTATTTACCTGTCTTCCAGCTTCATCAAAAATGAAAGACATTGAGGGAAAGGAAGGGACAATTTCTTAGCTCAAAGTAAAAGCCATTTTGGGACCACCAAATATTTAATCTGAGAAGTGATGACCAGCTCTGAATTCACCACCTGCAAGCCTGATCCTGTTAATGTTTCAGCCCCACTAATTGACAGCAAATGCCCATTGCTAAACTCAGTCACCGGGGACTTTTGCAGAGGCTGTAGGAACCTGGTTCCTCTCTGGGTCAAACAGATCACCTCCATCTACAGCTCTGCAACCCTGTCCTCCCTCTGGGAGTGGGCTATTGAAGTGCAAATGGGTCTAAACTAGCCATGAATAAATTTAGGTTGGAAATTAGAAGCAGCTTTCTAATTATCAGAGCTGTGAATATCTGAAATAGCCTGCTTTTAGGAGAAGAGATGGGAAAGAGCCTACTAACCAGAGCAATGATGGTGTTGGTGGTTGTGAACATTTTGGCAGGAGCCGGTGCTGTAACTCCCACAGCAAATTCTTCCTGTTTGCCAGTAGTGGAAATGGTATGTCTTCTTCTACACGTCCCCATGTCTTCAGATAGACTCTGTAGCAACAATGAAGTCCCTCATCAACACCCTGGCCTCTTTCAAAGTTATTTTTTCAGGGTAAAAGCTTCCATTAACGTAGGATTTCAGGCTTCTGGTTTTTAGCCGTTATTAACTTCTATGATTTCAGACTCAGGTGGAGAAAGAGAATGCCAGGGTAAGGAGAAAGCTTGTCTCTGTTTTCATTTTCCCTCTCTTCTGTTCACGTTTATTCTATTTTTCCATTCCCATTGACGGATATTATGCTCCTATGTAAAGGAACTGTTTCAAATTATGACGGGAAGATGCTTTAGTGAAACTCATGGTAATGCTCAGACCTCCAAATGCCAGAGTAATTTCAACATTCCTACTCTTATTAAAGTCACAAGTCTGCACAAGTCCACTGCTTTTATAGCCGAAGCAGACACCTCAACTAAAGAAAAAAAACAATTGCTTCTGGTAGGTTTAAGAGTCATTGGTTTGCTCCTTCGACCATGGCTTTAGGTCAAGTCTTCTTTGCATTGTCTGAAGACCTAGAAGAGTTTAAATAGCCCACAGACCCTGTACTACCTAGGCAGTATAGTGCTAAGAGAAAAGAAACACACACTTGTACATATGTACACATTTAGACATGCAAATATAAGTATATACACACCATACATGTACAAGGACCTGCTGCCTTGTGAGAGAGTCTGGCTGAGGTCAAGGAAGCAGGTCTGGACCCGACATCTAGATGATCTTTAAGGTCCCTTCCAACCCAAACCATTCTATGATTCTATGATCTGGCATTGCCTGGATTTCCCAGCACCAAAAGTCGTGCTAGAAATATTCATAGACACACGTGAATCCAGATCAAAAATCAAAATATTTCAAGTGGTGTGTTTCTTTGTACCATAACAAAATGAATATTTATTTGAAGCAGGTTGGTTTCCTCCCTTTGAGCCCTCCCCCCCTCTAAAAGCTGTTGAATTGCCTTTTTTTCTTTCCTTTGCTCATTCCTGTAGCAAGAGTGGAATTGATTTTTGATACTATCCATTTTGTTTGTCACAGATCGTCTTCCACTTCCCTCTGCGCATTGCTGAAATATCACCCACAAATGATTATTCCTATCACCGCAGTCGCCACTTAGCCTGGGGCAGGGAATTCTCCCACAGCAAAAAGTGGCCGCGTAATTGAAGGCAGAAGCATCAGTACCTGTAGCCTGAAAATGCTAATAAACTACCAGAGGTCCCAGGAAAGTTAAATATTGGGAGGGATGTCAGAGCTGCAGTGTGATTAGTGGAACTGAACTACAAAAAGCACCTGCCTAAGGCACTGGCAGGGGGAGGATCAGTCTCCCTCTGTCATCCAAACATGCCATCTGCCTCCCGGGATGGAGTTTCCACCACAGCTTTGCTTACAGGGAGGCAATCAGAGCAAGAGGATCATGCTCGTAGCGACACAGAGCTTGGTTTTCTGGCAATGGATTCGGGGGCTTAAGACTGCTACATTGATGCTATAAAGGGTCTTGAGCTTTCTGCTGCACGGAAGGACTTACCTTAGACTTGGTGTCAGGATTTCAGTGACAGGGTTACGCGTGTGTCTTATTTCCATACCTACTGTTTAACAAATGCACATATTTTTTGATTATTCAGTTTTTACATCACTCTGAAGATTCCTGGTGTACTTCAGAGACACGCAAATATACACATGTACTGTATATCTGGGCAGAAAGATGATGTATGAAAACACATTCTCATGTGTTTATGTTATTTAGTTCCTAAGAGGTAGCTAATTTGCTGCCTCTACAGGTAGAATTCTTCCCACATATACAATTCCTAATATACATACCTGAGTGCATGTATGTGCTTATGTACCTACAGAGACGCATGCATATAATGGCTAGTATGTCCATGGGGATGGTTTAGAGGGATAGAATCATAGAATGGTTTGGGTTGGAAGGGACCTTAAAGATCATCTAGTTCCAACCCCCCTGCTACGGGCAGGGACACCTTCCAGCAGACCAGGGCACTCAAAGCCCCATCCAACCTGGCCTTGAACACTGCCAGGGAGGGGGCAGCCACAGCTTCTCTGGGCAACCTGCGCCAGGGTCTCACCACCCTCATAGGGAAGAAGTTCTTCCCAATATCTCATCTAAATCTCCCCTCTTGCAGTTTAAAACCATTCCCCCTCGTCTTGTCACTCCATGCCCTTGTAAAAAAGTCCCTCTCCAGCTTTTCTGTAGCCCCTTCTTGTACTGGAAGGTGCTAGAAGGTCTCCCTGGAGCCTTCTCTTCTCCAGGCTGAACAGCCCCAACTCTCTCAGCCTATCTCCACAGCAGAGGTGCTCCAGCCCTCTGAGCATCTTCGTGGCCTCCTCTGGACTCACTCCAACAGCTCCATGTTCTTCTTCTGTTGGGGGCCCCAGAGCTGGACACAGCACTGCAGGGGGGGTCTCACGAGAACGGAGCAGAGGGGCAGAATCCCCTCCCTCACCCTGCTGGCCACGCTGCTGGGGATGCAGCCCACGACACCGTTGGCTTTCTGGGCTGCAAGCGCACATTGCCGGCTCATGGTGAGCTTCTCGTCAACCATCACCCCCAAGTCCTTCAGATTATATACGTATGCTGTACTACACCGTGTTATGTTCACTATAGTACAGGTTGTTTGACCCCTACACAGTGTGGTAGCTTTGCTCAAGCGAAGAGTGAAAGCCACTTACACTTGAATAGACAAATATTCTCATTCGTCCCAAATCCTTTCCTACCCATTCACCATTTATGTGCTAATTTATCCCTGACTTGTTTCTAGCTTTGCATACAGTTTGTGCGCACACACACATATGCATACATGGTTATATGCACACACAGTATCTCTACGTATATGAAGACAGTTGCTGATATATGATACACACATGCAAACATACATGCATGGATACATCTATACATCACTGAAAATAAGGGAGACTTCCTTCTGAGGGTTGTTTTCCCATGCAAATACATTGCAGAATAAGTCACGGCTGGTTATGGCACAAGCATCCAGCCCTGGGAACAGTCCCACAAAACCTGGGCTGTGCGCAGCCTCACAACACCTTGTAGCTGAGCGTGTTCCACGTCAACCGCCGCCAACCAGGGATGGGATTTCCCCTCCCGATAAATAGGTGGTCTGTTGGACCAACCACCTTTGTAGAGCTGTTTGCTCACATTGGGGTTTGAAGGCCCAAGGCTCTGGATTTGGCAATGGTTGCTGCAGAGATGCACAACTGTAATGCTAGTGTAAGGAATCTGCGTGAGAATGATAGGGTAAGGGTGAAGCAAGGGTACATTGATTGTGATTTCTATATGTGCCTTCCTAGAAATTAACTCCATTTTACTCCCAGGGAAAGAGTAAGGTCCTTTTCTGTTATTTTACCACCCTTTCTTTTCTTGCTTGCTTGGTTCCTTTTTTTCTTTTAATGGAGTGTCTCTAATCGTTGCCTTGCGTCATTATCATTATCTCTTATTATGATCTTTAGTTACGATGTCAAAGATGAGAAAAATGAGCTCAGTTTTCTGGCATCCTAACATGTATTGATTTTAACAGCAGCTGCCACGAGACCTTCACATATGATGGATCGTTGTTAGACTGAAGCAAAAAACACCCACATGAATAAAAATATTTACCAAAGAGAATAACCAGTGATTGTGTAACTGCATTTAGGACACATTACCATATTGACCGACAGCCCAGGCAGGCTCAGGGAGTGATCTTAGCACATACTAATATCCTTCAGGATAAGTGTTAAGAGATTGAATTAAAGATCCTGTTTCAGGTACTTATGTTGATAACTATTTCTTGGCTTCTTGGGGGCTTCCTTGAGCCTGAAAAATTAAACATCCCAGTTTAAGCACAGGGCACCTCGCTGCTGCCAGCCTTCATTGTTTTGATCATAGAGCAAACAGCTGTGCCCTCCTGGAGGAAAAGTGGCAGAAATCCCTTGGGGGGAGCAACATCATGCATGACATCCTCGTGGCCACACTCCTTTGCCCCATACTGGAGGCATCAGCTGGCACTTGGCCATAGGAGACGGTTCACTGCCATTTAATGAGGAACTGGGGAGTGCTCAGCCAGTGCTGTGGGCAGCAGAAGAGCTTGGCATTCATGGCAGAACATCAGGGCTGCAAATGCAGGCAAGATTTTTCTTATGAGCCCTTTCTCAGAGGCTTCGACCCCACAAGCATCATGTGAGTGTACTCATTTCTGTGCAAAGTCTCACTGAAGTAACCCATGGACTCACACATGTGCAAGGTGGCAACACAAGATTTCCCACATAGAACAATGCGGAGGAGCCTGTGCCCTCCAGGTTTGCTGGGTTGGACACTGAAGCTTCTTCTGGATGATCTGCTTTGAGAATGTCTCTAAATGAGCTCTTTGAAAAGCCCAGCATCTGGCAGCAATGGGGTTTTCTGTAAGTCCATCCTGGGGGAAACATCTTGGTTGTATCTCATCAGCATGACACCTCCCAGGTATGTAGGCTCAAAGGCCAGATTAGGAGGATGAGAACAGCAGGAGCTGTTTCGTTTAAGTTTTTGCACCAAAGCCATTAGCAGAATTTGGTTGAATCCCTTACATTCAAAAAAAAAAAAAAGCCAATATCATAGAATATTTTATTGCAGGTTTTCTTTCTTATTCTTTTCTATTCTATCCTTGAGGGAACCCCAGCCAATACTCTCTGAATTGCATCTTTCCATCTTCCAAAGGGACCTCCTGTTTCTTATGGGGGGTTTTCAGAAATATTGCTGCTTTCTTCTTCTGTTTTCATCCATCTGCACCAGCCTGGCATCCGGCAAAAATACACATATAAAGATGTCTTAATCTTAAATATAATTAGATATAATACCTCACGCAGCGTTGTATGATTAGTAAAATATATGATCATTAGTTATTAGATTAATGTGTCTACTTGTGTAACTGAAAGCCATTTGCAGCCAGAAATGAAATAGCTCAATTTGCTGTAATTGACTTATCTCCCATAGAGATTAGTACACTTGCTGCTGGAGAAGGAGGTTTCTTCAAATGCTAAAAGCAGCTGCGTGGAGAAGCTGGATCCTGTTTTCTTTGGAAAGCCTCCACCTCGCTGGAGGCAGAGCTGTCTGAGGCGAGGTCTGGAGGATCAGCAGAGCCGTAATTAGGACTGCTGAAATCAGAGCTGCTGCGTTTAGAGGGAGGCAGTACGTGATGATGCCATTCTCAGGAACCTACTGGATCGGAATCAGGGCTGCCATTGGGTGACCATAAGAGATGCGACCACCTTTTTCTCCCCCCGTACACCAATCCCAAGCGTGTCGGTGCAAATCAAGAGTGATTTCACAGGCACCGTCTATGAGCTTAGGAAAAACGAGCAGCAACGGTTGGGTCTTGCACGCCCCAGCCAAGGGCTCCATATCAAAAGCTGAACACGTGGTAAAGGACCACAGCAGGTCCAGGCAGGGCATCTGCAATGCGGGTCTCTTGCTGGCACAGGGAGCTCCTCCCAGGGGTGCCGATAGCAGCTCAACAGGAGAACACGCGCGGAATAGGCAATTGGGAGCATGTCTTTACTGGCTACACGGGATTGTGCCCTTGAATTATCCACTGACACCTCTGACATTGGGAGGTGCTGTGGGGCCCCACAAATCTCAACTTTTGCTGCTGCCTCTTCTTTTTTTTTTTTTTTATTTAAATAGGTTTTCTTATGGTTTTCTTAATTTATTTTTTTTTAGCCACTGCAACTAAGCGAACCGTTCAAATTGAAACACTGAAATGAACCACGCTGAACAATAAACTAAAACATGCCTAGAGCAAGTTGAGCAATAAACAGGTTTTTAATTTTTTTTTTTCCCCTTCCATCTCGGTGGTGTCTGCCTCTGATAGATGATGTGACAAAGGAAGAATCCTCAATAAATTCTAAATTCTGAATACTAAATCAGCGAGCAAGAGCAGACATGTGAGATGCCATCCCTGCTCATAGTGGGTTTTCTGCTACGATACCACTATGCTACTGCCCCGTGGGGCTGGGATGGATGTGCAGCCGGATGGAGGGAGATGGACCGGATCTGTCCATCCATGTGTGATGGTTTTATCCAACCTACACTCAGCCTGAGTTCATAACCCAGGTGTGACAGAGGCTTTTCCCGCTGTATCCTGGCTGGAGTCTCAAAGGGAAAATATTATGCATAGATTTTAAGACCAGGAGGGGATATTTTGCTCTGCTCTGACCTCCATTATAACACAGGCCAGGGAATTTCATAGAGTGATTCCTGAAGCAGGAACAAAGGGGAGTGATCAGCTACTGTGTTATTTAGCCTTGTCCAAGATGTAAAAAGGCTGTGATTTCTACTAAGGGATGCCACAGAGAAGGAGGACCTGTGAGGCAGGTACCAAAGGAAATGAAAGCCCTGAGTTAAAATTGTACTGAGAGCATCTATATAAACTTAATGTTGTATGCTCTTTCTTGCCTTGTCAGGGGGCTGAGTGCTGTAAAATGTTTGTCCTTGCAGATATTGCATGGTTTGAGAGATGAAAGAAATAGGTTTTTTTGAAAGCATTGTCACAGTCTTTACCTCAGAGGTCCTAAACATGAAATAATCTGACAAGGGATGTGATATAGCGTAAAGCAAGATGCTGGTAGTCACACAGTGTGCGTTGAGCCCTGGGACAGGCTTGGGCATGGGACTTCACTTCGCAGCCTGCTTTGAAGAGAGCTGAGGTGTGTTTTCCTTCTGTAGCACCTTTTATGTTCTGACTGTCCTGCCTGAGTCGGGATGTGGTAGCTTTCCCTTCTTGGGTGCAGCCTCTTTGAAAGGAGCCATACATTTCTGCACAGAACATGCTCTAATATTTGATGCGGAGCTTCAGCAGAGACCTGTTTCTCGCTACAGCTCAGCCTACATGGACCTATTTATTTTCCATGTGGTTCCTCATGGAACTTGCTGATATCAAGAAGTTTTCACCTTCAACCAAAAAAAACCTCTTTGGTTTAGCTGAGAAACCCAGCAGCCTAGCTGGAGTCCCACTCTGAATTATTTTCCTTTCACTGAACTTGCAGCTCAGCTTGAAGCTGACACAGGCAAATGTACATGAACACAGACCAGATTTGCAATTGAATCCATCAAGCTGTGCATGGCCCTGCTGAACAATCCACAGCAGAGATAAGCTCAAACTTAATAATTCAGGCATTTTGCTTCCAACCCACACTGCGTCATGATGCCGGGCTGATCAGGCCTGGGGCTCTCATTTAACTCATGAAAAGTGGAGCCCTCTGAAGCTCAGAGCCAAGTTTTTGTCTGGACTCAGTCTGCAGATCCAAATTAATCTTTGCAATCTGTCTATACGGGTAAACCAGAATGACTCGGTTAAGCATCACCATGGAGTTGGTGTAGAGCCCTCAAGTTGGCTTGACACGGTTCATTGGAGGAAAATAAGTTTAGCCTAGCTTGCAAACTAATGGATGCATTTATAAAACCCAGAGTGACAGCGAAGAATTTGGGCCTGTCTCCTCCAGGAATATTCCCATGGCTTGCACATATTGCCTCGGTGTGGTTAAAATGCATGTACAGGCAATGATAAACTCAGCTAGGCATCGTTATAAGTGCGACAAATAAGTTGTGATACCAAATGCAGATTATCTGTAGGTACTTTCAAACTATTGCTGCCATCGGTTCTGCTGCCAGGCTGTTTTCTGAGGATAACTCAGGTATTATCAGATTTACCACCTTGTCCTCCTCACTCCATTTCTCACAGCATCAGCAATTCACTAGTTCAGTCACCATTACCATTTATTTTTCTTTTTGGCTTGTTCATTTCTTCTCTGAATAATTTTGCCATATTATTTTTATCATATTTATATAACAAATAATATAGTGCAGTGTCATTCTCCCATTATTTGATCATCACCATAAAGCATGAAAGAAACAATCTCTTGGTCCATGGAGCACCACTTGGAAGCACAAAGTGACTCGAGGTGTTGGGAAAGCTGGGGCACAGCAAGTGTCCCAGAAGTCCTGCCTCATCTTGCCTTTCTCTTCAGGTATGACATGCTCCCAAAAGCACCTGGAAATATCTCTGAAAATGAAACTACTGTATCCACAGGTTGTGAAACAAAAGGCAGTTCTTTTACCTGGCTTTACATGGATGTTCCTCATCCTCCTCCTGCTCCCTCCAGCCCAGGGCTACTCAAAAGCAAAAGCCACTTTTCACTTTCCTTTGGACAAGCGGGTGGTTCAGCAGAGTTGAGAGACTGGAAAGAAAAGGGAATGGAGGACTTACAACTGCAGAGCTGATATAGCTGGAGATAAAGATGCTGCTAGCTCTGGTGCCGCAATCCTTGTTGCAAGCATGGTGTATGTAAAAGAAGAAACATAACACGGTTTTCAGGTAAATAAAGCAGAGCTTAAAAACCTGGCAGCTAGAGCAGAAATAGCTGTTTTGTAACTCATGGGTGGCAAAAAGGAGGAAGTTAATAGGGGAAAAATAAAGTAATAAGAGATAAATTGCACGAAATGGGCCTGCCTGGTAAAGGAGGGGGGTGAAGTGCTCCTTGTTAGTCTTGATTTATGTTTAAAAAAAGCCCAATTACTGTAAGGAGTCTGTTAGGACTTGGGTCTGGCAGCAGGCTGGGAGCAATGTGCCAGGCACAGGCTGTCCTCCACTTGCCCAAAGCTGATCGAGAGACATGAGAAACCACCATAATTCATTACCACCTGGGGGCCCCTCTCAATTTTGCTGAGAAATGCGTAGTGGGTTGCCCTATGCTCCTTAGTGTGAGGTGCATTTCCTGAGAGGACAAGAGTCGTGTGTAAAGGAACACAGGAGAACTGCGAGGAAGCTGCCTGGTCCTCTGGAAGTCAGTGCTTTTTTCCATCAGAGATGAAGCAAACTCAATAAACTACCCAGCAGTGGCTGGCTAAGAGTGTCGGCTCTGCAGGAAGCAACCCCCATTCCTGAGCACACCACCACCATGTACCTCTAATTAACCATTTGCTATTATTAACCTCTCATCTTCATTATGCTTGCATGGAAAAATCTTAATTAACTGCACTCCAGGGACTATGACCATCCCTGGTCACTTTACTACCCAACAGTCCAAGAGTAAAGCACATTTGTGCTTTCTCGAAGCTGTGGGCAGGTGGACCTCTGCAGCCTTCTTGTCCCAGCATGGCACATTTCTGCACTCTGACATGGGCCAATGAAGGGCCTGACAGTAGATAACCTCTTCCAGATGCTCAGGGAAATAAGATGAGGACAAATTCAGAAGATACTTACTGGGATGCCCCTCCCAGGTCATGCCATCCACAGGTTAGACACGTGATGAGATGGAGGTGGTGTTTAATAGCCATGGAAGGATCCTTCTTCCATGCATTCATCTGATTACTTTCTTAACCCATTTATAGATTTTAGCTTCCAAAACCTTATCTTGCAATACCTGAAATAGCTCTTTTTTTCTTCATTTAAGCCTGCTGCCTGGTAAATACACAGGTTCTTCTGAGAAGAGAAGTAGTCAACAACTATTTCCTGTTGCTTTTCCTTGTGCCTTTCAGGAATGTGCATGTCTATCAGATTCTCCTTCAATTGCCTCTTTTCAAGGCTGCAAAATTGCAAAGGGACCATTTGCCTGTTCATAGGTCACTAGTCCTATTTGGGCAGATTTGAGTATCCTGCTTGCACTTTGGCTCTTGCTCCTGTGCCCCAATGTGGATGACTGGCACAGTAAGAAATCTCTGATGGTACTAGATACCTGTGATAAGGAAAACTTATCCCAACCACTAATCCATTCTGTATTTCCTTCCACAATATCCTTTTCAGAGATGGAGCAATCAAATTGCCACCAAGGACCACCCATTCTCATTGACTCCTCTGGAGAAGTCTCACAGGCTTGAGCCTTATTTTCTTCCATGTTTTACACAGAATTATTGCATGGGATACACTTGTTTCTGTACCACAAGGATAAACAGAGATATAACTCTTTCTTCTCCGTTAAATTTATATGCTTGTATTTATTGCTTTTGATTTGACAGGATTAGTCTCACACTTCACAAAATTTAAAGCATCTCTGTTAGGCACAGAAATTAAAACTATCAATACAGGAATTAAGCTGCTCAATAACATATCCATCCCTCCAGCTGCCCATTCCCCAATGCTAGTGGTCTTTCTCTGTGAGTTCCTCTATCCAGGAAGAGGTGAGGTGCCAAACCCTTTTCTTCCCATAGGACATCAGGTTCCCAGAGATAAAGAGCAATAAGAGCTGTAAAAAGACCTGTGCTGAGACAGAAAAGAATAGAAAACATCATAGAGAAAGAAATAAGATTCATACAAGACCACTCCATGAGTGGTAAAATCAAAGACAACACGCATTTCACAGCCAGACAGAGATGATTTTTGTTTTTTCGGTAGTGACAAAGAAGGGTGAGAGCAGAAGGTAAGTAGGTAATGGCAAGAGATGGAATTTCTCTCACACAAAAAGAAGCTCTTACCAGAGACACCAGAATAAGGAATTCGTTATCCTCAGTTCTTCCACAGGAGCTGGCACTTGTCATCCTAAATCAAATCCCCTACCAGAGGTGAATCTCTTTATTCCTTCTTAGGCAATTATATGTTTAATGTTACGTAGGCACTGAAAGACATTAGCAGAAAGATGGGAACAGATCCATGTCAGTTGGGAAGGTGCTCCAGCCAAGAAACAGAGCAGGAAGAAAGAGCTGAAGCAGAGGAGAAATACTGACATGGAAAACTTCTGAATTTGTTCATCAAGGGGTTTGTGTCCCTCTAACTTAAACAGTTTTCTCCTCCCCATAGTATCAAGGGATTGTTTTTCCTGCTGATGACATGGAAGCCTTACTCTGCTGCTGCAGTGGTCGTAAATAATGACACCAATAATAACCATAATAATATCAACAGGAAAAAAAATACTAAAGATACAACTTTTTCATCAGATATGCATTCTTTGACTGCTTCACTAATACTCTTCTCCCTTTTTTACATCCAAAACTATCATCTTGCTTCCTTTCCAAAGATGATGAATCGTGCAAACAATACCCAGTGCTACCTCTAGAGCAAAACTCAGTGGTCACCTGCCTGGAAACAACAATGCATGTCCTTGTTTCAACCAGAATAAGGAAAGCTGTGATCAATAAGAGCCATCCTAGAATAGGATCTATCTGCAGTCAAGGACAGGGTGGACGTGAAATGTAAATGAAACTGGAGGAAATACTGAGGCAGGTGAAATATAATTACCCAGGCAATGATCCTGGACACAATGCTCCTGCACTATACTGATATTTCTGAAATCTGAAGGGCCTCTTAGATATCCAGTATAGTAAATACCTTGCCTTACCACGTCAGTCATCTACATGGGTCTGGTTCAATATCTTGTGCTTGACTAAAATATTTCTTCCAAGAAGGAAGACAGGCTTTTTTATTTTTAGCCATCAAGAAGGCAGAAATCTACTTCTTCCCATGATAATTATTATCCATGGTTAATTATCTTCACTGAGAAAAATATGGTTTGTTTCCAATTTGAAATCTTACAGCTTTAGTCTCCAGTCCTCGGCTCTTGTTACGTCTTTCACCACTGGACCGAGGAGTCCTTTGTTACCCACTGAGATATCCAGGAAGGAAATATGCTTGTTCATCAATTCTCCTCTATATCTTTCTGATAAGCTGAATAGATCGTGTACCTTCAGCTGTTCACTATGGGCCAGCTTTTACCATTCCATTACTTCAAGCTCACATTCTTTAGTAAACGTGCCCTGAGGTCTTTAACCACTGTGAACAAGGTCATACAGTATAAGGACAGAGCTAAGAGGGGCAAAGTAGCTCATTAAAGGTGCCAAAATACGACAGCAACGGTTTGCCCTCTGGAATCTCAGCTCGAGCATGGTAGAGAAACCCACAGGAGGTTGTTAAATATGGAAAACCATGCAGCATGCACAGTGGTTGGAGGCTAGAAAGCACCAGCCGAAGGATGCTCACTCCGTTCTTACCCTCTTCCCCAGTCTCTGTGGGAGACGGCTGCTGAAAACAGACTAGATGGACCTTTCATTTGACCCGGTGTGGGTGCTCTTACATTTTCACATCATCCCATTGCACTCACCACACTTGGTGTTGTACCTTTCTCGAGATGACACTCCCCTGCTATAATCATAATAGCACAGCCATTAGCACATCGCCACCAGCATGAGCCACCCACACTGATTTAAGAGATGGAGGGCTCATCGCTGGCACAGTTGGGTTCTTTAATTATTCTGAGTCCAGCTGGAAAACATCTATAAACACAGACCAGACTCTGCTGGTGTGTTGGGAGTGCAGTACAAGGTGTTAATGTTGCTAATAATTGAGTTACAACTGGCATGAAAGGAGCTGATACTGTAAAACTTTGATCCCATCCTCAAGTTAATGCTAGCAATGTTGCAAAAGGCTGAGCAAAGGAACAAGGCTGTAGTTTATGTTAAATCAGCTCAAACTGGCATCAGATGACTTGAATTAGTACACAAAGAGCATATGAAACATATTCATTTTGTTAATAGAAATGCCTAGCTATATTAGCCTCTTTTTTGCTTATTATTCATAATATTTTTCTATAATACAGAAAATCAGGTTTTATTTTTAAAATGCAATCAAATTATATTTCCTATTAAAATTTTAATATCAAAACAAATTAACCATTGCTGCAGATTACACATTAGTAATGTAGCTCTGACATAATTCATGCTCCTCTCGATTCTGTTATGAACTATCACAGTACTAAAGTGCAGCAGTTCATAACATATTCTTAAGGGGAAGTGAAATGCTTTTTTTAAGGAATTAGACAACATACTCCAATAATAACAAAAATATGGCTGGGCCAAAACTTCAGATAAAAGTATTTTAAGATGAAAACAAGCCCAAATTTTCTCCTCTTCTGCTAAGCTGCTGAGATTTATGAGCTCTTCTTTTTCCAGATGCAAAAATCACAGTTTCAGAGTACAAACCCCACGACCAACAGGATAGCTGCAAGAAGTTGTGCAGCAGTGCCCACTAGTCCAGAGATTGTGCCTGAAGTAACTCAGCTGTGGAAAATCCTATTAAATGGGGCTAACAAGGGAGAAACGCTTGAGCGTGCTTTTGTGCAAGAGGCCTGGTGAAGCGATGATTTTCCAGAGAGAGATAGTGCAGGAAAGCAGCGTCAGTGGCATTCTAAAAACTTTTCACGGTCACTAAGCATGATCTGTCCTTCATAGTCTCATCTCCTTCATCCCTTTTGAAGGCAGCTGCTAGCTCACAGCTTGCCAAACCTGGTGAAATTGTCCATCCCAGGTCTCAACCTTGGGAGAGGCAGGTCAGTCCTGCTCTGGAAGCTGTTAAGAAAGGTTCACCTCAATTGTCCTGGCAAGTACAAGTCACCTCGTTCAGCCACAGCCTCAACCTCAGGTACCTGAAGTGGTTCCCATACTGCCAGCAGGGACTTAGATTGAGGCAGGAGCATCACTGCAAAAAAAAAAAAAAAGGCAAGATGAACAAGAATTTTCAGAACAAAAAAAGCCAAGCAAACAGCTGCAGTAAGGGAAGGGCAGGTCAAAGGCAAACTCTGCGACCTCTTTCCAGTGGTGAAAACACGGACAAGGAAGATGCTTTATGAAACAGCCAAGAGGAGACAACATGGTCAGGTTGCACCCACAAGAAACAAAAGAAGGTGGGTTTCAGGCTGGTAGTGAGCAATGTGATCAATACAGCTGTCTGCCCCATCACAGCCCTGCATTGAGCGGAAGGGTAGAAGTTGGATCCAGAGATGGGGAGTCTGGAAGTTGGCCCCTTGCTCAAGTATGTTCTCGCTGGCCAAGACCTGGGGCTTTATAGCCCTGCTTTGTCAGCAGGCTCTGCTGACGTGTGCATCCCCAAAGTCAAGATCAGACTGTCAGCCCCTTCTCTGCTCCAAATAGGTGGCCTGCATCTCCCAACCTGAACAATATGTGCTGTTAGTTACCTGTTGATGATTGTGATGCTAATTAAAACATACTAAGAGACACACTATAAACATGCACAGAACATGAAGGAAATTAGCCAAGTGAGCTTGTCTCTTTCATTGTGCTTTTATTATGATGCTCCTCGGATGATGTTTTTAAATGAATTTTGAATAGTTTTCTTAATTTGTTTTATTCTGCTTCATGGTAACAAAACTGCCAGAGCCCCATAGGAATGATTTGGAGAAGTGCAATATGATTGGAACACGTCTCCTGGTTTTCTTACTGCTTACTTATAATTAAGCTTTATTGAGGTGTAAAATGAATAACAATTAAAAAAAAAATGTTTATTGGTCCAGGTGCAAATTCACAGATACTCCAGAAAACTTCCTTTTCCATGACCTCAAAGAAACATTGCTGATTTCTACCAACTCCCATCGATTTCTACTAAGGCACTAAGTCACCATCCTGCTCAGCTATATACCTCAGCGGGACATCTCTTCAGAGCCACTTACCGTTGCTCGCTGTACACAGATGAGCGGAGAGAGTATTGCTGTTTTTCTGCATAGAAGTGAGCACACACATTAGCTGCAGCTGCTTCCTGTAGCACAAAGAGCTGGGTACCAAACCTCACCTTTCCCTGCCCTTGGTGGGAGTCAAGACCCTTGCTGTGAAAAGCAAAGTAGGAACCGATACCTTGCCTATTGCTGGATTTGCTCCTTTAGGGGACAGTCGTGATGCAGACATATATCATAGGCATAACTGTAATCAGACAATAAGATTTAATGAGAGGGGAGGTGAAAAAGGGAGTGGAAATGCAGAAAAATCTAGTAGGCCTACCCAAAGTGAGAAGGTTCTCATAGACCCTGATTTAGCTTGGTTTCAGATGTTAGCAGGACCAGTTGTAGCCATACCTCCAACACCACCTTTAGTGCATCGCTGGTTCAGGCTCTGCCTTCCTGCTCTTGGCCTTTGGTAGTCTTTTTATTAGGGAATATTTGGCTGCACCCTTCACAGAGATGGCTGGTTTTGTTATTGTTGTGGGGTTTTGGTTCGTTCGGGTTTTTTTTAAGGAAGATTTTCTTAGTAGGCAAATAAAGCACATCTGCACCTCCAAATGGATTTCCTAACCTGTAGCATAGTTCAAAGCTAAATCCCGCAGTGGTCTGCAGGCCTTCTGCTCAATCTGGGATTTTAGCACTTACAGCATCCATTTTAGCACCGTGCCGCTCCCCCAGAATGCGGCACTAATGGATTACTGTGCATTACGTCCCTCATTACTGCTTAAATATTTATCAGAACATAATGTATTTAGTGGCTGGGGGAAAGAGACAATTGTGCATTTCACCATGCTAAAGGGTTAATTATAGACTGGGTAAATCTCCATGACTTAAAAAGTTGATAAAACAAATAGAGATTAACAGGAGAATGTGTTATTTACAGCTAGATAACCATTCAGCTGCATAATCCCAATCTAGGATTTCCCCATAGGAAAAACTATTAAAGTCAATATTTTATATCTGTTGTCTACATTTATACAGCAGCAAAACAGAGAAGGTTGGTTTTTACTGTCTGGGAACAAACAAGCAGAGCTGGTTGCTCATCTGAGGCAGCTTCCTAGACTGGAGCTGGTGTCCTTGGAAATATTTGGAGGAGTGTTTTAGTAGTGGACCTGGAAATGTTAGGTTAATGATTGGACTCGATGATCTTAAAGGTCCTTTCCAACTAAAATAATTCTATGATTCTATGGGTGGATTCGCTCTGGCCACAACCTGAGGGTGTCTGAGGCACTTGTATCTCCACCTCACTCCAGCATCAGTGGACCTCTCTCCATCTGTTCCAACGCTGTGGGTTCTTGACTCTATGCATCCATAAAAACTAAGCTAGCAAGACATTTCCATGGGGCTCTATCATACCTATGCTATCTAGCACTGCTGGAGACACACATAGGTACATGTGCTAGAAAAAAAAGTGAGAAAACAATGTTTAACATGAAACAAAGCAGCATCTGTTTGAACTTCAGCAGGAAATAATACCCCGATGGTAACCTGTAGCCCACTATCACTTTCGTCACTGCGGTGATCTACACATTACACATACACACATGTAACAGGCACATCACCACAATGGTGGGCTTATTTATAATTAAAAACCTTACTTAATTTGGGTTCTTTAGCAGACAAGAGACACCAGAAACCCAGTTGTTCATGGAATTCAGCCAATGTTTGTCTCATAAAATAAGTTCTTAAGGTAACTTATACTGGCACTGTGAAATATTGTTCATTATAACAGAGCAGCTGAGATAATGTTGTTTTCTAATTTCCCTTTCTCAGTCAGAAATTAAATAAAAAGTCATGTCTAAATTACAATACTGGATTGAACGCAGACAAGGACCCCATGTGGGGAGCTTATGATATATCCTTCCCACGTTTTATAGCCATTAAAAAAGATTATAGGATTTTTTTTTCCTTTTCTTTTAGGCCATTTACATTTGTTCTGAACTCTCACTGTGTTTTATTTGAAGCTCTTAAAAGTGCCAATGTACATAATAAGTCAATCAAGAAGTTAAATTAAGAAAAAAAAAACAAAAACATATTGACTTGTCTATACCAAACATGCACTTGGAAATCTGAACTCCGCCACCTAATGACTTACTGCAATAAATATCACTGAGCAGGGATGGCTGGGTTGTTCTGCAGAGGGAAGTACATTTATAATCTGATTAAGAGGTCTTCTAATATATCTTAGCACAACCCCAATAATGTGGTGCTCTGAGCTCTTCCCCACCAATGCAGCCGTTAACATCTTCAGAAATGTTCCGTGGGGGCTGGACTCCTTCTAACAAAGGTTGCCAGCCTCAAAAAGACCTTTCCTTGTTGCTACTTGTCTCTGTAATGCCTAGTTTGCCCATGCTCACGGGGTCACAGGGCAGCTCACCTCCATGCCACTAACTCCTCTGTCACCCTTCGTCTGCTGTCTCCCTGCTTTCCCCAGACCCCAGACTCCTCCTGCATAGGGCTAAGACCTCACAGTTTAGTCTGCATGGTCTCCCAGATGCTTTCTCAGCAATCTGTTAACCACCCACCATCCTGTGCCCCACATTTCCCTATCCTTTCGCTCTCCTCCTCATACTGACTGTCATCTCCTTCTGGGAGTGCACATTACTCCTTTCCTCTCAGATGTATTGAGTCAATCAAGGCCATCTTCTTCTGCCATCATTGTTTCGAATTTGTGAATGATTTTGAACACTGCAGAAAGTGCTTCTTCCTTTTTAAGCATGTAGATTTTCTCTTTTCCTACAGCTTTTCAAAGCCAAACCTCTTCTCCCGCTCTCAGTTTCAAGAGCATTTCTCATATCCTTCCACACTCTGGCAGCCCACTGTCAGAGCTGGTGGCATCAAAGGAGCTTGAGGCAGGCTTCCCATGAGGCTTCATTAGCTGAAGGTGGGATTTAGCTCACTTTCACACCTGAATGGCATCTCAGGCCAGACCAGTCAGCTGGGCTCTCTTGCAGTCAGCAAAGAGACAACTCCAGAGGCAGATTTACTCAACCAAATTGAAACCCCCATCTTAAAAATAAACCATCTTCCCTCTGGAGGCACCTCTTTCTTTCCATCGATTAGGAAGGCATCCTAGGCTGCCAGGTTGGTCTTGCCTATCTGACTTCAGAAATGTGGGCACCTGGCCTAAGTTTTCCAACATAGCATGAAGACACTTTTCTGTTGGAAGCGTGACTTCTTGAATCAACCATGCAGCGTGGTAGCTGCACAAAGCTCTCATAACATGTTACTTCAGCAAGGTCAAGTGTGGGGGACCACAAAATGGCAGATGAATGTCTCAAAGTTTGCAATCATGTATGGCATTTTCTGAGGCAAGAAGTTAGTCGCCGACTAGGGGTGAGTGACGTCTTCGCCCTCCACCCCCTCCGGAGAGACCCATCCAGGATATCGGGCGACAGCCTGGCAATGGGCCAATCCTACAGCACCCTGTTGTTCAATAAAGTGGTCTGAGCGGCAGCATTTGACCTCGTTTGTGTCTTAATGTTGCTCTCTGGGATCACAAAGAACCTTCTCAGAGCCCAGAATCTAACCCGGGCCCTGACATCAAGGCATTGGGAAAATTCTGGTTAAGGCCATTACATTCATCCCTTACTGACAGCTCACATCAGAAACCTGATGCTTTCGCTGGAATTGAACACCTTTTGCTTCCTATAGCTTGCTTATCCTTGTGAAATGATTGCCATGTTTCACTCCAGAAGTGGCTGCATTCCAGTGGAAGGTGAAGTCCTCCTGCATGCGGATTCCTGGACCTCTTTCAATAAACATAAAACTTTAATATTGTATTTGGATTGCTGCAAATGGAAGGTGCTGTGTTACCCTAATGCAATTTCTGGGAACATAAGCCCGCACTGTACCTCAGGGCTCTATTAATTAAAGAACATTAAATACAGTATAAGGTCTTCCTCCCAGCAACACAAACACCTGCACTTCATTGTACAACTTGTGCCTCTCTAATAGCTACACAGACAGCTAAGGCCTCATCCAAAACCTATTAAAAGTCCATGGAAAGATTCCCATTTACTTCAGTGTGGCTTGGATCAGACACCAAGGCGACATCATGAGGATAATCAACCTGGAAAGCAAATCACAGCTAATTTCCAACGGGGAAAACTTGGAATGAGTAAATCAGTTGAGCTCCAAGCCCTAGACATTGAGTGTCTCAGTGCAGTGTGAACAAAAGATAATAAAGGACTCTATGATGAAACTCCAGAGATGTTTTTCCTGTCTCTCACTGAAACATGATGGTCCCTATCTCCAATACTGTTTAGTTTTGTTATTCTAATCAGAAGGTGCTTCAGTCTGTAAAGGAGGTTTTTATGCTAATCCTTTGTAAACACGCAGATTTTCAGTTCCCTGATTTCTTCTATCAACACGTTCCAATACACAGCGACAGTGGGAAAGATTGACTAACCTTGGTTTAAAAGACCATCAGACCAGGCAATGAGTTATCTGGCCGTCACAACAAAAAAATTACTGTCTGCATCTGATTAAAATGTCAAGGAGTGACTAGGATGGTACCAAAAGTGAGATCAGTTAATTTTCTCTAGACAAGTCCCCCGCAGTACTAACCTGTGGTGATACAACATACAGTGGACTATAAGCAAACACTTTGTCCAAATTAATTCCTTGAGTCTCTCGTTCTTTAGCTCTTGTTTGTCACTAAATGAAAGTTATTAAACCAGCAAAAGCTGTAGATCACCTTTTTCTCAAGGAAACCCTGTATATCAAAGAATCAAAACAGCAAGCACGTGAAGCTGGAGTCAGCTTCAGATCAAGGCACACAGATTTAGGTATCTGTGTGCCTACATCTCAGCTAGGTATCCAAGCTCCCATTATAGCCCATGAGACCATGTGGAGAGCAATTCAGCTCACGCAAGAGCAGACCCCTCCAATCCTCAGCCAAATACATCCTCCAACAATGACTACAGTGAGGGTCCAGACATCCAGTTCATATATGGATACCTACATATAGGGGTCTTTATCTGGGCACAATCTCACCTCTGGTTTGCCCTATGTGGTGCTTGACCAGGAGAAAGCATGTTTGACTTCAAGGCATCAATATATTTTAAACTGAGTGTGGGTCTCAGTAAGCAGCTGTCATATTTTTCAGCAGCCCATAGGCTAACTCAGATTATTTGGTGGACATGGCATTTGGCTTTGCAAAGAGATGCTTTGCACCTCCTGCCTCACCTACGTTTATGCAGCAGCCTCCAGCTCCAGCTGAGGACCTGGCCAAGAGGTACCTTTCCTGTGGAAACATGAAGAAATGTCTGTTCTTAATAAATATAGTTATTTATGATGGCTTCATTTGGTCTTCTCACTATCATCTCCAAGATTTATGTCGGTAACTGGCTCAAGAAATAAAGTAAAATAATTTCATGCATTGTTACCCTGGTATTCACATAAGGTACTTAAAATACTGGAATGAGAGGGTAAAAATATCTGATAATCTTGGGGAGCCTTAAGGAGAAATGTCAAATACAGACTTTTTCTACCTTACAGAATGTCTTAATAAAAGAAAAGAATGGACACAAGAATTTTAATTCAGTTGAGCTATCCTTGTAGTCTGTGGTTGGAATACACCCTAAGTTTTGAGGGAAATTGTATTATTTCTCCAAGATAGCAGCTACAAAATACAGATTCCTATTGCTCCCCAGTGACACAAACTTAAGAAGTCAAAACAGGAGCTAAAACAGGAAACAAACATCCTAGACACACAGTGAAATGGAGCAATGCAGGGTAGGAGGCTGTGGAAAACATTTAGCTCTGTGACCTTCCATCTCATTTATTTCAGTCCTACAAAATTAACTCTGCTCCTACTGAACTGAACCAAACCAGAGCTTAAAAGAAGGAAACAATTCTCACACATCTCTTTCGGTCACTATCACTTCCAGCTTTTGGTCTGGTAATAAGAGACCAAGTCATAGGAGAGACTCCATCCAGCTTCAAAGTGGTCACCTGAGGAGCAGGTCACATCTTCAGGGAATGCAACCAGACCAAAGGAGAAGGTTTCCTTAGTGCTTTACTGGTTGCAAACACCACTTTTTGCTATGTTGGGAAAATAAATCCTTCATCCAACAGTACAGAGGCAACTTTAATAGACACATGTATCTGAGTGTGAAGGAAAGGCACAGCAAACCCTGGAAAAATTGGAGTCCACTTGGGACCCTTCCCTGGAGCCAGTTCATTACACATCCCTGCAGGAGGTTAGCCTGGAAAGGGGAGAAACCAACCTCTCTGTGCCCATTCCCTTCTCCACTCTGCCTTTCCTCCTCCCTACCATCTCTGCCTTTCTTAATTATTTTGTATTTTTTTGCCTATGTGCCATTTTGATAAGCACCATAAAAATCCATGTGCTGTAAATCTTGCAGTTAATATGTGGGAACCAGAGCACTGTGAAACTAGCTTGGACTTCTCTCGCTTTGTGTATACAGCAATTGTGCATGTGTTCTCCCTGCTGGCACCTGGAATTTGCTTAGAAAATACTGGAAAATTTTAATAAATAGAAGTCATTAAAATATTTCTAGTCAGGAGCTGAATGAGTCTGCACAGGAGAGAACCACTGAGAAAAAAAACAAGATGAAGTTTTCTGCACTTTACACCCTTTTCTAAGGGCAAAATCTGAACCAAACTACCCACTTCAATATTACATTCTCACTAAGATACTGAAGAAAACTATTTCTATTATCCATGCCCTTCTACAGGGAGAAATTGATACCTCATAGAGACAGAAGTGTTCATGACTGGAGTAGACATGCAGGAGAGAGATGATCTCTGGTGACAACACATGTGTATCCCAACCAGAGTACCAGGGCTGTGCTAAGTCATGACTCCTCACTAATAATCTCTCTTCTGTATATGCATAGGTGGCAACAAAATAAAAGCAGGACCCTGAGATCCCGTGACCTGTATGGGTATTAAATATAGTCCATCACTGAGATTTTCACCACTTAAATGTTCAACCTGGCAAGCTACCAAGACCCAAATGACTGAAACAGACACATTTGTTTCTTTCTTTACAGTATGCTCCAATATATCTTTTAATTTCAGTGTCTTAATTTTCCCTGTGTGTCAAACCTGGCTTTGCTTTTTCGTGTTGATTGTTGTTCGCTCAGATTGCTCAGCCTCTTCTATATGGGAGCCATCTGCTGTTTATAAAGCTCTCTTACAGTCAAGTTTCCTGTAAAATACAACAGCTTTATTGGTCTTCCTGCACTTTTTCAGAAGTCACTTCTGATTTCAGTCCTTTAGATTTTTTTTTTTGCATTAAAAATAAAGTCATTCAATTTTCCATGGACAGTTAGAATCACTTTTGCTGGAGGGAATAGAAATCTCCGTAATCACAAAGCTTTTCATCAGTCGCTAAGAACAGGAATATCTTGGTGGCTGCTTTGAATAGACACAGAAATTAGACTCTTTGAACAGACACAACGAATATCACAGTTAGTTAGAAAAATGTCTTTTTTTTTCTCTTAGGGAAGAAACTGACAAAAAGGGAAGAAAATTAACCAAAGACTAAACTTGATTAATTAAAATATTTTCACTAAGAACTGAGGAAAAAAAACCAGCTCTGAGGTGAAAAGCTTTTGTCTTAAGTTTTATAAACTTTATGGCGTTTCTGAAGAAAAGATTTCTGCACCCATCCTTTTTACCCAAGTAGAACCATTTCCCATGAAAAGTTTTGTTGAAACTAGTCCTAGTAAAAACTGATCTGTGTCAGGTACCTACTTTAGGGAATATCTCCCAGGTACCTGCTTAAAGAGCAAGAAATAAAACTTATGTCCTTCTTAGCACTAAGGTACCTGTCCTTTCTCCAGAAAACATCAATAAATTCAATAATAATTATTTTTTTTAAAGTGCTTCCAAAAGTACACACACCTGGAGGCAAAGTTGCATCTTTAATGAAATGCTATAAATGCATGTATCAATACATAAAAATAACTATAACGGATCTAACTGAAGCAATATTTAACTAGTTTGCATGCACTTTTCAGCTATAAACACCACCCTTGCCTTATCATGTTTAAATCTGTCACGGATGTCAGATATTGCCTTCTTAAGTGGACTCTACTGTATTACAGGCTTCTGCGGTAATGCTGGGCTGAAGTGTATCTCCATTTTATGTTCTTAAATATTCATAAGAAGCTTTGCAACATTAATATCTTAGAAGGCTTACAAGAACACTTAAATAATGTGTCTTACCTCCCTTCACCCCTCCCAAAATGTCCCAGTCTTTTCCAATTTGTGTAATGCATTGAGCCATTTTAATAATTGTTTGGGGATTTATTCCGTGGTTCTGCAGTTCGCTCATAGCCAGTGTAATTACTATCTCCACTGGTCTTATCATGTGCTAATCCTGCTTGTTTTACCAGCAGAAGAGACAAGATTTGAGAGCATAAGCACAAGGCAGGGGTTTTGCCCTGGAATTACACCCTATGAGCCCTCCACTACCTCATGTCTGCATAAGAAATGAAAATTAAAATAAAAATTAGACCTTACTTCCACTGAAATATTATTTTTAATACGAGACATGAAGGAAATTTTCTTTTCTGTGATTGTAAACAAAGTTATAGGTTGTGGAAGTTTAGCCATATTTGCATAAAATATTATTTCCTTTAGGCCTTATTTAATCTAGCTGCTTTAAAGGATTTTTATCAGGTCACTATGGAGAATGCATGTATGTACATGCCTGTGTGTGTGCACAGATCATCTGAAGCATGTCAAGTCTGTAACATCCCCTGCACATGAACATGATTTGACATGAACAGAACTTTTTCCCAACTATGTAACTGAATTCCCAGCTGTGGAGCGAGAACAACCCCCTGAAGTTTTCCATGCACGCTTCTAGGAAAATAGTAATTTTGTGGGAGAAATATTCAGGCTATTCTTTTTAATGGATTCTACCTTATTTTCCTAACAATCTTGGAGGTCTTCTGCATAACAAAAGCCTGCTCCCACAAATTCATCATCTCACACGTGTACATTTCCCATACTATTCTAGCCAAATCTTCCTGTGAGCTTTCAAAATTAAGCACATGAGGGCTATTTGCCTAACATATCATGGCCTGAGTTTGCCATGATGAGCTTATAGGATGTAAAGACCCACTCTCTACTTCTGCTCGCTGATGTTACCAATCTCCTTCCCACCAAGGGGCAACATTTCAATGAAAAGCAATACAGCAATATTTTCATCACAATTTTATCATCGTGCTGGTGTTCCAGGGAACCCTCTCTCTCTCATTCAGCTATGAGCAGCAAATAACCCTGGCAAGTCAATGTACATGAATGTGCCTCATTCCCTTATCTCTGCTTCTTGGTGGTCTTTAGATAAATGTAACTCAAGGCTACCATTTGCAATCCAACCTCTTGCTGTGCTTATCCAGACCAGCATGAAAATGCATGCAGAGCCCTGTGCCTGGAATGGGATGGTGTAGATATATGGGGATCAAGGGGATGGATTGAGGGGATGGCTTGGAAGTAGTGGAAGTTGGTCTTGAAAATGGTTGGAGGTGAGTTATGGGGCACAGTTGATCATTCTGCACTTTTGGTGGTTTCTGTTGATTGGGATGTGCACTTTGGCTGGCTCTACTCAGTGTGGTTTAGATTAGGATGGCAAAAGGTTCACCAGATGTGAGGTAGAAAGAGAGGATGTTGCAGAGACTGAAATGCTCTTCACAGCAGGGCAAGCCCGGGGTCAAGCTGGATCACACATCCAGCACCCCAGGGGACACCTCGGAAATGTTGTGGGCGCCCTGTGGGATATGCAGAACTCATCTGCCTTCAGGACTCCACGGACACTAAATGCACTTTAAACATGAGATGTTCAGGCAGTGTCAATCAGAAGGCACCGCAATGGAGGTGATTCACTCTGGCAAAGCAGCAGCCCTCGAGAGCATGAGAAAGCAAACCCCGTCCTCACCTGCGCTGCATTTCTTATTGCAAGTCAGGAAAGAAGGACGCAGGTATTGTGGGTTGTGCCAGGCTCCCGTATTGGGGTGAGCATCACTGTTGATGTTCCTTGGTGGACAGAGGTGCTCCTGGCGTTGCACCGGCTCTGTCTCCCCATTCCAAGGGAGGACCATGACATACTGCATGCTCACACTTTCATATATTCCCATAAATAATACCAAGCTCAGAAAACACCACCATGACACAGGCAGAAACGGGGGCACGAATCTCTATTTCTAAGGCAACTGGAGCAGTTGATAGATGTACAGTGGCTGTACATACAATGTACAGCCACTGTTCAAACTTTGGGGTGTTAAATCCAAATCTAAATAATCCTGCATGTTTCTTCCTTGACTAAGCACCTGAGCACTAATTACATGCCTGGTTAATTCAGTAATGTACGTACATTTCTGGGCTCCCTCTGCTTGTATTGCTCTCTCTCCTCTTCGTGAGATTAATGAGGTGAAGAAACAGAAGATTGTTACAAACCTGCAGCTCGCTGTACCTCCTAAGAAGATGATGGGAAACGTACCAAACATCATGATATTTTGTTAACACTGCTGTGTACAGTATATAATTATAATCTAGCTGTTATATTTCTTGCCTATTAAAATAGATAAGCAATGATCCAGGACTGCAATGAACAGCACATCTTCACGGGACTGTTTTTTTGCCGTCATGCTGGAATAAGCTAAAATACATTTGTGTATGGAAGATTTTTGGTAGGATCATTCATAGACAGAGTGCTTTTGAAAAGTATCTTTCCTTGTAGGTTTACTGCCTTTGGTTTCCTTGCTTTCTCTCTGCCTTTGGGATTACTGTTGGTTTATATTGTTGAATTTTGTAAGCATAAAGCCTTGGGCCTTATTCTTCGTTTATCCATTTGCTTATCTGAGAGTCTATGGGAATTTTGAATACATGAGACATGCTGAATTTGCCCCTATTCTCTTCAGTAGTGGGGTATTCACTTAACACGAGTCTGCCCGTGCTTACTTAGTCAAGATACACTTATGTGATGTGCTGAACTAGAACCTAAATCTGCAGCCATAGTCCACATGTTGTTGCCACTGACATCGAGGAGAGGTAGAAACCAGGTTGAAATGCCTTGAGGTGTTACTTCAGGGACCTGAATCCCAGCCAAGCTGACTCGTTCTGATATGCAAAAAGAGCATACGATGATGCTCAAGCATCAGTCTAGATTACCTTTCTTTCCCTGTTTTACCTGCTCTCGATCTGTCTTTCTCCCTCCTCCATTTTTTAAAGAAGGCTCCTACGAGAACAGCACTGATGCTGTGCAATTATCCAGTTTTCTCATTTTTCATAGTTTTATGCCTCTTAGTTTAGTGCTTACACACGCATTATATTAAAGAAGAAAATAAGTCTAATGAGCCCAATTAATAATCCAAGTAAACCCATTAACACTGCAACAGCTGAGAAGACACAGCGGTGTGGAAGGGAACGCTGCTTAAAGAAGCTCAACGCAGCGATGTAGGTTGGTACACTGCACAAAGACAGAAAAATCATATGCCCAGTCAATAGGAACTGCAAAACACTTAGAGTGGGACTTAGCTGTTGAAACGCAGGCACTTACTGCTGTTCAAGATGTTCAGGTATGTTCAAAGCACCTTCATGAGTAAAGGTGAAAGGTGGAAAACCTTTCTAATGTCCCTCTTGTCAAAGGTGGAGTTTGCTGCCTTGCTCCCCTCTAATGGATGCTCAGAGGAATCTTGCCTGGTCCTTCTGCAAGTTTTTCTCACATTTCAGACCCCCCCTCAGAAACTGCCAAATTTCTTCTGCATCCAAGCCAGAGATGGAAATGGGAAGTTAATACTGCATAAATATCATAGGAGGATGCTTGGATTTAAAACCAGCCCATTCCAAGCCCATATCTAAATGGCTATGATATTTGGTTCAAGCTCTGAGGCAAAGCAACAAGTAGGGTCTCAAAAATATGGATCATATGGTCCAGAAAATATGGACTGAAGATTTCAATGTTTAAGGCCCAGTCTAAAAGCTGATGGCTCTTCAGAAAACATGTTACATCAATTTTCACAAAATAACACCTAAATATCCTCAAAACATGTAGCAGCCTTTTCAAAAGTCACCGCCCCTTCCTTCTCTTATTAAAAGTTCAAACAGCCTAACTCTCTCTTCCATGCCTCAATTAAAATATGCTTATCCATACACATGCACACACAAATATGCATATATTTACAGGGATATGGGTACAAATTGAGCCTCTCTCTACACGCACAGTTTTCTTTTTCTTCCTTTCCTCACTAAAATTTAGTGAAGCCACTTCTCTGCTGTACAACAGTGCACCAGAAAACAACCCGACGGTAGCCCTGCAGTATTTGCGTCGTGTAACTCAACCCCTCGGTGGAAGCAGAGAGAGCTATCAACTCCCTTTGATTAACAGGGTGGCTATGCTTGACATTCACTTACCAGAATAGGAAAGATAACTTTGTAGACCACATTAATGGGGATCTACCTCTCTTGCTCATTGATGACATTGAGCCTAACCATGTGGTGTTTTAGGAGCAAAGTAATTCCATCGGCTGCCTTTGATTACATCATAAATTGACACCTTGCCAAGATATAAAAACATGGTTTTAGTCTGTGGAGGCCAAGGCACTTCAGATGATGCCCTCTCTCATTTGCTGGGTCTTGTGCCACAACAGAGCTATAGATCACATCTGTAATCCTGTGGAGTTCATTATCTCCTAATGCTATTTGCTTTTTTAGATCATTAGAACGAAACTTGACCTGACCTGTGAACTATGAAATTGATTGTTGCCTTTAAATGGTCAACAGCCCATTTTCTAATCGATAAACCAAATAATTTTATACATATTTAAATTATATATAACTTTAATGCTTGTTAAATTTATCTGCCACTTTCCTCTGTAGTTTATTTTGCACGCATCTGAAACATGGATGGTACTTTTACTACTTGGTGGTACCATTTAGAAAAAAAGGATGAAGAAGGAGTAAGACACAAATAAAACCTGGCCTGAAACAAAAGCTGAGCCACCGAACATGAGTGCAATTCTGCTTTGAAGTCTTTTAAAACATATCCTAGGTTGGGCTGTGGTTTCAGATTAATACATTCCCTGATGGCTGAGAAAAAAAAAAAAAACAAACCAGAACACAGTTTTGCTGTAATCATTCAAGTTTGAATAGAGTTTGTGGCGAGTGAAGGGCTTCTTTTCCCTGCCCGTTGCTTTGCAGAATGAAAAACAATTAAATGAAGATATTGAGGTGTGCTCATCATGGCACTGGATTCAGCGAGAAGGAAGGTTTCTGCCATTAGTAAGGTTATTGCTGGTCCTGGGGAAGCACTGTTTAATGGTTTGGGTCTATTGGGGCTTTGCACAAGTTTATAAAGGGACGGGAAATATGGTCTCTGGCCACCTTACAAATCACTTAACTTTTAAGTAGATATAATGACCTTGCTTATGCTCTGATGATTTTAGGAAGTTCTCCTCTGGGCATCCTTTGGCATCCTGCCTTTGCTGTATCTTCCATAGCAACTTGCTGTCTTCATGCACAAGCTCGTGTGGGGTCCCACTGGCAGCCTCATTGCTCTGCCGTTTCAACCACTTAGTGAAACAGTCTTTGTTTTTTTGCAAATTCAGAGAAGAGGGAAAAAAAAAGGTGTCCCAGCCTGTCCAGTTCTCTTAGCGTCTCTGCATCACCAGGGAAAATTCACCTTAGTGTCCCAAATCTTCCAGTCTGGGAAAGAAGCAAACTCAGGTACTCGCAGCTTCAAGTTTCTTCTCTTATCCATGTGGGAGAGAGAGATGCACAAGTGAAATTCATAAAGTCTGTTTATTCTGTGGGAAATGAGACCTGACAGTACCAACACAGCATTCAGAGTGAAAAGCAGTCACAGAGTCAGGGTGGGCTTTATGATCAGTGCAGTTACTCAAGGGTTTAAAACTCTTGGTTTCATGATTGTGGACAGGTCTCTTCACCACCTTCGCCTTCTCCAGTTGACTAAAGGGAATATTGTATATACCCCTGTTGAAGGCCTCTCAGGATGAAGTAGTTAACTTTTATAATTCATTTAAAGAGGAAAAACAGTGCTTATTACTGAAAATGACAATTAGTGATGCACAAAATTGTTCTTCAGTGGAAAGGTCGATTCCTACCACTTGACAAGCCAATCCCTCTTGTAACGTGTGGGTTATTTTGAACTGTTCAAACAGATTTTTAAAAAAACTCAGACAAAAAAAGGAAACAATCACCTGTATTCCCAAAATCACAGCCTTACTCAGGCAATCACAGCATGGCTTTCACCCAAATGAGTTCTCAGAATCAATCAGGTTGGAAGAGACCACAGGGATCATGGAGTCCAACCATTGCCCTGACACCACCCTGTCCACTAGACCATGGCACTAAGTGCCATGTCCAGTCTTTTCTTAAACACATCCAGAGTTGCTGAAGGAAAGAATGGGAGAAATACCTCACTACGCTCTGGCCTAGACTTGCTGGGCTTGCAGAAGGAGCAAGATGTGACCTTTCCACTGAGCATTCAGCCAGTGCTGCTGCACGCAACAGCATCTCTCTGACCCAAGGCACCTCCAAAACTTCTTCTGCCCTTTCCCTGCTCCTCTCAAGAGTTTTGTCCCGAGAAAGGAATAAAAAACAAATTAATAAAATTAGAAAAAAGCAAACAGCAAAGAGAAGAAAACTAACTTCCAAACCTCCTGGAATGGCTTCCCTGGATTATTGCTAGTCAGGCAGGACTTAATCTTCTAGACGTCCTCGCCTTTGAAAGTAAAGAGGCATTCCACACTTATCTAAAATTAAAATGGTGAGCAGTGAAAGCCCTTGCAGGTACAGGGATCTCATCTGCATAGGTGTCTGCTTTGTTTCTGCTATTAGCCCCTGCTGCTTGCGTGGCGATGAGCAGGGACCACTTGTGGAGGGCGATGGGGGGAAGCAGTAGCTTTTGCTGTGATATTGTACCTGCCACTGCTGCATCCAGGCAACGGCACCTTTTAATACATGGCCATTTTTACTTATATTCCGGTTTTATCAAAGCAATGGGGCATGCGATAGGCTGGTAAATAATTAATTTGTTTTCCAGAGATGCCCAGTGGAAGGGATGACAAGCTGTGCCATTTATACTTTTATGAAGCACCAGATGAAGTGAAGGCATCAGCGAGGGGGCAAGATGCTGGGAACAAAGTGAATTAGAGAATATCTTTCCTTCAGTAAGACAAATTTGTGTTGGGTAACCATGCTTTGCTGGGGAAGCCAATTGGAAAAGAGTGATAGAGGCCCAGCTACCGAAGTTCATCAAAGTCATCTGTTTCAGGTAAGCTCATTTTTCATCAGACAAGGGGATATTTACCTGGAGTACACCTGTAAGGTACAGCCGACAGATGGAATGGTACAGTGCTTTATTATATTTCACACCCTGATGATTCAATATGATAGGAAAGAGGGACAGAAAAAGGGAGAGCTACAAAAAAATGCCATCTCTTCTCTTTGCAGCGCACTTGTTGCAAACCACGGCTGCAGTGCTTAGGCAAACTGGAGGAAAGTGAGCAATGGTTTGCAGTGAATTATGCTTCTGTGTGAGTATTTAGCTCAAAATAACCTTCGCTTCTTCTTCTTTCCTTTTTGCAAGTAATGTCCTAGATTTCTGCAGTGAGACAACGCTACATTATCTATATCGTTAAGTACGTCCACCCAGCCTGTCACCATGGATAGCAGCAAGAGCTGACTCTTCCTGCTGGCTCTCTGGGGAGCTCTGTGCTCCTGCTGGGAGGGCACAGAGGCCTTCATCTGGGCAAAGAGCTGAAAAAAGGGACCACCTCCAAATTCACGTGTCTTTACAGCCAACCCTACAGCCACCTTCTGTTAAAGTGTGCACCCTGCTTGCAGGCCACCTCCAAAGGTCCTTCTGAGGCCACCATGTTGGAGGGTCTTCGCTTTGCTGTGCTGAAGACAACCTGAATTATCAAGGTTCAAGTGAGAGGCTGAACCCAACTTCTGCAAGATCAGGAAATACCATAATTTCACCTGAGCTTGCAAATCTGACTGTAACCATCCCCGAGAGCCTAAACGTAGCTGTGCCTCGGAAAATAAGACTGTCAGTGGGTGGTTTCAGGTACTTGGTGGGGGACATGGAGTTTTGCAGATGAGAAGTTTGCTGTTTACACCCATTGTTTCCACTCAGAAAGAAAATGGACATTTCTCTCAGCTCCTGGAATAGAGTGTGGACGAAGCCTTTCTTGTTTGGAGAACACAATCCAAATTTGATGTACAACTTCTTGTACATCTCTTCTTCCCCATAGTCAAATATCTCTGTTTCCTGGAAAAGCAGTTTATCTCTATCACAGCAAGTTTGGCTCAGAGGCCAAAGTATTACAGATATTGCCACCACCGTTTTGCTATGAGACGGCAAAGCTGAGACGAAAGAAGTATTTTAAACAAATTTGTAATTCTTACAGAAATCATTGTTGTCACTGACAACATGTAGAACTTTCTGGTGTCTGATACTACCTTCAGTGGTCAGTCAGGGATTTCAGGTGTCTGAGCACCTGCAGATGGTCTGGGGGCAACAGTATGTCAGAACTAGCAGGACCTATGTGTCATGTAGATCCTTGAGAAAAAGGGGTGTTTTTTCATTAGTTAATTATTCTTCTGGCACAGCTGTAACTGTTAGCATTTGGCCCATAACCAGATTTCAGCCACCTACTGAAGATGGTGCAATTGTGCCAGCATTTGCCCCAAAACACATGAAGTAACTAAAAATGCAAGTTTAAATGCATAAATGTGCAGATCTGAAGGACTCTTTCTCTAGGACCTGAGCATCTCCAGCTTCCAGATGGATTAAAGAGCATTTGGGACTCTCTAGGGAATATCTGTCTACATTAAATACGTGCTGGTATGTTATGACCTTAAAATGGAGGTGGTTTCTCCTAAGCTCTAAAATATGCCTATTTCTGTTCCTTTTAGGAAAAAGAATCCTTCAATAAATTAACACGCCTTTACAATGATAATATGGACTATAAAAATTATTGTGATTCATATCAGGACACATAATGATTTAACTAATCAGTCATTAATTAAACAGGTTTTTACCTGCGGGGGCTGCAAGAGTTTAATAATTTAAGCTGACTAAATGTTAGTACTACCCAGGCATAATTAGAGCTTTGGGGAAAGTTTCACAAATACAGCAAAGCTGGCTACATTTCATGCTATTTACTGAGCACAGGCAGCAGTCTGGCAGCAGAGCAGAATTTTCACATCTAAACAAGCACATTGCCAGGACAGAATGACCAGAGGAGGGGACTGGATTAAGGATGTCGGTCAGTCTAAATTAGGAAAGAGTCCCCAGTCCTGCAATAGCTTAAATATACTCTTGGTACATATGGTCAGCCTCATTGCAGAAGCTGTGGCAAGGTTGGCCCCTTAATTACGAGTTTACGTGTGGAGCACATCATTGTGCAGGTTTTCGGACATTAGGGTTCAATGGAGGAGTTTGTGTTAAAAAAACTGTGTTCCTTTTCTTGCAAAAATGGAGATGAGCTTCAAGAGTCTGGAGTCTTCACTCTGGGGCCTTCAAAGCCACATTTTGTTCCACCTCTAAGTCCTATTTTACTTGCCTATAAACTGATAGCAGTAACCTTTGCCTGTTTTGGGATGCCTGCTTGCTGCACTCATGCACCAAAAACATTTTATAAACAGTATTATTTTATTAATTAGGGGCTGCCAGTCTGCCTTTGAGTATTGGGAGTCTGTAGTGGCTCAGTGGAGAACACTTGGAGGAGGTCACAGGTTCACATATGGGCCTACGATTTCTGAATCCAGCTCCTCTTCTGTTGGTAACAGCAAGGTAGTGATGCCTGTGTATTTAATATTCAGCATCTAAAAGAGAAATCCTTTGGTCAAAGCAACGTCGAGGAGGAGGAATTCTTTGTTCTATGAAAGGTTAATGCACCTGGGTAGCAGCCGAGAGCGTTTGCATGCAGAGAGATCATTAATCCATGCAGTAATAATTTGTGAAATAAAAATCAATCTTGGAAAGGAGGCAAAGCCTCTAGTTCTAAAGTAATGGGCTGCCTTTTGCACTGCATCTCGTTAAGCAAGACCCAAATACATAATGGGCTCAATTTCCATGCAAGGCTTCTCTGCAACCCAGAAAAAACTAATAGCAACCCTAAACAAAATGTATCCATATCCTCCTGCCTTTCAGGGCCTGGCAATTGCAGCTCAATTAACATGGCAGTCCCAGTCATGGCAGGATGTTTTTAAATAGGGAAAGCTGCAATATTTGTTCCAGGTAAGTGGAGATCCTGGGCTGATGGACCAGACCTGCAGATGTGCTTGGCACCATCAGGTCTTGGTGAAAGTACCTGATGGACAGGGAGTTTTAAAGGGGCTCAGAAGCAGCCCAGCTCTGCTTCACTTGGAAGGAGAAAGAGAGCATTTAGAGGGCTGCAAGGTGCCCCATGGAGATATTCCCAGAGCCACATCCGTGCCTCTTCTGCTCCTGCTTACTTAAGAGGGAAAAAACCTAGGGCCAAACACAACAGCCAAAGAGCACTTGATCACAGAATTACAGACTGGTTGGGGTTGGAAGGGACCTTTGGCTGTTGTGTTTGGCCCTAGGTTGTTTCCCTCTCAAGTAAGCAATAGATAAATAAATAAATAAATAAATAGATAGATAAATTTACCCTACAGGTAAGTAAAACAAGATCAGAGACAACTAGAAGGGAAATGTGGACTTACCTATGTAGAAGAGGAAATTTTAAAACAAGACGTTTCTTTGAAAAACAGCCCCACGGACTCCTCTACGGAGGAGTAACAGGGTCAAATTCACTCCTTGGTTTGAGACACAATGAAATAACTTTTTGCTTTCATCCTACTCACGTGAGTTAATGTGCTATCAAAGCTGCTGTGCTGTAGGCACCGGGTTTCTGCCAGGATCCCAAGAAAGAAAACCACATGTTATCACTTGCTTTAATTTGAATTTTCTGCTTGGGGTGGACAGTTTTCCTGGGCACTGTCACCGGCACAAATTTTGCAAGCTCGGTGGCAGCAGCTGCAGATGATTTCAGTGAGAAGGAAGACAGGCAGGCTCACTGCCAGGCTGCAACCCAGCCGCGAGTGCGGAGGTGTCACTTTGTAATACTGACAAAGTACAAAATCCAGTCCCAATAATCCTCTTAAGTCGGAACAGAAAATAACCGGTGTGATTGATAACCCAAAGACAATCAAAGCATTTAGGATTTAGGAAGGTACCATACATACAGAATATTTCCAGAAAGAGCTACACAGCTTAAAGGATTGTTTTATTTGGGTTTTTTTCCTCCTTTAGGTATACTAAAAGAAGGGGAAAATAACAATTCTAACATGAAAATACACTGAAATCAGTGACAGTTTTGCCAATGGTTTGAATTGGTTTTCAATCAGGCACTTAGGAACACAACAGAAATATCAGTTAACAATGTAATAATCATTACAAGTAAACAAAGACTATAAGGAATAAATTAGAGCAACACTGGAAATCAATATCATTCAAAGGCAGAAATTCAGTTGTGTTCAGTTTGGGGACAACAGATTCAGCAAAATTAATGCAAAGACCTGATGGTTTGGGCTTTTCCACCATACTTCAGGTGGTAACACAGTGTAGAGCCGTGTCCTTGATGGACGTGGGTGCCCCCAGTCTGTCAGCTCTCCATTTGTGACCTGCAAAGTGTGATTCCCGCAAGGTGTTGTTTGCACAGCAACCTGAGAGACTGGATATCTAATTCCCACTTTAATTAATGGGACATGAACATCCTAGACTCCTCTCTCAGGTGCAGAGATGCTTTTTCAGATGTGCATGGTGCTTCAAAGGAGAGAAGGATACGGAGGCAGATACACATTTACAAATATAGCTGTAAAAATCTAAAATGTCTGTCAGCACTGGTGGAACTTATTTCTTTCCTTTGTGCTTTGAAAATAACACATTGTCTCACATGATATTACTGGGAGATGTGTTGCAACAGAGCAACACATGTTTTTCAGCCTTACCAAAAGGAACTTCTTCTGCTGAGAGTAGACAAGGCACTGGAGTTATAGAATCATAGAATCATAGAATCGTTTTAGTTGGAAAGGACCTTCAAGATCATCAAGTCCAACCATTAACCCAGCACTGCCAAGACCACCACTAAACCATGGCCCTCAGCACCACATCTACATGGCTTTTAAATACCTCCAGGGATGGTGACCCCACCATTGCCCTGGGCAGCCTGTTCCAATGCTTGACAACCCTTTCAGTGAAGAAATTGTTCCTGATATCCAATCTAAACCTCCCCTGGCACAACTTGAGGCTGTTTCCTCTCATCCTATCACTTGTTACCTGGGAGAAGAGACCAACCCCCACCTTGCTACAACCTCCTTTCAGGTAGCTGTAGAGAGTGATAAGGTCTCCCCTCAGCCTCCTTTTCTCCACGCTAAACACCCCCAGGTCCCTCAGCCGCTCCTCATCACACTTGTTCTCCAGACCCTTCACCACCTTCGTTGCCCTTCTCTGGACTCGCTCCAGCACCTCAATGTCTTATGTTAACAACAATTTCATAATCCAAAGATTCTCAAAAAATTTGAACAAAAAAACCTTGCATTTTTACTTTCCCAGTTTTCAAACTGTCCCTTGGGATTCCCTCTACCACCAGAGCTGGCTTTGATGCAAATACCTCGTGTAAGAAAACAAGAAAAAATATTATAAACCAGCAAAAAAAACCCCTCAAACAGTAAAGAGACCTCAAGATACCTTTCAAAGAAGAGACACAAGATCTATTTTGAAACTTTTGAACTTATTTTTGAACTCCCCGGCAGTTGGTTCGTGTCATGTTTCTTCCTCCAGTCAAGGCTCTCCAGCGATAATATTTTGCTGTGACTCCTCTATGATTCAGACAGAGCAAGGGGAGAAAAATATCCCACTAGAAATGCCAGGTTTACAGAATGATCTCCCTAATCGTACATGTTAAGATGGTTCCCACTTTCTGGCTCATTTTTAAAATTGGAAGTTTTTAAGTTCTTGGAAGACAAAGAAATCCTCTGGTAAGCAAATAGCCTTGTCTGCGTGCAGACCCTGTATCTTCAGTGTACTGGGCTCTAAGGGCATCCCAGACCACTGTTGGGTAAAAAAGGGGTATGTTTCCCTTTCTATTACACGGTGGGATAAACGTGAGATGGTCAGCAGACAAAGGTGGAGGGCTGGCACAGGAGCCCCAACATGGCAGTCAGGGGCAAATTGGTGTATAGTATATATATGGGTTATTTTTTTTAACATAACTACTGACTGAACTCATAATTCTTCACACTAATCCCATTCCTGGCACAAATCTTCTATCTCAATCTTCCTATTTTTCCCCTGTCCAAATCTTGACATCCATTAAATTCTCAGTGTGCCCAAAGCTTACCAATACGGCACACTGCTTTATCCAGTGGCGTCAGTCCATCAATAAAGCTCAGCTGCTGAGTTTGTCTGCTTTCCTGCATTTTCAGATTACCATAAGTTATGTGGATGCTGGAGTCAGCGACGATGATGTACCAGTGCCGGGCCCTGGGGTCTGCAGTGGGACACCCTGTGCTCCAGCAGCATCAGGGATGGGGCAGGAGTGAAGCTTCGCCATCACTTCCATGGACTCACAAAGCCACCACCTGCAAAAAAAGTGGTCTCTGCTACAGCTCAGCCCATCTGGGAGGGGGTGCAAACATGAATGGCATCTTTCTCCTTGGCTGTGGCTTTCCACTCATCTTCTCTCTCCTCTCTCACTCCAGAATGAATGTACAATTAAAACACAATCAATCTCCATGACATTTCCAAAGCGTGCAGTCAGTGTACCAGCTTCTCTTTCAGCCTTGGCGAGCGCCCAGATTTCTCAGAAAAATAAACTCTCGACTTTCCCCTCAGAGAAACTCAAGATTAAAGGTTGTAGAGTGGGGACAAATCAAGCATCAAATTTGTTGTCAACAAATTAATGCACTGAAGAGTCTTCTCTGAGTGACTTTTCAGGTTTAGAGGTTAGAGGGGATGGTTAATTCTAATGGTAGACAATGATTTGCATTCAATAGCCCTGTGTAATGTGGGCAAATAGTTTCTTAGTAGAAGTGACTTATTACACCTTCCTTTATCAAAAAATAAGAGGAGTGAGAGGTAAGAAAGCTATTAGATGAAAAGTCTGTTGTTTATGCTAAGAGAGAAAAAAATATGTTCCCAGTTTATTTTATTTGTCATCTCAACACAGACAGGAAGAAAAATATTAATATTTAAGACTACCTTTAGCAATTGTGTGTTTTGTTATTCTATTTATACACCCTCAAGGTGCATAGAGGGTTATAGCAATGCCTCAGGTCATACTCATAATAATGAGAACCTCACTTTTTTCCCCCCGTCTCCCTTTAAAACAACTCTATTAGTACTGCGCAAGCTACCTTAAGCAGCATCTGACATATACAAACTGTTGCCTGTAGGTTGCCTGTTTGTTTGGCTTTCTGCAGTGTGAAGGTTGAGTTGAGTCATTTTGCACCCAATTACTTTGCAGTAAATTTGTCGGATGATTCTTGTCGTGCCGTATTGATCCAACGTGTCACCTTGAACTTGTTTATTGACACATCAAATTCCGAAGGCAGCCCTGTTCAATTTACCACTTCCCAATTATGGCATTTATATGATGTCACTGAAGCTTCTTGTCACGTTCAGATGAGGCCATTTTCCCCCCTCCGCCACCAATCACCTGAGCAGCGGTTGCCATTTTTCTCTGACCTTTCCTGAGACAGATGGTGGTTCATAAAATACATCATTAGCACACATGTCATTTTATCTTGCCTGGATTTTTTAAGTGAAAGGTACTTTGTTCAACAAAAGATTTTTCAATTTCTTCCTTGATAACGGTGCTGCTAAATAGGTTTTTTTCGTGAGCGCTAGAGAAGGGGATTCATCCCCGATGGCTTCACTGAGGGATTCACAACATGACACCAGGAAAGCTTCATCCTGAGCCTGAAAGAGGATCTGCATCCCCGGATGGTCACGGGAGCTACAAGTGTCTAAACAGCTCAGGATCTGGCCCAGTACTCTGACACACGAAACAGATGTGGGAAATGGGATGTCGATGTGACGTTCACCATGGGAGGTGGCATGGTGTTTCGTTGGCAGTTGGAGATGAGCGCACAGAAGCAATGGTTATTTCCTTTGCGAAGTCTTTCAGGATTTGTGTGTGCTACCCTGAGTTTACTGATGCCAAAGATGCTGAAAATAGCTTCCTTTTTTACCCCGAGGTGTTTTTCTTCTCTTTAGGACAGTCCATTCGATTTTTTTAATAACTCAGGAGCTGTGTAGAGTGGCTGCAGGAAGCATATTTGAAAGTACTGCTGTTGTCGGTTTTCTCCTAAATCATGATAATATTTGATGCCAATAGCTAAAAGCATTAGCTGGCCAACTTCGTCCCTTTGAATTGATTCAGCAACACACTTCAGCTCATATTCCTACTGGGCAAATGCTTCAGTCCCACTGTTTGTATTTAAGGTGTCTATGTGGTTTCCAAGATGAGGACCTATGAGTTCATGAAGAATAAAAGTGTCCATCCCCTCCCTGTGCAGAAACTTTGAGGTAACCCAGAAGACAATCTGAACCAAGAAAGATTTTGCTCTTTGAGGCTCCTTAGGGCTGAGGTCAATGTTAAAGAAAAATAGAAGAGACATGCACTCTTCTACGGCATGATTTATCACTCACCAAAACGTGCTCAAGAAAAAAAGCCAAGGGAGAGGGGAGAAAAGCAACCACAGCAGGAGAAAGTATTATCGTCTTGGCAGTTCCTCAGTTATGATGCCAGTGGTGTTTTAAAGTAGCTGGAATAAAAACATTTCCGAATCCAATTTCATTAAATATAATTTCTTCTTCTTGCTTGACACTCACTGTTTTACTTCCCCATTTCCCTGACAGAGGACGTGATCATTTCTGCATCACCAGGACTTATAAAACAGCAGACAACATCTCTCTAAATTCCTGAACACCCTGGCTTGTCTCACCACGTTCTCTCATCCCAAGTTCATGCAGTGCTGCTGCCACTTCATCCCAACCAGTGATGCTGCAGTGGTCTGGCACAGGAGAGAGGAGCCTGCCTATGTGGGGAGGAAAATAAAGTCACCAAATGCTCTCAGGTTGAGACCTTGAACATCAGGTGTGAGCCAAGAGCCAGCTCCTGATTTATACACCCTGCAGGAAGGGTTGTGGGTGGACTCTGGTCACCTTCTTGCACTTGCCTGGGCAGGGCAATGCTGCTGTTGGATCTCACCAGGTGTCGAGACAGTGAGATGGCTTCTTTCCTTTGTGTCATTGGCAGCTCTTGGATGATGCTCCCATCTCAGAGCTGTTGCCTGAGACAAGAGCTTTTCTTGCTGCTTTTGCAATTTATTGTTTTGGTCTCTCCAGCACATATTGTTAATCTCCTTTACAAGACTGGGACTCGCTCTCTCTGCCCCAAAGAAATTACCTATGTCCCTCCTACAGCTTGCTCTGTCTATCTTCTTGTGCACAGCTCCCAATCTCTTCTGCTTGTCTGTTATTCAGGGAAGCCACAGTTAGTCTATGAGCACTAGTTTCCTTTTCCAAAGGTATTTGTATGGTAAGACACTCAAAATAATTCCAGTTCCTAGCCCTGAAAAGAACCGAAGTCTCCAAGTCCATTTTGTATTGCCAAAAATTTGCCACATGCACACTCAGATGTTACGGCAGTGGTGGCTGGGGAACAGCCAGATGTTTGCATGTGGTTTGCAATCCGGCTTGGGACCATCACCTCCTTCTCTGCCAGGGGGTTTGCAGATATTCCCCTGCATGCGGGAGGTAACAGCCGAAGGGGGTAATATGCCAGTTTCTAAAGCAGAGAGTGGAGAAAAGGAGAGGCCACTCCTCGGACATCACAGGCCAGGAATGTCTTCCGAACCACAACCAAAACCCCCTAGTGCAACCAGGAATATGAAGCCGGGGTCATTTCCAAGCACAGCAGGACGTGCTGTCTTGCCCTGCTGCTCTAGTAATTACTGATGGTTCATCAGGTCAACCATGAAGTCTCTGATACTTGTGCAGGGTTTTTAGACAGTGCTTATTTTGCCAGCTGGTGTGCTTTTGCAGTCTTTAGGAGCTCTGAGAGCATTCACAAGGTATTTTCTGACCTGTCACCAGCACGTCCAAACCTAACTTTCATCCCTTCTCCTCTGAGATGATTCACATGGTATCATATTACTGAAGAAACATTTTATGTCTCTTAAACATGACTAGAGTAGATATATATTGGGTCTGTACGTGTGAGGTAGACAAACAGATACACAAGCATATGATTTTTTTTGATATGTATGTGCATATGAGAAACAGAGATGAAGAATGCATGTGTTGGATGGACACATCATGGATATGAGCGTGTGTGTTGGTGGGTTCATGTACAGGAGACTATATAGCCAACTAGCTAGAGCCCATCTCAAGACAAAGACACAGGTCCAGTCCTAGCCTGCCTCCAATCTGCATCTCTGCTTCCTCTCCCAGTCTTTCTCTCCTGAAATATCTGTGATGTGAGAGCTTTAGAGCAGCTCATTTGGCATGGGGTTCCCAGAAATCAATGTCCAAAAGGATTTGTGTGAACTAGCCTTCAAAATAAACATTTCTACTGAAGAAGGCCCCTTGCAAAGTTTGCGGCTTGCTTGGTTTTGGCTGCAACGACACGTCTTTCTTTGCACCACTGCAATTCTCTGCACACACTCACAAATAAAACGGGATGGAGAGCAAACACTATGGTAGATACTGGATTTATGACATGCCAGGTTTAAATAGCACCCATAAGGCTTAAACCAGCAGCAATGGGGAATCCATTTTTCAGTTGTAGCAAGCACACAAAGCTTTCTCGTTCTCTTCTCACGGGGGAAGCTGATGCTGGGTACCAATTTCCCGAACGCCTCATGCCAGGAAATCAAGTCCCCACCTCCTCAAGTGTGGCTTAGGGTTCTTTTGTGGGTTCTTTTTAAAGCCCAAAAATGTACTAAAATAGCAACCACACTACTTAACAGTATCAGATGACTAGAGACAGCCCGTAGATACCAATTAACCTTTGTGCCAGTTTTAGTCTGGTGTGCACACTCTCATCATGACTGCAACTGTTGAATAATTAATCCCTTAGTCTAAACAAACTAGTGCCGGACTGCACTCAGCTTCCTCTTCTGCTGGTTTAGGCACTGATGTCTAATATTTTGTCATTGATTGTCACCCCTTTTTGCAGGGTATTTTTTCTTTATGTGGATATGATTATATTCTTTTCCTTGGTAATCTGAACAGGGGATCTGGGTTTTTTGTGGTAGCTGATATAGTGGGAAGGAAGTAAAAAGGGAAAGGGAAAGGGGGGAAGGGAAAGAGAAGGGAAAGAGAAGGGAAGGGGAAGGGGAAGGGGAAGGGGAAGGGGAAGGGGAAGGGGAAGGGGAGGGAAGGGGGAGGGGAGGGGAGGGGAGGGGAGGGGAGGGGAGGGGAGGGGAGGGGAGGGGAGGGGAGGGGAGGGGAGGGGGAGGGGAGGGAAAGGAAGGGAAGGGAAGGGGAAGGGGAAGGGGAAGAGGAAGGGAAGGGAAGGGAAGGGAAGGGAAGGGAAGGGAAGGGAAGGGAAGGGAAGGGAAGGGAAGGGAAGGGAAGGGAAGGGAAGGGAAGGGAAGGGAAGGGAAGGGAAGGGAAGGGAAGGGAAGGGAAGGGAAGGGAAGGGAAGGGAAGGGAAGGGAAGGGAAGGGAAGGGAAGGGAAAGAGGAGCAAAAAGAGAGAAAGTTTTTCACTGTAGCGAAATAAAAATGTCATCTTGGCAACTAATTGAGGAGAGGTGCATTTTGGTTACTATGATGTTTTGGTCTGCTGTACTATTTTGCACAAAACTCCAAAATTAAAAATTACCTCCAGGGAGTAATTTTTTATTTTATTTTTGCAAATACCAGATAGCCCATTTCCATCTTATTGAACATATTGTCACTCTAAACTGGCAGCTCATTTGTTATTCTCAGAGCATTCTAAAGATACAGAAATAATATTACGGAGAATATAAATGGCTACAGGTTTCATGAACACTTTCCAGGATATAAATTTGTAGTCATGGAAGAATTTACAGATACATCATTGTTTTCTTTTCAAGTCAAATAAATATACTCTTACATTTCATGCGTAAAATTGTATGCACTGCTCTACTGCAAACACATCAATTAATAATAGAGGGCCAAATTTTGCGATTTTTGAGCATTTCCAGGCAAAATTCTCATAGGGGATCAAGAAATGCCTAAAAGAAGTTGAAATATATTTATCTTTATGAGTTGTTTGATTTAATTTTGTTTGTTAAGTACCATATGAGTTCACAGTGCCTCTTTGAACATGCTAAGCAGAAATGGTGGGAGGTCTGAACCCTGAGACATCATGGTTGGTAATGACATTCTTTAATCTTTTATATCAAGAATACTTCCTGTAGCAGGTGTCAGTTGCCTATCAAAGAAAGCTCACATGAGCACCAAAGAAGCTGTCTCAGTCCAGAACTGTTCATCCTATGCTTTGAAAATGTCACACAAGCACCTCATATCTGTGAGTGATGTGACACCTTTGTGAAGGGACAAGAGATAGTCAAGAATTTAAAAAGCAAAATGGGAATTGTAACCCTCGGGGAGTCTGCTCCAATGCCTGGCAAAGCCTGACTGTGGTGGGAGGTTTGCCCCCATCAGGAGCCCGGGGATTGGGTCCCGTGACTTACTTTTCATTATTCTTAGAATCAATAAGTAGATACTGACTATTCTTAAAATGAATATCAAGATTAATTGACCCAAGTGGTAAGTATTGATCCAGGAATGGCCAATCGATTGTCAGGGGATGATAAATCTTGAATTTTATAGGAACACAAAGCCACAGGCAGGAGCAACCCAGGGTTTTCAGTGTTGGATGATCATGCAGGGAGCTCTTGGGGCAGGATGCGTTGCCAGCGTCAAGTACCCAAATCATAGAATCATAGAATCCTTTTGGTTGGAAAAGACCTCCAGAGGAAGTCCCCAAAATCTAAGACTTCTTCTCCCTCTTGAGTGAAGCTCAGGTGAAGTTTTTCACATATGCCAAGCAAAATCAGAGTGTCTAGTTATCACAGAGGGCAGCAGAAGAGGTGTCCAAGTTGAGTCCTCCTCCAGCGTGGACTGACATGGACAGAAACATTTGGGGATCTGTTGGGATAGCAACCTCCAGAACTGCACCTGATTTCTTTGGGCACTGGAGCTTTTTTAACCAGCACTTTAAAGCAATCTGGAGTGAAAAAGCACTGTTCACCTGTGAGTAAATACCAGCTTCTGTGGGGCAGAAACAGCTGATCTGGATGAACTTTTAATAAAATAATACATGCAACGTTACCAGGTAATGTGATTTATCAATATTGTTCTAGGTGACGGTATTCTGATCTCTTGGAGTTGCAAACACCAGAAATCAATTGGTTCTTTGTCTTATTATTTTTGACCAAGCACAACACAGAAGGTTCGGGGATTTTTTTCTTATGAACTTAAGAATGAATTTTTTAAAAAGCAAAACTAGCAGAAAATGTTTATATTGATACTATACCAGAAAGGGTCTTTAAATCAAAGGGGAATTAGTTAGTGCTCTAAAATCACAGTTCAGGACTGTGTCCATCCAGGGGCTGCACAAACCCCCTGCTCCAGCAAGGTTACAGCCCAAAGAGCAAAGAGACACAGAAAAAGGCTGTGACCTACAAGCAAATCTATCCCCTGCCTGCCCAGATCAAGACAAGACCTAAAAGACCCCTACACTTGGGGCCTCGGGAATGGCCTTCAGGAGATTTCCTAACCATCTAGAGAAAATTTCCTTAAAAGGTTTCTTCCTTTTTTTCCCCAGCAGCATATCTAGGCCTCTTTAGCCCCATTCCCATTCCCATTGCAGCGGTGCTACCCTTCCCGAGCATCCACATTGGTGACGTTTCTTCAAAGGGGGAACCACCAGGGAACTGCCAAGCAGTATCTAGACCTCTGGGATATGAAATATTTGTATATTAATTGCATCCTTTGTTCTTATTTCTAATAAAGGATGATATTACGAGGCCTGAGGGCCATATTCCTCTTTCTAGGGATTGTTACTGTGTGATGGTAAGAAAAATGCTACGTGATGTGGAATATGCATTCAACAAAAATGTCCTTCACTGTGAGGAAGTACCCTATCTGCTTTCATAACCTCAGGTGGAAGGGAATACAGCTGAGAGCTCTTAACCACTGCTTCCTATCCTGTGTTTACTCTTCAGTCTTATTTTCTATAGACTCCCTTGAATGACTCTTAGAGGCAAGGAAGAGAAGGGAATTTTCAAAAAAGTGTGCAGGAGGCACGGGTACAAAACCAATTATTTATTAATAGGTTTCATCCACACACCTCCTGTGCATCATTTGGAACATTTACCCTGTAGGCAGTGAAGAGCAATCAGGTGAGAAATTTGGGTTTGCATCTTGCCAGACGGGCTTGACAACTTCGTGCTGAACTTTAACTCCCCATCTCTGTCCTTGCAACACAGGAGTGTGTTTAATTTAAACTAAATGCCTAGAAAAAGATATTTTTTCTCAAGGTGTTGAATTTATACTTTCCAAAATTTATATAAATGTATTTGTATTACAAATTTATCAATACATATGTGTGTGTGTGTGTGTATCCAGTGTATGAAGTGGCCTTGGTTTTGCAGTGAAATAAGGACATCTAGCCAGTTAAGAATTTGAGAGCAGTGAGAATTCCATTAAAAAAAAAAAAAAAAAGAGAAAGGACAATTGAAAAATAACATCTAAACAAAGGAAAATAACACTTTGAATAGATCCCTAAACATCATTTGTACCTGTAGTGACTCAAGTATTTGTCATTAATGCACAGATTTACTAGTGTCGGTTGAACCTCAAGTGTTGGAGGACTTTGTTTTGGCATGAGCTATAATCCTCAGGATGCCAGTAAGGAAGAAGTTTCTTAAGGTCTCTTGCATTAAATGCACAAGTCAGCAGTGTCCTCATTTCATGCAAGGCAAACCACTGGTTAAGAGACCTGTCAGGAGTCAGGCAATGAGTCAGTTGTCAGAACTGGAAAAAGTTCTCTCGTTGTGTGCCATCATTCAATCCTATTCTGATCATCTGATCTCTTTGGCATGCTGTCCTGAGTCAGAAAACACCTGAGGATGCTGAAATTTCTTCAACTCATTCATTATAATACAGTAAATGTTGTACAAGAAAATTGTCCCATGGTGTTTTAAGTTTCTCGCCCAAATGCTGCTCAGCATAGCTTGGATTTCTGTGGGCTGTTGGAGTAAAATGCCTTGACGGGAACTTCCATTGTAGGAAGTCAACACAGTGGGAACTGCCGTTAAGTAAACACTGAGCAAGAACTCAGGACACAAACTTACGTGTACAGTGCTGAGAATATCATAGATCAGAGGTGACTAGGAAAATAAGATTAAGTCTTAATCACCTGACAAAGAAAGGAGTTAATGAAACAGAGCTGGGTACAAATTTCCCCTAATGGACTTTGCCAATTCCCATTCTTCCTATAGAATTCCAGCATTTAGTGACAAGTTAATCACAGTGTTTGGGCTCCAGTCAATAGCATATGTTCTTCAACATAAAAAGAGTCTTTGTTTTCTGGTTGCCCATCAGATTGCAACCAATCTTTCAAACACAGATGCCAGATGTAGACGCAAAATCTACTGACAGCAGCAAGACGATGAAGATGATGGACTGTATGATTGTGCCAAGGGGCTGATTTCTCATCATTTAAATGAGCAAGACAAGCTGGGATGATGAGACCAGTGCTCACCCCTCATCCTTTGTCAAACCTGCACCTGTAATTAACACACATGAAGGGCTCTTTCACGTGTAACTCAGGTTATGTGTAAAATATCTATTAACAACTGAGAAAGCAAGAAGAGTTAATTTAACAATACCAACTACCTGACTTACCTGGCAAGATTTCACTCCATTACTCTTAGGTAAAGGTAGGTGTTGGGCATTGAAAGCTGGCAGCAGGCACTGTGAGGAAGAAAATTAGCAGCAGCAAGGAAGCATCGCAGCCTGCCAGACTTTTATTGAGGCAGGTCATAAAATGCTTTTGTCCACATTTTCCAAGATTCATTGGCAGTCTTGTAATTGATGACAGAGCTAAGAGAGAAAGCGTCTCTCTCAAGCACTGTGCAAGGCTCCTCACGCCATTGATAATGACCTACTTGCATTTACAAGAAATAAGTTCCAGCATCCTTTTATTGATACAAAACTGCCCACCATTGAGGAAGTCCAAACAGCTCTGCAGAAGCTAAAGATAAATAAAGCTATTAAAACCTACTCCATTTCTCCTGAGCTGCTAAAGTCTGTGGCCTCTTAATTGCTACAAAGGTATAGACGCTGTCCAAACTCATTTGAAAGAATAATCATGTACTCGATAACCAGCACATTGGAATAGCAATAATAAAATACCACAGAAAAGGAAAGATGACTAAGCAAAAAGGCATTCCTTAGTGTAATTCTATTTTTAATACCTGGCAACTTTTGCCTGGGTCATGCTCTGAAGATTTGCTATTAGAGTGATTCCCATGATAAAATCATCTCAGAGACAGTCGATATTTTTGAATGCGCATCCACAGCTTGATGCTTTTGTAGGGTGAAATCTTAGGGAGTTCATTTATTTGACTGAAGAGGGACTTGGTATTTTTATTTTTATTCTGATTTGCTCTTCTTTTGCTCTTGCAAACCAGTGGGACCACTCCTCCACAAGGACGTGTTTGCAAAGGAAGACCACAGATGGCCTCTCTGTGGACACCGCCACCACAAGGCCAGGCTGAATACCTGCTCCAGGGCCACACTGCAAGATGCATTGGGCACCCCCCAGTTTTGGGACCCCTAAAACAATGAACAGTTTGCCCCAGCCCCTTTGGATCTCCTGTTAATTTACTGGCTAATTTGGTCTTGTTCCTGGAGACTGACCACGTTTCCTTTCAGGGTTCCTTGCTAATGCCTGGCAGCTCTACAGATTCAGACCCTATGGTGGCAGAGCAAGTCATCTAAATTAGCTGCTTCACCAAAATTCACACCAGCCTTTTGAAATCCACTACACACATGGGCCAATAAACTCTACTCTAGACCACTGACTTCAATGGAGCCCCTGCAGATTTACACTGGCTGAAGAGTTGGCCAATAAGCAGTACTGCAGCGCTTTCATACTGCAATGATGGTAGAGAAAAGATCATTTAAAGATATTATATTCTGTTGCATCTTCCAACCTGTTCCACAGAAAACAACCACGAATTTGCAGATCTCCCCATAAGTCACCATAAAAGCATGTCGTTTTTCTCTGATCTTTAATTCCTTGAGTAGCTACTTCCTTAATTGTAGTTTACAGATAATTCCAGGTAGAGTAGGTGTCATTAAAACCTCATTTGTCACTCCGTAGTGATTGCAGTAACACAGTGTCTCCTACTGTAACTAGAAGGCTCCACAATAATTGCACTTCCCCAGGCAGTGAACACCGACAGTTTAATGGTGCCAGCTATAACTGCAGCAGAAGGAGAAAAGCCCAACGTGCGCAGTACAGAGCATGCTAACACAGCAAAACATCCTCTGGCAGACAGCACCGAAGGGCAGCACCCCCTTTCCTAGACCCTGGGCTGCAGATTTTGTCATGGGATTCAAATCTAGAGTCTCTATGGTAGGAAAAGCGTAGTCTGGTGGGATGTGCATCTTCTCTCATTAGGGTTTGTTAGAGCCACGGGGCTCAACTCAGCTGAAGCTGTGCAAAAGTGCAGGGTCCAGGCTCTCTCCTTCCAAAGGAGAAAGGGGGTTGCCATAGGAGCTGCAGCCACCCTCATGCTGGGGGAAATGTCATTAAAAGGTTACCTTTTGCAACCGAGTGTGCGCCGCTTAGAATGTAACTGTCAGGGTGGTAAATGCATTAAATCAAAATAACTCCACTGGAGTGAAGGGAGTGTTAGAAAGAAAGAAGATACTTTGTGTGGTTTATATTGTCTGCAAGAGAAGGCAGTGGAGCAGAGAAAACTTTCACACTGCCATTTATTAAAATTACACTCAGCACTTTCCTCTCTTGCTTTAGAAACATAAACAGATCACCTCACCAGTGGGGAAACAAAGGCGCAGAGATTAAGTGGCAATTTTAAGGTGAAGTAGATAGCTACAGCAAGCCCATGGGAGCCAGGGCCAGAGCTGAAAGAAGAAATGTAAGTTACTTTGTGTGGACATTGACCTACCGGAGTGACGAATGCGATGCACAGCTCTGCAGTTGGGGTATTTACTTTAGGGAAGTGTATAAAGACAACCACAGCACTTAACTACAGAGCTTTGGAAGCACTGGTTGGGTCAGGCTCAAACAGGAGGGCAGGCAAAGCAAGTGTGTCACTCAAAAGAATCTGAAATTTTCCCTTGCTCTTCATTTTCATACAAAAAAAAAAAATGCAGGGGTTACCAGAAAACAAATTTCCAGGTGGTGGTGAGGGTTCTGAACATTTGCAGATGACCTGACATCGATATGAATACAAGAGAGCTTTTCTTGACCTCTTCTTATGCTTTGATGTTTGCCATCATCACATGGGTTTCCAGTAATGGGTCAGGTAGAATAAAGAAAAGGTGTCAGAGTCCTAAATAGTTGATGTGCATGAAGAAGGAAGAATTAGTATGATTAGCATATAATCAATGAGTAAATTTGGAATAGCTGTATCCAGGTCCATGGCTGTCATCTTTATTCTGTCCAAACTCTCACTGGCTTTTCTCATCTTACTGTATCAGTCTAGCCTAGCCTGGGCCTTAGATCTATCTACTGGGGCAAAAATTAACAAAATCCTTCCTCTGTTCATACCCTCTACTCACTGTCAACAACAGCCTCAGGGAGAAAGGCCAGATGGATCTCACCGCCGACTCCTCTCTGGGGGACGTGCTGAGGATGGCTGCACGAAGAGTGCCCGCAGGGCTGCATCTCCTGCAGGGCAACGTGGGCTTTGCCCCTCTCGCACAGGAGAGCTACCCTGGTTTCACAGCATCTGCGACTGCCTGCTCCCAGAGAGGCAGGAGGACAGCAGCAGTCCCTTCGTGTGAACAAGAAATAAAAATGGCAATTTGCACATAACAAAAGGTATTTTGAGCCAGTGCCATATCCAATGGAAAGCGTGATGGAAACAGCAATGAAATTTATAAGTGGAAAAACTCTTTAAGGCTTATTTGCCAAAAATGGTTATTTAGATCTGTATTCATGCACAGTGCTTTTGTGCGATGGTCTCCAAATGGCACTTTTAGATGCAACTACAGTACGCATAATAAATAAAAATAACAAAAGAGACCTGGAAAGCGATGAACTTGTGCCATTGCCAGGAATGGCATTGCTCAAATGCTGGTTTTAATCCTGTTCTGGTTTTTATGGGTCTGAAAAAGCACCTCATTGCATCACAGGAGACTACTAAACCTCATCAACTTATTCAAAATTCTTTTATGTGCCACAAAAGGGAAAAAAAAAAAAAAGACAAAAAGTAAGTGGTATGAACTCCCTGCTGATAGACAGGCACACACCTGCCTTGCATTTCCCCATCGCCAGTACTCATGTTTGCTTTGGAAGCAGAATCCAGACAAATACGATGCTTCAGGTTTTGATTAAACAGACATTAAGGACATGCACAAAATGAAATGCAATGAGGCAACTGTTTTGACATGGGGGGTGTAAGCATAAAACCACTGGAAAAGCTTTGGGAATGATTTTGTCACTTTGGAAACAACCTGAGGCAGCATCCCAACAGACCTCCCAGAGAAAGAGAGAGAGCCCAGCCATCAGCTTGGTTTTTCAATCATTTCCAAGGGCCAGAAAGACATGGAAGATTATGCAGCTGCATCCTGCACACAATAAGGGTGTGTAAACTGTAAGAACTTGGTTTCTGTCTAGATCACACTTCTGGAAAGGTGTCAGTCCTGGGCTGATGATGCTGGTACTAGCTCCAAGCATGGACAAAGCTTATAGTTGCCTAGAGCAGAAAACTAAAATAGGTGGCAAAGTCATGACTGTTATTGGGAGAGAACTAGTGAGTTTCAAAAAGTGTGCTGTTACAGAATATTAACTTCACCAGGCAATACTCTGTCCATATGCCTGGAGATGGAGTGAGCTCCTCAATCATGGGTGACCATGGCCCCGCTGGCTGTGCAGGAGAAATGGGTACTATTTGGGTGCAATTTATCCAACCTGCTCTTGGCATCTGTGCAAGGATGAAACAGATTTCTTGTTTCTCTCCATAGACCAACAACGATTTAGACCTAAGGCACCCCAAAAAAGTCATGTGTTCCCCAGGAAGAAGTTATCCTTGGAGTGGAAGAAGCAGATGTTTAATAATGCTTAGCAATTTAAAGGTTCCTCCTCTCTCCACAGCTCCCATAATTTGGCAGTATTTACCTTCAGTAAGGTACTTTCCAAGGGTTGCCAGTCCCAGTTACCCTGTTTTGCATTTCAGTATGACTCAAGTGAAGCCCAAACCTTGGGCAGGATATGTAGGGGACTGGATGGCTGCATTTTATACCTCTGTCATACCAGGGAGTTTATTGGAAAAGCACTGAAATCTCTTTCTCTCTTGCCCATGCTAAAAAATAAACCTGGACTCAAGACTAGGTAAAAAATGTCTAATTTTGGAAAAGGCAGCTAATAGAAACTTCAGATGCTGAGCCCTGCTAACATCAGATCTCTTCATGGAGGTGTCTAGCCAGATCCTCACAAAATTTGGTCACTTGTCTGAGTTCTAGAGGGAAACTATTAAAGGAGTTTTAAAAAATGTAGCCCTATAAGTAATTACTCTTGGAGGTGTGTGCTTGGCGATAGTATTTCAAAGACCTCAAAGGTAAATTGCAAGATAACAGGAAAAAATGATGGCCCTTTAATTTTTGATCTAATCAAACAGCTTTTATTTACATGATCTACTAGTTAGCTCCACCATATCGAAGCTGACAGACTGTCCAAGTTACTTTAGTCCCTAATTACTGAAATGAAGCAAGCACCTCTGTTGAATGATGTGTATATTTTCCTGTCACCATAAAAGAGACCCCCCTCCTCGTGATTTAATCAGACCTATGTCCTTTCTGTAAATAACGTTTAATCATCTTAGCCAGCCTCATTTTTATAATAGCCCCTTTCACTGGAGCTCAGAAAGATATTAATCCACAATCACACACACACACACACAAAAAGGATTGTTCCTCAAGATCAGAAGATATTCGTATTCTTTTATTTACTAGGAATTATTTTCAAGATCAGATGAAATGAGCGAGTCACAAAGGAGTTTGCATTTTTTTTCCGAAGCCCATCCTTATGTCCATCCAACAGTTGATCTCATGGGCTGGTACCTTCTGGCAATAGCCTGTGATGGTGTGTCGCTGACTATGTAACATACGCTGAACTGCAAATTATTGGGGACTCACTAATCCTACAGTCAGGTGAGTTGGCAGTAGTTTCTCACAGGACTCTTATGGAGTTATTAAAGGGAAAAATGATTAGGAAACTTAGAATTCTTATAAACTCTTGTGCTATTCCATAATAACTTCAGTCACATACTTTCTCCAAAATAGCTATGTTTTGTTATTGCATATCTTCACCCAAATGGAAAATCAAGAGGTGTCTATATGTAAAGCCTTGCCCCTCTGCTCTGATGGGGTTTGCCTCTGTGCACCTGAAGGGACAGTGCTGATTTGAGATAACAGAAAGCATCCATCAGATGCTTTTTTTTTTAGTCCAATCAGAAAAGCAACACATACCTTTTAATAAGGATATTACATTGGCTGCATGGTGGACAGCTCTCTTTTTATTTTTGTTTACAAATTTTACATGCAGTAGTGTGGAGAAGTACAAATATAATTGACTTTTTAAGAGCTTGATCAATTCATATAAACCCTTACTATTATGAAACAAATAAAATAAGAACCGGTTAATGTTCTTTTATGGCTCTAAAATGTATCACGGGTGAAACTGCACTTAAATAATAAGAATTTCCTCTCAAAATACTATGATTAGGTTTTGGCTATACAGTCAGAGTGAAATTGTTATAACGTGAGCCACATGGCACAACACTATCTAGTTTCGTCCACAGGGAGAAGAATAATCTTTGCTGTGACATAGCTATTCCAATAAAATGCATTTTTTCTTTATGTGCTAACAAGAAATGGAAAGCTATAATGAAAAAAAAAATGAACATGAAAAGCAGTGAAGATCAGAATGGACACAGAAGGTATGTAAAGCTGATTTAAAAGATTAGGAGGGACAGAGAGCAGAAACGCTCCACAAACTCATGGAAACGTTAATAACAAAATCTGAAGGCAAAAGAGAGTAACTCTGTGTCTCAATGTTAGAAATGTAGTTCAAAGGTCGAGGACCTCCATAAGAGATCTTCCCTTGCAAGAGGGTTTTTCTACATTTCTCTTTTACCAGGACATCCAGAGATGCCATTTCCAGAGCAAAGACAGATTAGAAGATGACTCAGATGAAAAATATACGTCAGGTAAATGTGAAATGCTCAGTAAGAAAACAAATGTCACATTCTGGAGGTTGCCTCTCAGACCAGAAGCCCTCAGAGGACTGTAAAAGAGGATCAGCCTCTGGTTGTAGAAATGGTGCCTGAACCTTATAGGGAATCATTTGCATCCCGCCCCACCACTGACCCACCAAATATCCCTTTCTGGAAAATCAGGTCACCGATCCAGAGTAAAAGCTAAAAAGGGAAATGGGAAGAGTCAAGTTATTAACTGCATATATATTCAGAGCTTGAAATAATTTCCCCTTGACATTTTTAAAGCACATATTCCAACTCGTGTTTGGCTGCATTTCTTAGATCACTATGACTAAAGGAAAAATTTCAGAGCCTCTTGACATCAGCACAGGTTTTACCACCCAATTCAAGAACAGCAAAGCCAACCCTCACTCTGGAGCTCCAAAACACTGATGATGCCAGTGTGTCCCACCAATTAGATGAGTTACTGAACCCCTCAACATATGCTGGGGCAGCCCCAGCCATTCAAAAGAACACCTTTTACTCTAGTTGCCTATAGCAAACAAGAAACAGGATGGTAGGTAATAAAATATGCTGTATATTGTCTTCTCTGGTACTTTGGGGTCTCAGAGTGTTTCTTTAGAATTCCTATTTCTCTTCCAGGCTCCACAGTGGGGTATGAACACACATTATATAGCCAAACCTGCTGCAAAATGAGTCAAAGAGAAGCAATGCAGAGACTTCATGGCTCCCAGGTCTTCTCTTAAATTATTACAATAGACTTGAACTCAAAGGAAGTGTCCTCACTTAGCTGGTTCAAATACCAGGGAATTGAACCCCACTTAAAATTTTGAACTTCCTCGTTTCACTGACAGAGTTTGTACCACTAAAACGGGCAGCACAAACTGGGTAGCTTCTTGCTTTGTACAAGTGTTATGTACAGGAGTTCCATTCCTAGATCCAGATTTGGATTTCGAAGACACCATGGCATTAGGTTTGGCTAACAGCTAGAAAAGTGATGGAATGAAGAGAAGCAAGAGGCCCTTGTATCCTCCGCATATACACTCCTGGGGGGACACCTCCAACAAACGTATTCAAGTTGCAAATGAAGACAAAACTTTTTCTCACAGTTCTACTTTTTCAAGTACAGCCTAGTATCTGTATATAGTGCTAGGGACCCTTGTTTCTTGCTTTATAGCTACTCAAAAACCACCTCAAAAAGGATGAAGCATGAGTAAGAAAGTGCCTTCTGCGCTGAGAAGAGTCAGAGAAGGAGTTTCATTTAGCTGCAGTAATTCCATTCTCAAAATAAAGAGTCTCAGACCTGTTTTGCTGCCATAATAGGCTTGCGATCATGCAGGACTGCAGAGTTTCTGCTACGACATTTCATTACAGCAGTATTAGGATTTATAGTCATCCTCATCCCAAACAAGAGAGAGCACAGTCACCCATAGATACCTACAAACACATGCCTGGCTCCCACAAACACTCTTCCTCTCCAGAAATCACCCCTGTTGTGCTTTCCTGACTGTACCTCTCATGATAAGATCTACAAAGCTACCAAAAGTTGTGCTGACATAGCAATAATCTGGAAATATCCCTCTGGAGGCGCCTATTGATTGTCTCTGTGGGTGGATTATACAAAGGATCTATCTTAATTACCAGAAACTATCTCCTTGGAATGGCCAGCAATGTAGCAAAAATGATGCACGAGGAGATCCATTACTCTCAGGGAAAGGTCAATCCAATAGGATGTATGTTTGCATTCAGGTCAAGTGATGGCTAGTCCATCACCACGCTCCATTCTCACTGCCCCGTCAGCTCTGTAATGGCTTCACCTCTCCTCTGTACCTCTCACCTCCCTCTCCCTGGTGCCAGACTGATAACACGAATTAGGGCAGCTGGAGGAAACAGGGCACAACTGTATTATCACAGATGATAAACAGTGTCAAAGACAATTATGGGAACTGCAGAGAGAGGAGGAACCTTCCAAACCTGTCCTTTGCTTTCTGTGCTGTGGGAGGAGAGCACCTGGCCTGTAATGAGAGCAGAAAAGGGGAGGTGAAAGGAGGAAGCCAGCTTTGCTGTCTCTTCCTCCATGAAGGACTTTCTTCCCTTTGGGACCATCTCTGGTGTGATGGATACCTGCTCTGAAAAAGTGTCGTGGAGCAGGACAGGGAGACTTGGGTGGGAGGGACCTCGCACAGGATTTGAAACGGAGCTGGATGCCAATGGAGACACAATGGAGACACAAATATATCCATGCTGGTCATAATTAACTCTGGCACCATATGACAGTAACACATTAACGCCTGGCAGAGGTGTTTGCCAGAGGTTTGCTGCTCCAGAAGGCAACCTAGGGCAGAAGCACGGGCAGGGAACTATGAAGAGCGGTTCAAAGCACCATCTCCCTCCCCCTTTCCACTGGGTACACAGGCAACCGAGAAGGGCTGGTCTCCTCCATCTGGTCTCCTCCATCAGTGCCTGCATGAATAGAAGTGAACACCCACCTGCCTGCTCTGGTCTCAAACACTAAGGAAAGCTTTGTGCAACCACTGCACTATGTCCAGTGGTGGTGTGAATAATTCAGCTGCTGCCCACAATCCTAGAGACTGTGCGCAAACTGAGTTTATAAACTGACAAATTCATGAAGCTTAACATACATTAGATAAGCTGATAAATTACCTGGATTTGGGTGACTTTTTCCACAGAAAAGGCTCATGTCTGTCGTCAGATCTCGCACCCATGGGTGCTTTTAAGCCCCCTCTAGCTAGAACCAACATGGATTTGTCTGGAGGGCAATGACTGTATTTACCCTGGGGCTGCAAGTCTGTTGGCTGCACCAGATCCAAACAGGAAATACCAAAAAAATACAGGTTCAGTCATATTGAAACAGAACTAAGATTGACTAAATTTCTACATTTCTCAGGGCTCATCTAACATTTTAGGCAGGAGAGCAAAAGCCAGTGAGGTGAGCCAACCATTGCCCTCCTGCAAAGCCACATTTGGGTTCCTCCCTTGCTATGGACACCAACCCAGGTGCATCTTCAGAGTCATTCTCCCTTTTTTTACCTCCCCTTCCCCACCTGCCATTGGTATTTCATGAAAAAATATTACTCAGTCTGGAGTTCAAGGCCAAGAGGACTTTGCAAAACTGTTTCCTTCCCACCTCTGCTTCCCAACTCTTCCCATCACAGCTCTCCTGAACTTTTCGGTAACCAGCACAGAAACTCTTTCTAGGTAACTAGCGTGGGTATGCTGCAACACTTTTAAAGATGGCCTCATCTGGAATTGCTTTATTAATATTTATTAAGTGATCACTAGCTGCAGGTACATTCTTTAATAACTTATTTATAAAGCATGCTATAAAACACATTAAAAATACATTCTTTAACAGATAACGCCATAACAAGATGCTGTGAAGCAAACTGTAAAAAGTAAATGACGGCTGTTCCTGAGCTGAAAACACACTGGAGGACAGGAAAAGCGGGGAGAGAGGAAAGGAAGCTGTACCCAACGTTTCTGAAAACTAGCAGTATTTCTTGGTGGAACAGAGGTTTCGTTCGGGTGACATTTAAAAGGATAAGTACAGACCGCTGGACTGTTTTGACCCATGTCTATGGGCGAGCAGAGTGGAACATGCAGTTGCTGCAAAAATATTCCCAGGCAGGGTGGGAAAGGGCTCCTGCTGCCACTTGTGGGTGGGGATGGGACCCACCTGCATCCCTGCAGCCCCCCAGTCCCAGCCCACCTCTCCCTGCATCTCTGCTCCCTTTCCTTTTCAGTCACCCCTTTGCCTTCCCTTCTCCCCTTTCCTCTCTACCCTCCTCCTCCTTCTCTTCCCTGTTTCTCCCCCTTTTCCCTCTCTCCTGCCTTCCTGCACCTTTTTCGACCTTCTTTACAGGTTGTCAATGATATTAGAATACCATTGGGTTAGCGAGGATTTCACAGAATCATAGAATCACAGAATGGTTTGGGTTGGAAGGGACCTTAAAGACCATGCAGTTCCAACCCCCCTGCCACGGGCAGGGACACCTTCCACCAGACCAGGTTGCTCCAAGCCCCATCCAACCTGGCCTTGAACACTGCCAGGGAGGGGGCAGACACAGCTTCTCTGGGCAACCTGGGACAGTGTCTCACCACCCTCACAGCAAAGAATTTCTTCCCAATATCTAATCTCAATCTCCCCTCTTTCAGTTTAAAACCGTTCCCCCTGGTCCTGTCACTACTTGTCCTTGTCAAAAGTCCCTCTCCAGCTTTCCTGTAGCCCCTTCAGATACTGGAAGGCTGCTAGAAGGTCTCCTCAGACCCTTCTTTTCTCCAGGTTGAACAGCCCCAACTCTCTCAGCCTGTCTCCAGAGCAGAGGTGCTCCAGCCCTCTGAGCACCTTCGTGGCCTCCTCTGGACTCGCTCCAACAGCTCCATGTCCTTCTTCTGTTGGGGGCCTCAGAGCTGGATGCAGCACTGCAGGGGGGGTCTCATGAGAGCAGAGCAGAGGTGCAGAATCCCCTCCCTTGACCTGCTGGCCACGCTGCTGGGGATGCAGCCCAGGACACAGTTGGCTTTCTGGGCTGCAAGCGCACATTGCCGGCTCATGGTGAGCTTCTCGTCACCCATCACCCCCAAGCCCTTCTCCTCAGGGCTGCTCTCAATCCATTCTCCACCCAGCCTGTGTTTGTGCTTGGGATTGCCCTGACCCACGTGCAGGACCTTGCACTTGGCCTTGTTGAACTTCATGTGGTTCTCACAGGCCCAGCTCTCCAGCCTGTCAAGGTCCTCTGGATGGCATTCCTTATTTAAAGGCTTTTAACTGCACAATCCATGCCCTCAGCTCCCAAGGATCCTAGAGAAGGAGGATGGGTAGCAGAGCCACCATCACCCTTTCCAAACCCACTTGCAAGACAGGTTTGGTTCCTGATGCTCCTGTGCATCCTCAGTCCCCTCCATGCCTCCTCGTGGAGCCAAGGAAAACAGCACCGGCTCTGTGCCAGCTTTCCTCCTAATTCTTTGATGTCCTCACTCTGGAGCAAGGAAATGATCTTTTTTTTTTTTTAACCCTAGGAAAATCGAGCCGTCTGTCAGTTTGGGATTTCCATCTGGGCTAACTGCCACAGCTTCCATCAGAGCAAAAAGGGAAAAAAGAGCAAAATCAGCATTTCCAAGGGTCAGTTCACAACAGCTGGAAGCAGGCAAATCGTGCCCACCAGCAGCAGTCCTGGCTCCAGCCCTCTGCTCCCCCCTTTCATACTCTTCCGGGGGCATCTGCTGCTCACCGCTTTGGTCTCACCAGGTACAGCTCTCCTTATGCTCCTCAATGTCCTCCTGAGAGAGAGGAAGGTAGCAAAAAATCGTTAGTAACCACGTTCAATTGTTAATTAATTCTTTTGGACAAGGGGAAAAGTTGATGAGAATGGAAATACCCATTTTTAGCTTGGCTTTGCAAAATATTTGTGAACAAGCTTACGTTTGTGTGTATATTCGTAAAAAAGCTATGATTTTGGAGGTGTGCACAGTCAAAGAGAAGAGATGGCAGACAACCTGCCTAGCCCCAGCTCAGCCCAGATTTCCAGCTCCAAGAGGTTCTCAGGAGATCTAGAAGCTTCAAAACAGAGGTAAAAAATATTTGCTGAGAAGTTAAAATTGAAAAACATTCATGGAAAAGCACAATTTGGCCCCAGGTCTGGCTAAGACGTTATCTACCCCAAATTTTTTTCTCTTATTTTCACCTGGGATCCCAAGGACTTTCCATTTTTTGTGAAATCAGCCTCGATTCAGGACCACTGGGTCTCTTCATTTCCTCCTTGCAGGAGTGCTAAAACCTCTCTCCCAGCCTTTTCCCCTTCCCTCTCCCCCCTCCTCCTGCGGCAAGCTAAAATGGCAAGACTAATTTCATTTCTTTTCCTTTAGTTTGTCTATCTGTGACAACCCTTTTTATGCATTTAATTCATTCTCAATTTCTCATAATCAGGCGAAAGGTGTCCCCTAAGGTTAGGAGAGAGCTTGTCAAAAAGTCAGCGTAAATTTGCAGAGGTAATCACCAGTCTATCTCCCTTCCCCACTGCCCGTGGAACTATTAACTAATATCACTGTCTAATCTTTTTTGTACTTATTTATTTTGCAGCGAGAAACTAGTGTTATAAACACCCCTACTGTCAAAACTTGTCATCCTCATTACCTCAAGGCGGGCTCCATCTCAGTTATTCTAATTTCATAGTTTCTCGAATTTACAGCCGCTGGAAATTGAGTACAAAATCCATTATCATTTGTATATTTTAATTATGCAAATGAGGCAGCTCAGCTGCTCTGGCCGGGACCTGCAGGGATGCCTAACTTCAGTCTGGGTGATTACAATTTATCCAGTCGAGTCACTTTAATTGTAACAAGCTAATTACATTGTTCCATTTGGCTTTAACAAAAGAAAAGGAGACGGAAGACGCTTAATGGCAAAGGCCCAGCATTACGCCCATCTCCCCGGCGAGCACGATGGGGACGAGGCGAGCTGCTGCCCCACACACCTGCAGAGGGGTGGTTTAGGGGAGGGGGGTGTCCACCCTGGGAGGGATGGCAGGGGAAGGTGGACATCAGCCAAGGACAAATCCAGGAGGGGGTGCTCGTTGTGCTCGGTCATCGCCAGCTTGACTGAGAAAAAACCATCGGTGATGGCCGAGGGATGCCCGAGGGGGACAGCAGCACCGTGCCCCTGCCTTCATCACCCCAGCCATCCCCGAACACCTTCCGATAGGGAATTTAACAGACACACATCTCAGCCTCAGATAAGGTCTCAAGGACTGTTGGCAAAGTCCCTAGGTGTGAACGCTTTATCTTCGTTGTAAGAAATATTATCTGCATTTATAGGCATTTCAAGCAGGTACAAAAAGAAAGAAGAAAAAAAAAAAACCTTACCACCTCCAGCAGCCCAGATGAGCAATTACTTTCTCAGACCCACAATAAATGCTCAGTACCTAAATTAAATACCCAGGAGAGGTGTAATATGGCTGCCCACACCTTCACGGAGGCTGTTAATAAATAATTACTTCTCTTGCACTGGCCATCTGAGGATCTCAAAACCTTTTGTAAGTATTAATGAACGAAGCCTCGGTGTGATAGAGCGGAGGCATATTCTCATCAGCTCTTTATAAATGGAGAATGAAGGTGCAGAGAGGCAAGGCAGCTGTAGAAGTTTCAAGGGAAGAGCTGGATTTAGTCTATCCAAGTCATAGGCACATGTTTAGTCAGACACCCCCCACTCCTTGATTATATTGTCCCCAGGTACTCAACACTGGTGAGGCCGTACCTCGAGTCCTGTGTTCAGTTTTGGGCCCCTCACTACAAGAAAGACATTGAGGTGCTGCAGCGAGTCCAGAGAAGGGCAACAAAGATGGTAAAGGGTCTGGAGAACAAGTGTGATGAGGTGTGGCTGAGGGACCTGGGGATGTTTAGTGTGGAGAAAAGGAGGCTGAGGGGAGACCTTCTCGCTCTCTACAACTACCTGAAAGGAGGGTGTAGCGGGGTGGGGGGCGGTCTCCTCTCCCAGGCAACAAGTGATAGGATGAGAGGAAATGGCCTCAAGTTGTGCCAGGGGAGGTTTAGATTAGATATCAGGAGAAATTTCTTCATGGAAAGGGTTGTGAAGCATTGGAACAGGCTGCCCAGGGCAGTGGTGGAGTCCCCATCCCTGGGGGGATTTAAAAGCTGTGTAGATGTGGTGCTGAGGGACATGGGTTAATGGTGGGCTTGGCAGTGCTGGGTTAATGGTTGGACTTGGTGATCTTGAAGGTCCTTTCCAACCAAAATGATTCTGTGATTCTATGGTTCTATATCCCATGAGGTACAGCTTGAAGACCATCCTTTAGATCAGATCCCATCCCCAATCTACACAGCTCTTCTAAGCAGGTTCCACGGTCTCCTGCAGTGACAGTGGCCATCAGTTTCCTCCAAGCCTCCTTCCCCAGGAGAACCCAGTGGAAAGACTGCTCATCAGTTCCTGAATGTGGGGGGATGTCTCAGTTCAGGGTTTGTCTAGGGTCTTTTATGAAGTGGGCATCGTGCAAGGGGTGGAGAGCAGAACTGTATGTGGGTGAATGCCATTCCCTGCCTAGATGCTGGGGAAATGACTTGATTTTTCACAGCCCGGTGTAAGCTGGATGGCTGTATCAGAGAAAACAAATTTGAGGACAGCAGCAAAATCAATGGGCAAAAATCTGCATGTGTGTGGGATCTGAAGTTCATTTATGAAAAACAATAATGTTGGACTCAAAAGAACCCCAAGCAGAGAGCCGGCATGAGACCTCAGTCCATGCCAGCAGACCCACTCCAACCTTGTAGCCTACCTGCTGTGCTGCCCATGTCCCTGGGTGAGCTCCATGTCCTCCTTCCCAGTCCTCATATCCACTGTGGATCAGGACTGCTGGCTCTAACGATGGACACCACTGTGAGACCTCCAGCATCTCCGATGAAACGTGCAAAAGAGTCGTGCCTCCTCTTCTGATGTTAGCACCTACGTGCCCTTGGAAAAACACCTCCCCTCTTCAAAATCCCTGCCTGATGACTGTAGGATTAGCTGGAGAAGGGAATAATCACTCCTTGGCAGAGAAGAGATGAAAGAACCACATAGATCTTTTCCCTTTCTAGTTGCTAGGGATGTGCATTATTATTGTTATTGTTATTTCCTTTGATACACAGCATTCAATTAATTTCCTTCGGCACACATTTATGGCGCTCCAAGGAGCGTTCCAGGAGCTCTGCTTTTCCAGCACATCCAGTTCGCCAGCATCCTTTGTGCCAGTTCTGCTACTTCAGTGGGGGAAAGGGGGAGAGGAGAGAAAAAAGGGGCGATCCTTCCCAAAGAAACACTTGACCTTGGCCACATGCACAGATGCTGAGGAGAGGGGAAGCCTGGGCACTGCTCGTGTTATCCCCAGGTGAGCGTTCGTGGGGTCCCGTTCAATAAAGCAGCAGTAACCACCATCTTGCTGCATTCCCTTGTCAGCCACCAAACCATGGCAGGGAAAGGAAATTGAACCCATTAAACACACACACAGATGCCTCTGTGCCGTTGCCCCGCTCAGGAGGGGAGGAAGGAGACTCTATTAATTTTTTTTTCCTGTTGTGCCTTTACCAAATGCAGTCATCGAATCATTAAAAAGGGGAGGGGGGTGAGGGGGGAAGCATGATGAGGGGTGGCAGCAGCTACTGTAATATCCACAATGAGACTCCAGGAGTGAAGCATAGAAATAGGATGTCACTCTTGTACAATGTTGGGTGCTGCTGGCGGCCACGTTCACCACAGCAGTTTGTGCCTCCCTCCCACTCGCCAAGGAGCTCCTCAACCTCCCTGCACCCAGGTGCTCCCTCCCTCCTCTAGTACCCCATATTTGGGGGCCCTACCATCTCTCTGGGCACCCTGCTTAGGGCTCAGCAGCTCTTTCAGGTGGATGTCCTCCGCAACTTGGCTCTGCAGGAGCAACATCGCCATGCCCTAGCCAGCTGATTTCGGTTAGGCGACATGAGGACCCCAGTGTTTTTAATTATCGCAGCTCTAGCACGGATGAACCATGCAATCGCAGTGTGACAGTGACTCCACAGTCACAGCAAACCCAGCAGTGGGCATAGCAGGGTACGGTGGGGACCTGATGATGGTTCTCCTGACATCAACGGGCTAAGGAAGAGGTACCACCCGTTAACATGCACCAGGTCTCCCACAGTGCACTCCCACCACACGCTTGCAAAGCCCAGGCTTGGCCAGGCTCTCTCAAGAGTCAGGTTTTGGGCGATGCTCCCAAATTGCTGTATCGGACCCCGTGCTCTGAGCTTACTGGCATGAAGAGTTAAGTGCTCACCTGGTGCACAGGTAACAGCGCAAGAACAGGCGTTACTTGGTTGGACTAAAGGTCATGCCCAGAATCCTGTCCTGGCAAACTGTGGCCATAAAGACACGCCAAGAGAGAAGCATGCACACCTGTATACTTCCACCAACAGCTCTCCTGCTCCACAGTCATTTCCTGGGCACCTCCTGTGCCAGATGTAACTCCTCTACCCTCCGTAGCACGCCACAGAAATCTCCCCAGCATTTTTTAGTCCTCTGTTGAGCACTCATAAAGGTTTAGCACCAGCTTATAATGCAGCATATGGCTTCTTGTACATAGAAAACTACCAAGCGAACAGAAAGGCCTGAACATACAAAGCATACAAGTCCAGGGAACCATGGGACAGCATCACACAGTCAGCAGTATATGTCATTTTTAGCCTTGTATCATCTGTAACATGCACTTTCAATTCAAACAGCAATGACACTCTTCTTGCCTTAAATCTTTAACCCAGCCCACCTGAGCAAGCCTTTGTTCAAAGTGCAGGTTAAGCCCAAGTATGGGGATACTCATATAATTGTTTTGGTTGGAAAGGACCTTTAAGATCATCAAGTCCAACCATTAACCCAGCACTGCCAAGCCCAACACTAAACCATGTCCCCAAGCACCACATCTACATGGCTTTTAAATCCCTCCAGGGATGGGGACTCCACCACTGCCCTGGGCAGCCTGTGCCAGTGCTTGACAACCCTTTCAGTGAAGAAATTGTTCCTGATATCAAATCTAAACCTCCCCTGGTGCAACTTGAGGCCATTTGCTCTCATCCTATCACTTGTTACCTGGGAGAAGAGACCAACACCCACCTCGCTACACCCTCCTTTCAGGCAGTTGTAGAGAGCGAGAAGGTCTCCCCTCAGCCTCCTTTTCTCCACACTAAACACCCCCAGGTCCCTCAGCCACTCCTCATCACACTTGTGCTCCAGACTCTTCACCACCTTCGTTGCCCTTCTCTGGACTCGCTCCAGCACCTCAGTGTCTTTCTTGTAGTGAGGGGCCCAAAACTGAACACAGGATTCGAGGTGCGGCCTCCTCAGTGCTGAGTACAGGGGGACGATCCCTGCCCTAGTCCTGCTGACCACACTAGTGCTGATCCAAGCCAGGATGCTGGTGGCCTTCTTGGCCACCTGGGCACACTGATGGCTCATATTCATTCAGCCATCAACCAACACCCCCAGGTCCCTTTGCATCAGGCACTTTCCAGCCACTCTTCCCCCAGCCTGTAGCGGTGCGTGGGGTTGTTGTGCCCCAAGTGCAGGACCCAACACTTGGCCTTGTTGAACCTCATACAGTAGCCTTGGCCCATCGATCCAGCCTGCAGAGCCTTCCTACCCTCCAGGAGATAAACACTCCTACCCAACTTGCTGTTGTCTGCAAACTTACTGAGGGTGCACTCGATCCCCTCATCCAGATCATTGATAAAGATATTGAAAAGAGCTGGCCCCAATACTGAGCCCTGCGGAACACCACTTGTGACTGGCCACCAACTGGATTTAACTCCATTCAGGACAACTCTTTGGGCCCGGCCATCCAGCCAGATTTTTACCCAGCAAAGTGTACGCCCATCCAAGCCATGAGCAGCCAGTTTCTCCAGGAGAATACTGTGGGAGATGGTGTCAAAGGCTTTACTAAAGTCCAGGTAGACAACATCCACAGCATTTCCCTCATTCAGTAAGCAGGTCATCTTGTCATAGAAGGAGATCAGGTTAGTCAGGCAGGACCTGAATAATACACTAATAATATGTACACATAATACAGTATGTGTGTTGTGTACTTGTATAGATAATCACAGAATCACAGAATCACAGAATCAATCAGGTTGGAAGAGACCTCTGGGATCATCGAGTCCAACCATTGCCCTGACACCACCATGGCAACTAGACCATGGCACTAAGTGCCATGTCCACTCTTTTCTTAAACACCTCCAGAGATGGTGACTCCACCACCTCCCTGGGCAGCCCCTTCCAATGGCTAATGACCCTTGCTGAGAAGAAAAAATATATAATAATATAGGGAAGCTTTGTTAGGTACCAAAGGTGCTGTGTTGTGTACCTATGGCACATGATGACAGAGAGCAAGCCTAGAGAAGAGCAAGGAGAATTATCCTGTTAGACTCCACCAGATCTTTGGTCTACAGTTGCAGGAGGAAATCTGCAGCCATCTGTGTCCCCCCTGCATGCACTTTTCCTCCCCTTTCACTTCCCTAATTTCCTACAAAACCTTTAGGACCTTTGTCAACATGACCTAAAAGACTCCAAATTAACTTACTGCAGTGTTCAGAAGTTTAAAAAAAAAGGCAGCACTTCTGATATTTTTTCCACCCCTTCCAGCAGACAGGTAGAGCATCTCCGTGTCACGCTGGATCTGGTGAGATGACAGGCTCAATAGGTGCTGAATACATCAATGGACAGAGTTGTGGGTCATCTTAAAAACCCAACCATGCCCCATATTACAGATGACAGTTTGTATAGCCATGTGCCCGTACACTGCTCTCAGGCATCCAGGTAAAACACGACTTGAGCATTTTCCTGAGACCTCCATCCAACATTAACACAATAACCTCTCCTATGGGTTTTTAGTGTTTGCTGTTTCACACAGTGCTACCATTGGCATAGGAGGTACATTTAGCTATACACCTCTAATGGTATATGAATAAAATGCCTGGAGAAATAAATAATAATAAGCTCTTTTATAGCTTCTTATACTGGCAGATCTCAGATTAATTGCAATTATATGCCTCATGCCTGTTCATCCTCAGGACAGAGATTAAAATGGGAAACGAGCATTTCTAGCTACGTAGATGAGAACACAAGGTGGGATTTTTCTGACAGTCTAAGGTATTTGGGTACAGTTTTGTTTAGCATTCCAAGGTCTGAACCAAGCCCTATCCTTGAAGATGAGTGAGGCTGTTGGGATTTGTATCGCATCCATTTTCCATAAGGCAAGCCCATAGCATCTACGTGAATTCTGAAAGTGAAAATCGCTCCAGTTTTGCAATGTTCAGTAGAGGTGACAGACTCTTAAGTCCTTTTAGGATAAAGCTATTTAAGGGCCTAAATCCTATTACAGGCTAATAGGAACTGTGTTTCTAAATCCACTACAGTGTGGCGATACAGAGATGACCCAAAGTGGTGGGTCAACTTCTGGCCTTGCCAGAAGTGCCATCATGAGGATGGTCAATGAAAAGCCATCATCTTCTGCCACTGAGAGCTTTGGGCTGCACGTAAACAAGGGAGGACACGAGAGATAAGGGTGGACAGGAGATATTAAATGGAAGTGAGATGGGACAGATTTGTGTCCAGGTGTAGCAGAAAGAGATTTTTTTAAGATATAGTACCAAAAGAGCACCAGTGGAAGGCAACCAATACTATTGGCCCACTCATGGTGAATTTGAGTGACTGTTTCAGACAAAAGAAAGACCTAGCCCAAAACTTCAGGAAAAAAACAACATCTTTCTTTTTTTAAGTGGAGTCAGCAAGCTTGAAATTATTTTTTTTTCAATTTTCTTTTCAACTGTCTCCCTTTCATTTTGGAAGAGTATGCAAAGATGCAAAGCCAAAAAAAAGAAATATTCTTTTGTTTCAAATATGGAAAAAAAGGGAAGCATGCTCATTTGAGTAAACCTAAGACAACACTTCATTCAGCTTTTCATCAGATAAGATGTCCACTCAGCCAGTATTATTTCACACGCGCCATGTGTAGATTAAAGAGAGTAGAAACATGGAATATATCTCCTGGAACAGGCTTTTTATTACTTTAGATAGTACAAGACACTGATCGCAGTAAGGACCTCTAGCTATGATTGCATAGTTTGTTTAAAACATCAGTGACCCTTGTATCACAAATTCCAGATTTTCTCCTTCAAAATTTCTGCCACTTTCCATGTTTAAATTTTCAACTTTCAGGAAATAAAGTCATAGGAAAATAGTTTCCTGGACAATACTAACAAAAATGGTTCTCAGACTTTTGGGTTCATTTTTAAAATGCCACAATAACAGAGGTCTGAGACATACCCCTTTGCTTTTCATTTAGGTTTAGTAACAAGTTTCAGCCCTCCAGAATGAAAGGGGTACTTTGGGACAGCATTATTACAGCTATAATGACCTTTTATGCATGTTGTATTCTTTTTATTATGTAGCCTTACAGTAAACTATACTCATAAAATCTCAGGACTCTTCTCTCTAATGTCTTCTCTATTAATTGCTATTTGCATCAAAAATAAAATAGCTATGGTCAATAATTTAAATTCCATCAACACACACACAAAAAAAGGGGGGGATACAAGAAAGTATTGAAAGCATGAAGAGAAACATTTCATTCTAAGAAATATTATTCTGGCTAATTTAGCTCATATAGATGACCCAAAGTACTGCAATAGCAACTCCACCTACCATATATTTTGCACTATGGTCATGCTAATGTGTTTGAATATCAGCTTGATGGCTGATGTAAACATAGCATCATCCATGAATTCCAGCAGCCGCTGGTATGAATGTCACACAGACAACAGGCACTTCACGTAATTAAACAGCCAAGTAGGCAAACCCAGACAAAAGAGCCATAAGTTGTCAACAGTCAGCTCGTAAAGCTATATATCATGGCTGATATATAGCATGCCTGATGCTGTTGCCATCAGCAAAAAGAAAATAAAATTAAGTTGGAATTTTTTTGCTGAAGGTTTGGAGGTAGGGGGAGAGGGAGAGAGAAGCATTTAAACTTCTTCTTTGTTGCTGATGATGATAACAAGGATAGATCATCGGTTATGAAATTGGCAGCCTTAATCTTTCTTCCCAGCCTCATTTTTATACCGCACCATGGGATCTCCTCTCAAGGGGCTCATACAGGATGGACTCGCAGGATTTACGTGCACCGGTTGTGATGCCAGGGAGCACAGGGTTCCCCAACACTGAACTACTGCAGCGCTACCAACCACCCTCCTCTCCGAATTTTCATCAGTCACAGGAAATAGGACAGGGCTGCACCAAAGAGTTTTTATTCAAAAGATTGCCATTCCTGGGGAAAAGGAAAAACCCTGCAGAGTTGCATAAGGGCAGCAGAAACTCCTTGCAGAAGGCCCAAGCCTGCTATACAATAGATGGAGGTATGTAAATAATTGAAGAGAATCATTTTGTAATGCTCTGACCCCTGGGCATTGCACATCAGTCATGCGGATACTGTCTCTCTCCAACCCAGCCCGCCCAGTCCTCCACTTCGCTGTACGCACCATTAATGACCTTTTATGAGAATTAACTAATACTAACGCATCAGCTACAGATCTACTGCATTTTTAAAAAGTTCATCTACTTGTTTGCCCGCACGGATTAGTTTTGTAAAAACAATTATCATGATTTAAGCGGCTGGTTATGGAAATATCTATTGAGCTGCCGGGTAGTGTTTTCCGCCCTGTTCATGGAAAGCATTAGAGGGTTGTCAAAAAAAAAGAAGTGTAGGATCCTGTTAAACTTGTAAATGGAGCTAATTATGGCAAGACTATTGGCAGGTCCTGAGCTGAGGAGACTCAAAGACAGTGGGAAATTTAGGTTTTTTTTTTTTAGTCTGGTTCAGTTTGTTGCATGTGAGTAGATAGATGAACTGAGAGGTGAATGGATGGGTGAGTGAAGGAGTCTGCCAGTCCCTCCTGGGCACCCCTTTCTCCAGCAGCAACATCTGAGATGAGCTGCAGGTCAGAAGCATGGAGCAAAAATATGTTCTCTGTCCCAAAGGGCACACAGTCAAGCCTGAAAATAAAACCATAAGCCTAAAGGCCTAAGTGAAAATAAAACAAAACAACTCCACTCACACTCCAGCTTAGAAATTCAGATCACCGTAAATGGATGAGACATTTCCAGTACTTGCGTGTTCCCTGGTCATCCCAAAGGCTTTTCCCCTTCAAGATTTATTTACACACAGGAATGTAAGTGACCACGTTAGCAACAGCAACATGGTAGATATTTCTCGTGCGTGCTCCATGCCCAGCTCCCTCGGCTCTTTATAAGCATTAGCTAAATAGACATCACTGCGTAATCGGTTTTGTACCGATTTTTCTGGCAGGGAAGCCAAGGCATTGATGGGTAAGTAATTTATCCAAGATCACACACATGTGGGCAGCAGAATGAGGGTTTCTGTTTGCGGTGAAAGGTCCAGGGAGATGTAGACATCCAACAGGACAGTTTCTGCAGGGGGGTTGCAAAGGCATCTAAGAAAAAGCCACAGTGTTATAACAGAGAAAGGGAAGCAAATAGCAAAAAAACGAAGAGAATTTCTGCTTTTGGGAGGGAAATCTGATAGTGTCATCTGCTAAAATACCTCCCTGTGCTGCCCAGCCTCTCTCAGGGACTCAGGGGAGAGAAACCCCATGCTGCAGGAGCACCCATCCTTGCAGAGAGGTTTTCTCCTGTCAAAACAAGGGGATGCTGAGACACATCCCAGGTAAAAGCCATGATCTCACACACCTGTGCAGGGTGGTTTAACAATGGCAGGAGAAGGACAGAGTGGAAGACAAACAGGTAGATCCACCTAAAAGGCTTATCTTCTGGATAACTGATTTATGTTACCTACCCTGTTTGAACCAATAACTTGTTCATTTTAGAGGACAAAATTCTGGTGTAAGAAACAGGCTGCCTTCGTTGTGTCTACTAATATCAACTCAAGTTGCTAGATTTGTCAAATATAAGGAGAATAAGAAGCTGTTGAAGCTATTTGGCTCTCTGGAATTAGGGGTTTGTTGGATGGCTTCCAACTCTTACCCTTTGTGGATCAGTCAGAGTCTCCTCTTGGAGAGGACCGTAGAAGAGGAATTATCTGGATGTTTCTCCTAAGAGTTGAGATCTCAGAAATTATCACAGTCACAGCTCAGAGAAGGGCTCCTTGAAAGGGCAATGGCCAAAATGTGGTCACCCAGCCCGTGGATCTAAGGATAGACACCCACTGTGGCAAAGCATCGGGAAAAACCATTGCAAGTCAGTGTACATGGGTTCCTGGAGGATACAGAGGAGTGGAGACGTTTTTAAAGAAAAGCTTCTTATCATGTGACTGTCATACAAATGCTTGTTTTGCTTCTCAACGTCCAACAATATACCTTGGTTCAGGATGCAGGGAGTGGGTTGCAGCTGAGTGTGGCAGCGCAGACAGGCTGGACACTGAGGAAGAAGGCAGAAAAAATGTAAATTACCACCTCTGAGATGTAAGAAAATGATGGAGAACTTAATGCAGTCTAAGTGAAGGCACTGAAGAATCTCAATCCCAGATATAAAGTGGTAGAAAAGTAAATTAGACCTTTGATTTTACAGTTTTAAAAGTGTTTTAATCTCAGTAAGGTGACAAAACTGGAACAAAATTTGGAGGGAAGAATGGCTACAGATGTAGTGCTGTGATCTTAAATGTAACTTGAGTTTTCCAAAGATAGACAGTGTCACTCATGTTTAGCATATTCCTTTGATAAGAGACCTAACTTTTAGAAAAGGAAATGAAATAGGTGTCACTTATCCTTGCTTCAGAGAGGGATTAGTTGGATTAGTGTAGCTGGAGAAACTGGGACTTAGAAAGAAATTTGTAAGGTGTTTACCTGTAGGGGAAATAAGTCTCTAGTAATAGAAGTGTTGGACTGGAGATAGTTTGTTAGTGGGGCTCCTCAGGGATTGTTTTTTCAGGAGTCATATTTAAAATGTCTATGAGTGACCTTGGTACAAAAAGTAGACATTTTCTAATGATGTTTTCTGAAAAAGCAAAAGACATCGTTTTGGGGAGGACTGACATGCTCTGCAGGAGGAGCCAGGTGACCTTGAGAAATGGATTAACAGAAACAGGGTGGCAGTGCTGACAGACAAGTTAAAAAACTTCTAGTATCTTCTGGGAAGGACTGAGAAGAAAAACCTGAGTGCATTCATGACTGATATGGTCATGAAAAACGCAAATGAGATCTACGATGTAAAGAGATTTCCAAAAAGTCCAGCAAGAGTCGCTCACAGCAGGGTAGTCCTGCTGTGGTGAGCATTGCAATGTCCAGCCTTCACCACCTTCCACCCCAGCCAAAACCAGTCCCAAAGCTGGGTGCCCGGACTCTCCTGGTCACAGAGGGGATTTGCTGTGAGCAACACGCCAAACAAAGAGTGTTGTGAGATAGTCAGTAGGGTAACAACTCTCTTAGGAGAGAACCCAAATCATAAGACCGTGATGGGGAGAAGGGCCAGCTTCTGTGTCTGGGAGGCTTTCATGGTATTGTCTTGACAGTGACACACTAAGCCAATAAATTGCATGCATGAATATGTGGGAAACCACGCCAGGTTCCCTTCTCCTAGCTCTTTGTAAACTCAGAGAATTTTGAGTTGCTCCCATTCTAATAAAAAATAAATAAAACTAAAATAAATTTTAAAAAAAAAAACAAAAAAAAAAAACAAAAAAACCCACAAGTATAGTTTCAACAGAGAGACAGCAAGTCTATACTCTCTGAACCAGGACTGCAAACAGCCAGAGGATAGGATGTGCTCAGAAGCATCATGGAGATGAGGAATATTTGCAAAACTTAAGTCTTTATCTGGCCTATATTTCAGATGTGTTGTCGTTCAGGGAAAAGTAAGTAAGGCATTAGTGAGATCCTATATGTGGTTGGAGTTTTTTTCTGTTTAAGAAATTAACTTGAAAGAGTTAGGACCATGCAGGATCTCCCCAAAGGTCAGAGCTCTTAACAAATCATTCATCTGCCCAGCATTTATCTGGGAAAGTAGATGTTCTTCAGCAAATGATATTCCTCTTTAATGGCAAATTTGGGCTTATACCAGCAGCTCTCCAAGCTCGAAGCCATTGCCAGGACAGCAGTGTGACCAACCTGAACTACACAGCAGGAGGGCTTATCCCATCCAAATCAAATCAGCACAATCTTTTTCTCACTTTCTTGAATTTCATACCAAATCCTGAGTTGGTGAGCAGTCCAGATCAATACTGAAGTGAGTACAAAGCAACAGGCAAATTCTTGATGGCTGGAAGTCTTTCAAGGGTTTTTTATTTGCTTGAAGCTTCACCTGGGGCATAAAGCAACACACACCATGTTTCTCCTTTCTTTGTCTTTTTTTTTAATGTAGTGAAAGTGTCCCTTTTTGGGGCATGGGATAATGCAAAACATCTTTGATACACTGAAAGTAAGTGTCAAAGAGAGGAAAGTTTCCCCTAGTTCTGGCTATGTTTCGTATGAAATGTTGCATACTAATCATAATTTATCATCATCTTCATATATTCTTATATAAGTAACACAAATCACCACAGTCAATTAATCAATCTGTAATTAGGAACTGACACGAACATTTACTACCATCAGGCATAATTTATATGATTACAGATGATTAAATAAAATGTAATTGAGTGAACAAGCAATTTGTTAAGCACATGTAAATTCAGCCATACCACCTCAGGCTGTGATCTTGTCAGATCTCAATAGTTAACAGGGTCAGGATGGGTCAGTGTTTTGATGAGAAACCCCAAGGGAGAAACCCAGGTGCTGCAGGAAGGGGTGACAGTTAATAGGTAGCGCTCTCCTTGCTGAGATCATGTTGGAAGCGTAGTGTCTCTAACATGTTATTGGAGAGATGGACGTAAGCTATTAAAAGTGCTGCCTGAGCAGTCCTTGACAGAGGTGGGAATTTGTCTCCTGGACTTGGGTTAATTTAATTTCAAGTAGAGCACACATCTGGCCAGTCACCGGGAGGAGACAGTAAACCATGGCACCCTGACACTTGCTGCTCTCCAGCAGAGCCCGAAGACATGTCACTTCAGTGATTTAGTCTGCCTAACTCAGATACCTCCATCTTCATTATTTAGGGAAAGAAGTGTCCTCTTAAAATAAGCACATAAATTCCTCTTCTGCCTAGTGGAGAGGGGCAGGTGCTCTTGAAAACCAACCAAGGCAGAAAATGTCTGCCTAACTCTTGTGCTCAATCTCCTGCAAAGACATCTATGTCCCTCCATTGACTGGATGGAGAAGCTGATCACATACATCAGGACAACTGCTTCATTGCAACACAAGCATAAATTGGATCTTGGTCCCAGATGTTTCTGCAGACCCTTGAGGTGGAACAAAGACTACAAGCCAGCCAAGGGCTGCCAGGCCCAAGAACAAGGAAATGAGAGTTTGTTCTAAGCACTCCATCCAAAAACAGCTGACAGCAGCAGACAGTCCCGTGGTAACTGCTAAAAGCAACACTGGAAAGTGCTTTTCTTTTATTCTTTTGTATTTTTTTATAGCATCAGGACCAAATCCAACTAAGTGAATGATTTCTTGAAAAGTTCAGTGTGTTTCCAAATTGGTTTTGGTCACACAGCCAGAGAAAAGCAAAAGGTTTTCTTTAATTATTGCACAAAAATAAACTTGAATTATTAGGATCAATTCCATTTCTGTAGTCTTAAACAAGAATATTTTTGCCTCTTCTGTTTCTAGTTTCTGCATGGCTTATGCCAAGACATCCCATTTAAAATAATTAAAACCATTTGTTTTAATACAGTGCGGCAGTTTCTGCAGTGCTTTGCCTGTTAGGTTTTTGTGTATTTTTCCTCAAGTCCGGTGTCACTCCTTGTGGGAACTGGAGCAGACATCTGACAGATCAGAGGCATGAATGAAATCACTCATGGAAGGCAAGGAGACAGGCCAACTGGAGCTAAAACAAAATGATCTTTGATTATTAAATGGATACTTATGTCAATGGATAACCAGATGTGTTTGACAGTGGATGTGAAAAGCATGAGGGGGGTTACCTCAGGATTAGAGCAGAAAGTAACACAAGCTTTCTTCTCTGAAACAATTAGTGAAATCACTTTCTGGACATTAAGAGCCCTGCATGTGCAACATTATACATTGGGTCTGCACAACCAATTTGGGTCAGTACGATGTTTAAACTCTTAAGTGGTACCACTAATCTCCATTAATCTGACTTCAAAGATGAGACATAATGCTCAGTACAAGAGACTAAGAGTTGTTAATGTGTGTTCCTCAGCTGCAGCACTAATACGTGACTCCTGCAGAAAGAACAGGATCTTCCACGCTTGGATGTGAGGGTTAAAAATAAATATCTATTTAGAGATCTCTCCAGAACTGCTCTGTTCTTTGGGTTCTCTCCATCCAGTTGTACCCTTTGCCACTGCGGGTGCAAGGATGGCCATGAGGATATCCTCTCATTCAGGTTACTTTGTTCCCCCCCAAAAAAATACCTAAGATTGTCACTTCCTTCTGCAGCCTACATGATGAACTGCCGACCTCATTTAATGAGCAAGAGTTAGGGCAGCAAGCCATGGATTTACCCCAAAGCACATGGGATGGAGAAAACAAGGTTGGCCAACCAAGATTTAATCTCAACCCCATGATTATCAGTCAGGAAAGACCACAGAAGCTGATGAAATGCTGCTGGTCTAAAGCATCTAACTGGGAAGAAAACCTCTAGGGAGTGATATCATGCCAGAAAAACAGCTTTGAAAACTCTCCTCTTTTTGGTGTTCCAATGCAATGTATAGTTTCATGATGGATCTCAGAAATGAGTGTAAGGAGTCACCACTCTGGCTCAGTAGGATTACTCCATGTGTTCCTGATGTACCCAGGAAAATATTTTTATCTACATTCTTGGGAAAAAAAGCATAATTTTTGTTAAAAATATCAAAATTTCACCTTTCTTTAATTCCACAAGTTTTAAAAATAGATTCAGTTCTCCTTGCATTTTTTCAATATTTGTTACCGAAATATTTCCCAAAGCAATTCATTGAAATTTAACAAAATCAGGGAAAAAGAGGTATTATAAGAAAAATGGTAATGCCTTTTTCGCTTAATGTTGATTAAAAAATAATAGTTACATATGGTTTACAAACCAGAAGTAACAGCTCTGTTTTCAACCTCAGACTTTCTGTCTGAATAATTTTGAGCAGCTTCAGAAGATAGGCCTGGGAGAAAAGGTCCTGTCTGATTGTGTTGCCAAATCAAAAGCCTTATTCTGTAAATGCTATGAGATCTTTTCAAGAAGGGCATTATCACCTCAGTGCCAAGCTGTAAAACTCAAGCGTAACCTAAATGGTAGTTAATCTGGGCCTTGCTGAGACGAGTAGTCTAGAAATCAAGAATAATGTTGAAAAATGTCTAACATGTTCTGACATAAAAAATCTGATTTCAACAGAGAAACAGAGAGGGACACTTTAACTGGAGTAGTCTCCCTGGATCATGTGCCAGGCATATAACCACAACCAGCATGAGCTCCCACTCCAAGCCAGACCATGGCTCTCCTCATATCAGGGACGGCTTTGCCTTTGACTTTCTTCTGGATAGTGTCTCCTGTCCTCTTGCCTATTGTGCTCCTCCTCTGAACGTCAGCGCATTGTTAAGTAAGATTTCATAAAATTGCTGAAATTCTCACTTGTCCCCCAGGAGTCCACCACAGGAGACAGTCACAGTGAAAAAGTTCCTAGGCTTCATGAATAAACAACCTTGTTATTCTCTGCCTTCCTCAGAGATTTCTATGTCTACTGCTGAAATGGCTTGAGTGCTGCAAACTAATTATAAAATTATTTAGTTAATAAAGGCAGGTAGGAAAGTTTCTAATTATCCCTACGATAAAACTCTCCTGCAGCTGTAGGATTTGTCTTACCCTGCAGCAAGGTGGGACCCATCTCATGTAGCTCAGGCTGTGCAGAATCAACCCAGTGGGTGGGATTTGGCTCCACATACAGACACACAGGACTCAACCCAGCTGCCTTCACGCAAGTGTCCAGCCACACCAGAGGGGACCCAGGTCATCTCACCTAGCCTTAGCTCTTGCTCCAGAAGGACACTACCCCCTCACAATCCTCTCATATGTGATACTCCAGATAACCCTGGACATCTCACGTGGCAGTAGACACTTATATTTTAGCATTCAGACCAGTTGCTTGTACCACCTCAATCATCTCCATCGGCTCTGCTAGGAGTTGGGACCCCAGTGCACACGCAGACACCTACGTGTCTCCAGCCACAAGAGCAAGACATCTCTCCATCTATGTGCATCATCTAAATGCTATGTATAGGCAATGAACATACATGTCCCTCAATCATGGCTCACATTACCTGCCTTGGAGCAGGCCAATGCATCACCCCAAAAAAGTCCCTCAACACAGATGTAGCCCAGACTCCTTGGACTTGATCCAGCTGTCCAAAAGGCATGCATGGTGCTAGGTAGACACCCCAGAATGGGAGAGGCATTCATGTGGGGCTGGCAATCTGACAATGGTCAATAGAGTAGCTGAGAGGCCAAGGAGCACACCCTGAGGGATGTACCAGACACTGAGCCCCTTGTTGAAGGTAACTATGTAAATTTTAGATGGTCTCATTAGAGATGTCCTGTCATAAAATCAGCAGCAAAACTTCCACTGGCTTAAGCCCATCCAGGACTTCACACCATAACAAGTTCCTATTGATTGTGAAGATAAAGTGGGCACAGGTCTTGCTAAAGTAAGATTATATGGAGATTTTCTTCCACGCTTTCTCCAGGGAATTTTACTTTCCTCTTGCTTTTCTTATTGAGAATGTCATTTTTGGATCTGCTTTTGGAGAAGACAAAGGTGACCTCCGCAGCTGAGGGCAGGCTGCCTGGGTTTGACATACGTTGTTAAATGGCAGTGCGTCAAAGCATAAAAAAAGATGTTGGCTGAAGTTTTACGTGGAGTTTTACAGGGTAGTAACACAGACTATAAGCTGGTGCATTTAGGCGTCTGGGTGGGGAAATGTATGAAAAATGCATGAGAGGTTTGTGTAAGAAATGCAGTTCACTGCTGTTTCATATTCATTATTCTTTTTTTCAATGAAATTATCCTAAGGAATGTTTTTTTGGAGCTGAAGAGAAAGCACGTGCTCAGTTAAGTGAGTTCAGCCGCAGATTTCAGGGTCCTTAAGTACTCATTGACACAAGAGGCGACAACAGCTCTGCAGGAACCTTTATGGGTCTCTCAGGGTTGTTGGTTTTTTAAGCCTGTGTATTATGGATTTCCACAACAGGTGTTAACAGCTCAAGGCATCTTAATGCCTATTGGATTAAATAATGCACATTTTTAAAATTGCATGAAGTCTCTCCCACTGGGGAAGTGCTATCCTTACAGCCTTTACTTTTTAAATGAAAATAAAGAATGTATTACAAAAATTACCAAAGAAATGGCTAAAATCCACCCTCAAAGCCACACAGAAGCTGGGCTGAAATTCTATGTTTAGCTCACTCCTCCGTTACCCAAGTCCTGGGGCTCCTGGGGCAGATCAGAGCAGAGGGTGAACAGGTACGACCTCATGCATGACCAGAAAAGGTCAGGAGGGGTTACAGAGAGTGGGACATTGGGACAAAAGCACTGGTTAAACCAGTTAAAGGGTCTTTCATGCTCTTGCACCAATTCAGACAGCATATACTAGCTGAAAGTCTAAACCAGAGATTTGCTGGGAAGAAAACATGAAGAATGAATCCATTACTAGGAGTGAGGGGAAACTGTCATCTCCTGGAGGGTCCATCCACCCCAGTGGGGAACAGCCACAGGACATGGCACATCCCACCTGGGCATGGCTGTCTTCACGTGATCTCCCCTGGGCTCTGGACCCCCTACTGAGGCAGATATGTCCACCCTGATGCCCATGTGTGGCCAGCAGGCCTGGGGGCACATGGCCAGTGCAGTGGAGCAAAAGGTTCAGTGGAGCAGAGTCCAAAGAAGGTCAACAAAGCTGGTGAAGGGTCTGGAGAACAAGTGTGATGAGGAGCAGCTGAGAGAACTGGGGGTGTTTAGTCTGGAGAAAAGGAGGCTGAGGGGAGACCTTCTCGCTCTCTACAACTGCCTGAAAGGAGGTTGTAGCAAGGTGGGGGTCAGTCTCTTCTCCCATATAACAAGCAATAGGATGAGAGGAAACAGCCTCAAGTTGTGCCAGGGGAGGTTTAGATTGGATATCAGGAACAATTTCTTCCTGAAAAGGTTGGCAAGTATTGGAACAGGCTGCCCAGGGCAGTGGTGGAGTCCCCATCCCTGGAGGGATTTAAAAGATGAGTAGATGTGGTGCTGAGGGACATGGGTTAGTGGTGGTCTTGGCAGTGCTGGGTTAGTGGTTGGACTTGGTGATCTTAAAGGTCCTTTCCAACCAAAATAATTCTATGATTCTAAGGTACAGATCTAGCCATGCTCAGTGTGAGCAAGAGAAGAGCACAGCCCTGAACCTCCCTTCCTGGGAGCTAACGCTCTCCTTGGACAGGCATTTTGGGGAGCTCTTCTGCAAAAAGCGAGGGGTGCTCTGTTAAAAGTTTGGCTGTCATTTGGCCATTAATCGTGGCTCTAAAAGTGTTTATTAATGCCCTGTTGATAGCCAACGGTGAAGCACTGCTGCCCCCACCTTTTGCGATATGCAAACAGAGGTGATTAAGCACCAGATTAAACATCTTCATGAATATTTAAAAGGCTGTTTTTGAAAGTTTCCTGTCCTTTTACGCTAATAGCCCCATTAAAACCTGTTTACAAGCCAGTCATGAGAGTAACTGTGTGCACTTAAAACACAAGAGAGTTCCCCTAGAGAAGTGCTTTAACCACGTGAGAATGGCAGCTGATCAATAGGGATCTTAAAGTAAGACTGTCTGCCTAAACCCAATGGAAACAGCCCTCACAACATAGATATAAAGAGCTGGCAAGTGCCCAACTGGTTAATTAGGGAGGCAAAAAGGTAATAATAACAACAATAATATTTGCTTGAAGGTCCAGCTGTCCTGGTCCTGGGTGTCTGGCTGCCACAGGACTTCTCAGAAGTTGCCTTAAAGATGTTAACAGCAGCCAGGAAAAGGCCAAGGAAAGTTTTAAATAAACTTAACAGCTTGGTGTTCTCTGGATCTTCTTGTCTTTTACACATCAGCCCCTGATTGCATGCAGCCAGTGCCTGCAATGGGGATGCAGATACCATATGATGGCTATTAATAATTCAAGCAATCTGCATGTTATGTAGAAGTATTGTATAACAAACACAAGTCTTACGTATGTAGGGTGTATATCCATAATATAAGAGGTGGGCATACTCAATCAGTGCCGTAAGGCAAAAATTTAAATCTATGGTGCTGAACCCTCTTACGTGGGCATTATTCTTGGTCCCCTCTGTTACTCACCATACATTATATCGCAATCACTTCATTGCCTTGTTCTGAGTTAAGGGGTCATGAAGCAGCAGGGCAGCTTTGTAAAGGTGTTTGAGTTGAGTGTGGGAGGTAGGTGCTTAAATACCATGAAAAACCTGGACCTTTGTGTCTGTTCTGGTGCTACCGAGCACACTGGAAAGAAATCTATTGACATCAGTGGGCTTTGGATTAGGCTCCTACTGTGTTATTAAGTGAATTATTAATTATTAACAATAACATAACAGAAATCACATGTTGCCTTATTCAACCATTCAATTGTGCCTTATGTGGGGGTTTTTGAAAATACAGTCGCCGAGTTTAAATACAAGTGTGGATTGATTGTTCAGCCTCCTTACTCATTGCCAAGGAGAGAGTATGCTTACATATGGGTGTCCAGTTTGAAATGAATATTGATTGACTGAAATTCATGCCGTCTGCTTCAGTTTAACTGTTTGGCAAAACTAGAGATGTCAATAAAACTGGATTGAATTTTGAACGGTATTAAAACTTTCTGGAGCCGAGGTGATCATGGTAGAAAAAAGTAATAAATGGCTGGAGACCTTACAAGCATGGGGCTTTTCCTACTGCTGTGAAGCCCTCTGGGGTTAGGGGTGTTTAGATCCAGTGTTAAAAGACCAGTAGAACTGCTAATAGTCTTTCTATCCCTTTGTCTGCAGCAAATATAAATAGGCAAAGTAGAGGCTATAACTTGTACCTTCCCAAAACTTGGCCAAAAGAATGTCTTCGTAATGTTTCTTCAGATAATGAGGTTTGGGAAAGTGTCACCCCTTCAAGCGAGTGGTGGCTGGCTGCATCTCCAGGAGATCTTCTCTGAGTTTGCCCCTGTGGGACGGCACTCACCTGTCCTGACTCCCCAAGGGGGACACGTATCTGCCTTACCTGCAGGAGAAGTGGCACTGGGCAGAGTGGGGAGCAGAGAGCTTGGGAAGGATCTCACCATGTAGTATTTTGGGTTTAATTCCTGGAACATGAATTCACGGGGTAAAAGCACAGTGCATTGTCCAGCCATCTGCATCCTCACCACATCCCAGTGCACCAGCAACTTTTATTGCACTTTTCTGCTTATTTATGGTCATTATTATTTACTTGTGCGCTTCTTACTGCACTTAGTGCAACTGAAGTGCAGCGCAATTAAGGCACTAATCCCCCCAAATTGTTACCCTATTTCCAAATGGTTCTCTTGAGGATTTGTCCTTTGGATTAATCCATATCCCCTAAATTTAGCCATGTGAAGGTCAGGCTGCCTAATCCGGCAGCTATCCAGACACCAAAGGTGCTGCCTCCTGCCCTACAATGACAAATGGATGGCACTTAGGTTTGCTCTGGGAAGAACTTAGACAATTAATACAAACAGAGATAAATCCATTTGCATGGTTTATACAAGATCGTGCATAACAGCAGGTAGCAAAGCAAGGAGTTGAATCAAGCTGCCTTGCAGGTTTGGTGTATACCCCAATGGTGGCCTAGGACTTCACAATCCACCCCAGTTTTGGGCTGGAACTGTGAAAAGAGATAACTCCACAGCAACCCAGCAAGACCAAGCTCAAAGGATGGTGTCCTGCTGTACAGAAACCAGAGGGACTGCAGATGGCTTGAAGGTGCCTCCTCAGAAAGCCCTGTCACATCTTCTCTGCTGCAGCTTTTCCCTGGGAATTGGACTGTGACTCAACTATCTTCATGTTTCTACTGCTGCAGAGCTGCCAAAGTTAGTGTCCGTGTTTATTACTTAGCAATTAATTAACAATCATGAATGAAAGCAGATGGGAAACACTTTAATTTCTGGGCCAAACTAATCTGTAATGGTACTCCTTTGAAAGTAGTTATGTGCTTTCTCAATTTCTAAACATCAGCTCACCAACGTATGCTAGCATTGCTGTGAAATAAAAGGCCTTATTTAAGGTACGTAATATAGAGACCTAATTGCTCACACGCATAAGTTAGGGACAAACCCTTGTCAAGTTTTTTTTGATGTCAAAAGTAGCTGAAGATATTTTTAAGCCCCTTCTCTGCATTTCTCCATTGTGATGAGGAACACTCATCTTGTGGAAGCAGAAAATTTTGTTCGCCCTGGAGCATTTCACTATTTGAGGTCGGAGGACGACCCTGCAGACAGCTGCATTATCACAGATAAAGGGAGGCTAAACCGTGGTGGAGGAACTGGAATAGGAGGCAGGAGGTGAGGAAAGGGAAGATGGGAATTAAACAGATTCTGTCAGTGGTGAAAATTCACTATCCCTTGAAGTTGCTGTCACACCACTGAAGGGTTCTGGAAATACCTAAACGAAAATTATTGGGATGGCAGCAACAAAAGAAACAGCAAGGTAGAAGTAGAGGTGATTAGGCAAGCTGATGGCAAGGCAGAAGCCATCAGCTCGCCTAGGTGAGTGGTCCTAACCCCAGGTGGGAGGTGGTGGGAACATCAGGCAGAAGAAAGCTGTGCGGCTGAGAAAGGCTTGGACCTGAGGGCACAGGGGCTGTTTCACGGATAGTAATGAAGGACCAAGGGACAGAGGTGGCTCTGAGAAAGGGTTGAAGTCCCTGGGCTCCAGGATATGGAATATGAGTTTTTGGAGAAGAAAGATGGGTGCAAGGGGACAGAGGTTGCAGGTGACAGGCATCCCACTGGACATTCACCCAGGCATTTTTAACCAGGACCATAATCTGGGAGTACTCCAGTTGACAATCATTGCAGCTCCTACTCCACCACATCCCCTGTTCTGCTCCTTGAAAGACTTCTCTCTAACTGATGGTTAGAGATCTCACAGTGAAAGAGCTCAAAGGCCCATGCTGGTTCCCGAGGGACCAGAAACAGGATCTGTCTGAGAGTGACATTGGGTGGATGTGGCAGGATGTTACCTGTACAGGCTGGAGAGTGTTGATACTAATAGTAAATGAAACAACAGGAGGAAGTTGGATAGTAAGAGTAATAGCAGTGATACCAAAAGGCTGTATGGTAATAACTGGACACGGAAATATCATGACTTTAAAGAAATCCTCATTCATACGAATTTGGTAATTCCAAGTGCTTTGAGAGAATGATTTTTTGTGAATTTTTATGGAATGCAAATCAGTGGCTGGATGAGCTAAATTAACTCTGTGTGTCATCCAAAGGGCAGGAGAGAAAAGTCTCCTGTGTCCGTTATTAAGATGGACTCTGATGGGTAAGTGCTAGGTGCCTAAATTTGACAACCAAATTGGTAGGAGCTTTTTCCTTTAAATGCTTCCAAATTCATGAAAGGAACAGATTAGAAGGTGGATTGACCTTATGGATGGATGGATGGACAGATGGAATGAGTGACACCCACTGGGTTTCATTATTTTCTCTTTAATGTAGACCTTCTTACTATGATATATGTATTTTTAAACCAATCTATGATTATTCTCCAGAATGACTTTTAGAAATAAGAAGTCCCATTCATTTCAATGAGTGTCAGACCAGACTCTATTAATTAAGCCAGTAGCTCCCAGTTGACTCCTGGAAACCACTGGGACCACAGCACCATGAAAGCCAGTCCAAAGCTGTCCATGGGCTAATAATTAGCACCTCCTTCACGGCATCTTTACGGTGCATGCAATTAGGATGACAAGAAGGAAAGACCATCAGCAGTCCACTGTCCCAATGAGTCTGGAAATGTCTGAATCAAATCATGGAGTTACTACATGGTTTCTAAGTTCCTGAGATTCTTTCATTTTATGTAGCTTTTCAACGATGCTTTTAGCTACAATTGATCTTTTGTTTTCAACTGCACTATGAAGAAGTGAGAGTGAAAGCTAAGATATGAGTGTTTTTAAACTCAATTAGGTGTTACAAAATCTCTCTGAGATGCTGATAGATGAATGGTACTCCCTAAACACATTCACACACACCCTTTCCAGGAGCATAAATTGAGGCTTTATTAAAGAAGACATATTTTTCCAACTTAGGTTATCTCAACTGAGAAATCCCAATGCAAAGTAGATTGATTTTCAGAAATGCCCAGTCTGGATAGATGGGCAGTAAACCAGATTATTCATAGGGCACCCTTATTTGAGAGCTTATCTTTAAAATGTTGGTCTATAAATGGCTCTCTGCAAGGTCACACAGTAAGTCATTGATCTAAAGAGTAAAATTCTGGGATTCTGGGTGTCCTCTGACAATCATAGCACTATACCTTACCCCACAAATATGGTTAGTTGAGGAGTTATTTCAGTGATTCTGTTATTTCAGACCAAAACAGAGAATTTCATGCTTGAAAAATCAGCAGATGCCTTCACCATAATTTCATCCAGTGCCCAAAAGTGATTCCATTTGCTTGGTCTGTTGGCTCCTGGCATGACAGCCAGGGACTTTTAGCACAAATACATGCTTGGAGCAGACTGGTCTGACCTAGGGAATCCAACCTCAGAAGTACCAAAAGCCACTCATGATATTGGTTAAGAAAAGCTATGTAGAGATCTTTAACCCATGAGTCCTACAGCTACTGATTTCAGAAAGAAAAATAATTCCCTCAGTCTTTACAATAACTGTTTAAAAATAGCAAGTGCCTGGTGTAGTTACCTAATGCATTGAAATAGCAATTAAACTGCTTGAAATGCCTTTTTAGGAGGAGATAATTGAAACCTTCCCATGTCTGCTCCAGTCCCTCTCCTTAACACACCAGGTACCATTAAAAGGAGAGGACCAATATTACAATAATATTGCAACATTGCTTGAAAGTCACACCTACAACCTTTATAAAACCAGAGCTTTTAATGTCTTTAACAAAGACATATAGAGTCCACATCCATAGTGTGCACGTCTGTGATTCAACATACGCAAGTACATGCATTTATACACACCGAGGTAACATGAAACAGTTAAATATCCAGATAAATTTTTGGCAAAGGTTTCCTTTCTGAAGTTGAGCTTCATGCAGCAGCACGATGTATATATCCTTTATTTCTGCATCGTTTCTGTGCCGTGGTCAAAGAGGATACATTTCTGTTCTAAATTACATCTGGGTAAATCCAGAGGAATTCCCCCGAGCCACGTTTACCTCTAAGATTTTGCCTATGTGGGGACACTCAGGAAAATAACCCAAATTAGCTGAAGGTGAGAATTTAAAAGTGGATTAATTAAACTGTGTGAAACCCCTGTGAAGGTTGCTCTTATTCAGAATTCAGGTGGTCTTCGTTCAATTTAATTTAATTCACTTTGGAAATTAATTCAGATTAATTGCCCTAACAGTTTTTATGTACCTATTCTAGATTAACACTGGGGTAATAAAATGAATTGTAGCCCACCGGCTTTAAGATGATTTTTAGATTTATACCAGGAGGCTCTGGAGAGAGGTTGTCCCCTGTGCGTCCAGAAGCCAGTGCTTTGCTAGTCCAGACAAAGGAGTAGGGGGTGTTTCTGAAAATAAATAAGCAATATTGTTTTAGCTTTTAGGGCAATTTTTGAAAGATCTGGTAATAAAAAGAAGGTGACAATGACAACACAACAACAGGTTAAATACCACTGCTTTTGAGCCCTGAGTAGGGAGCCCACAGACTTGCTTTCCCCTGGGGCCTGATCCTGCATTTATGATATTCTTTTTTGGGGGGGGGGGAAAAAAAAAGGAAAAATCTTTTGACCTCAAGAGGAACAATATCCAAATCTCCTAATTCCAGGCAATCCGATTTTACAAGCCTGGGGCCAAATGAAAATCAAGAGTACAGTATAGAGGGCCTGCTATTTGCAAAAGGAAAAACTGCTTTAAAGAGATAACTGCTCAAAATCTACTCCCCAAAGGAGAAGACTTTTATTAAGGGTTTCTCCTTGACATGTCTGCCTAAAGGCTTCTTCAGAAGGGATTTAGTCGTTCGTAAGTCAGATCTGGAGTTTGAAGCCCCTCTTTTTACCGTATGGTAGCTTGGAGGTCCTGCCTTTGCCTCCTTTCAGCGAGGGTTAAGCCTGGGTGGGGGGACCGCAGAGGTGACATGTGCCCCCTGGCAGCCATGCCAGACTGGGGACCCTGCAACGAGCCCCAAAAAATCAGGGTTTCTGAATCTGCCTGGGATGAGCCAAACGCTGCTGTGGTGAAAAAAAAAGAAAAGAAAAAAAAAAACACCCAAACTTATTTCTGAAAGGCTTTTGGCAGTTTTGTGTGTCTTTCTCTGAAGCGCCTGGCACTAGCAAAGGGGGTCCTGTCTCCTAAATCTCTTTTGCATATTCAGATTTTAAATGTCAAACATAGCTACTAAAAAAAATTAAAAGAAACTTTCAGTCGGTCTAGAAAAATAAATGCAACCTCCAGCGTGTTGGAGCTGTGATAAAACGGTAACTACGTAATGTAAATAATAAAAAAGTAGCAATGCTAGTTGGATGAAATTTAGGGAAGGGGGGGGGGGGTGTCCAGCCCGGACCCCCTCAAAACCATTCCCCAGGCATTGCAATTTGGAGTAAAAAATGCTTTAATCCTTAATGGAGCCGTCGCTGCTGCGGGAAACCTGAAATCCCTGCTCCGCCGCTGTCACCCCGGGGCTCGGGGACAGGTCCGCGGCCACAACTCGGGACACCGCGGATGGTGGCTCCTGGGGAGCTCGGGGACAAAGCGAAGGGAAATTCATCCCCCTCCCCCAAACCGTTTTGCTGCGGTGACCCCCGGAGCGGCTGCTAAATCGCAGCGCAAAGGCGCGGAGAGATGCGCAGGGAGCAGCGCACCGGCCCCAGCTCGGCAGCGAGAGATTTGGCGAGGGGGATTTTGGATGCCCCCAGCACTTCACATCTCTCCGGTCCCCAGGCACCCCTCCAGCTCCCCGGGGCAGGATCCGACCCTGCAGCCCCCTGATTTCATGCATGAAACCAAATTTGCTGCTCGGGCAAATTTGACCTCTTTCTTGGCCCAGATACGTTTCAAACGCCTTCTCCGTTATTTTTTTTTCCTTTCTTTTTTTTTGTTTTGGAGGTCTTTTTTTAAAGACGGGACGCGGGGGCTCCGCGGTCCCTAAAGCATCCCTCCCCCTGTCCGTAAATTTAGCCGGTTTCTCTCCAGGAAAGAGGGTCAGGGGGTGCTCGGCACCCCCAGGACTCTTATCCTCCTCCTCATCCCAGCTCTTTCGGATCCCCTTACCCGACGGGGAGGTCCCACAGCGGCTCGGACAACAGGTGACCCCCGTTTGGGGGCCAGGAGCCCCTTTTGCAGGGGTGGAGGACACACACACAGTCTCCCGTTCCCCAATTCCTTGGGGTATGCGCGCAACGTAACTGCACAGGCTGCGGTACTCCTCTCCTTGCAGCCAGCTAAAGGCTGTTCTCTTAATGAATTACTAATGAGTTAAAATTGGACAGCCGGCTTAATTAAAGCGTAGAGGCAATGTGTTTACCACATTGTAATTGAACTCATTAGGGCTCCGGCTTTGTGTTTTTTAAGCAGCCGCCTTGTTCCGCACGTCGAGTGATCTGCGGGAAGAGCTTTGCTGGGGACTGCGGAGGGGGGGCGGCTCTGGGGGAGTGTGGGGTCTTTGGGGGGCGGGTGGCTGTGCCCCCTATCCCCTTTTCTCCCGTAGGGACTTGTGCTGGGTGGGGGGGACCCCCGCGTTGTCCCACAAAGGGCTTACGGTTGGGGGGTGCTCACTTGGATCCCTTTTTGCGGGGAAGAGGCAAAGGAAAATTTGAGGGGAGAGGAGAAATTCGGGGTGGGGGGAGTTTGGCGAAGCAGACCCCGCCCCTGCAACAGGGTCCCTCTTGCCCCCTTCTAGGTAGGGTGGGTGTGTGGGGTATCCCCCTCCCATCCGCCGCAGCCGTCGGGGCGGACCTGCCCCGCGGAGGGGGCGGCTGCTGTTTCCCCCCCGGGCGAGGGGAGGGGGCTGAGGAAGGGGGTGGCTTCCCCGTACAGCTTGCAGGGCTCTGCCTGGCTGCTAGAAGGCGTCCGAGACCCGACCCACCCGCGGCACAGCAGCCGCGACAGAGGCGGGAGTCAAACTTAACGCGCCGCGGAGCTACCGCGGAGCGCGGCCCCCGGCGCCCGCCGCTCGCCGCCCCGGGGGGGACCCATGGAGCTCGGCAGGTCAGGTAAGCCGTGGGGCTGGAACGGTGCGGGGAGGGGGGGAAAACCTCCTGATTTGGATGTATTTCTCCCCATCTCACGGAGGAAATAGCTATGTCGCGATAGGTCGCAGGGTCGTGCTGCCCCTCGGGGCGGGGAGGTAGGGGGAAGGTCTGGCTGGGAGAGCCCCGGTGAGTGAGAGGAGCCCCGCGCAAGTTTGAGCTGCAGCGGAGGGAAGGGGCGATGGTTTGTAGCCGCTCTTGGAGGAGCTGCGCGTCTCCTCTTTCCCGTTGCTTTTATATGTGTTTTTTTATTATTATTAATTTCCCCTCGAAATAATGAACTTCAGGTCGGGTTTGGAGATCGGATGGGAGGAGCAGGGCTGGCTTGTCCCCAAGGCCAAAGCGGGGACGTCCCGGCCCCGCGGGGAGGGGAATGCGCGGAGATTTCCGCGCCCGCGCAGCGGTCCGCGTCCCCGCTCCTCCGGGTAGCTCGGCCTCTTCTACCCGGAGCGACCCTCCTCGTTCGGGAAAGGGCTGATTTTGGGGGAGAGGAGAAGAGGCGGGATAAGAGGCGACCACCAGCCTGGAGAGAGGCGACTCCTCCGCTTTGTCAGGGGTTCCGAGGTTTAAAAGCCGAGGGGAAACGATAGATTTCCTTTTTTTTTTTTTTAATTCTTATTTTTTGCCCGCTGGCACTGCAGGGCTTTGAGGGTCCAAGCGCCAGAGCCGATGCGGGAAGCCCTTGGGAAATCCCTCTGCCCCCCAAGCCCTTCCTCGACGGGCTGCCTGCTTGTTGCACAGCTCCTGCCCACCGGCTGCCCCGAAGCAGGAGCTTATAGCGGTCTATATAGCCCTTTGGAAGCGCCTATATAGATCTGGCTTTACAAAAACCGTGCCTGTAGTAGAATATCCTCCCCGGCAAGTCACTCTTTACCATAGTGCTTGAAATCATGGCGAGGGAGGAGGAGGATGCGGTGGCGGAAGAGGAAAGAAGTTACATTTGGTTCTAGAGAGGGAGAAGGTGACGAGCCAGACCCCGAAGTGGGTAATGTTGAACTGTCAAAGAGTGCAGGAGAGTAAAAGCCAAACAATCCCAATCCCCATAGGTTGTTTATTCCCCATAAAATACAACTCTACATAGCAGGAAGTTACTGCAAACATTTATCAATAATGGATGAATCTCCTGTAATAAAATACTCACATAATTAGCTACAGTCAAGTACGTGCATTATGCCAAGGCTTTTGTAACTCTTTGTTGAAAATCCGACTTAAATAAATCCTCTCAAACAGCCTTTTAAGAAGAAGGGGGGGAAAAAAAATCCCAGGAGCAAACCACCACCCAGCATTTTTCTTTCTTTTATGCCGTTTCTGAAACCCAAACCGTAACTACTCCTGAAATATAACGGAAAACTCTTTGGTGAATTCAGAAGAGTCATTAACATTCAGCTTTAAGTGAATGTTAACAGTAAATAAAGAAATCTCTTGATTGTAATAGTTGCAACAAAGCAATAATAAGCCAGTGGGTGGTCATCAGTAATGATAAATGTATCATTATTACTGTGTGTTGGGGAACAGGGTTTGGAAAGTACTTCAGACTTTTTAGTGGCAAGCGTGGTGGCAATTCGTTTCTTAGCCTGGGAAAAAAAAAATAAAAGCGCTGTATAGTTTTATACACAATTTAGGTGAAAATAAATTTAAATCTGTATATTACATTTTTAATTTCAAGATAGTAATTAAAGCTGGTTCATTATGTCTCCTCTGAAAGTCTCAGTGCTCATCTTAATTGCTTGTTTGTACAATCTGCTTTCTAAGACACCCAAGGTTACTGAGTTCTGAAAGACGCAAAACTGAATTGTTTACTGACGTGATAAGTCTTCGCCCGATGGCGTCACGTTTCCCTCGGAAGTTTGGGGCTCGCTGATCCCCATCACAGCTCGCTGCTTTGCCGTGGAAGTTTGTTGCTTGTTTAAGTACTTGGAAGCAGGCACGTTCCTGTTCAGGGCGCTTTAATTTATGCGTTCGAAAACAAAATAATCAATAGCTCAGGTGTTTTTCGTTTGGGATTTTTTTTCCCCTCCTATCCCACCCCGGGGCGGGGGGGGTTAATTCACCCACACCTAAACTTGCAGCTCTTTTCTTCCCTGCCACCCCATCCCCAGGCAGGACGCAGAAATAAACCCACTCGCGTTTTTGCGGGATATGGAGCACCCATCTCCTCCCAGACTGCCAGTGGCTTCTCGTACGATGAAATAAAATCGCATATCGCCTTTTTTTTTTTTTCCTATTGGGGCGATGATGCTCCTCCAGACAAAAGATGCCTTTCAGCCTCCGTGTTGGCTTTTAGCTACCAGAGGGATATCAAACTACCCAGAAATAAGCCATCCCTAAACTCTCCCGGTGCCCTTAGAGAGCCAGGAGAAGATCGCGTTTTTTCTCCTCCCGTATTATGATTACAGATGCATCTTTCCGAGGAGTCCTCTTGCCACTGAAAAACTCCACGTAGATCTCAGCCCTTTTGTTGTGTCTAGCTGGGTTATTCAAGAGCAGAGACAAAAGCCCGAAGTGATGTGATCTAAATGAGCTCCGGGGTTTTCCAGATGGGACCACCTCTATTCCAAATGCCCTCTTTGCTTTCTGCTTAGTAAAATAAAACGTGATTAAAAAAAATAATAATAATACTTAGAAAAGAGCTTCGCTCTAGACCGAACAGCGCAAGCGAAATCTACCCAAAAGTATTTAAAAACCTTCCTTTGCTTCCTAAAATTTGTTAGGAGAAGAGGTTTTATAACGATGTGTCTGCTACTTACACGGCTGCAAGTTTCAAAGGGATGTGGAGGGGTGGGAGGAGGGAATGGATCCGCGTTGGGGGTGGTTTTCTTTGTGGTTTTTTAAAGGCACCAAGGTTATCTTACTCCTCGTGGCCTCTCTACTACAATATTTAAACGCTGTGGAAGTAAATAAGGGCCGTGAGGGTGGGTTGAGGTGGTTTAAACTTGACCGCTTTTCTCAGCTGCTCGAAACAATCCGCAGCGAGAGGATCTGCTGCTGTCGCCTCCCGCTCAGCCTCTCCAAGGCAGAATCGCGATAGGGAAGAGGGAAAAGGAGCCAGAATTCATGTTTATCCCTTCCAGGCTTCTGCGAGAAGTTTGTCCACCTTCCCCTCTCCTCTCTTACGAGGTGACTCCAACCCAGCCGTTGTAACAGCAAATAACGAAATGAACGGGGGTAACTGGAGGCGGTATCAGGACAGGAGCTTGGGTCTGCAGCTACCCGAGGGGGGAGTGTAGATACCCCACCTCAAGTCGGGATTGCCCCCCCCACCTCTAGCCCCTTGCCCGGGGTCCAAGTTGGGCTCCAGCCGGCCGCGGAGCCGGCGATGGGGCCGGCCGCGGGCAGAGCAGCCCCATGGGCCTCGCCCGCTTCAAGGCCACCTGCAGGAGCCGCCTGGCCCCTGGGGGCATCAACCTTTCTCCAGCAAGCTGAGCTCGCCCCCCATTTCCGTACTGGGGTCTTGCTATCCCACGAGGTTTCCCAACAGGCTTAAGTATGAAGAAAAATTGAGAACGGTATATTCTTGCCCTGCTTCTCTAAGGTGCTGGTGCGGGTCAGTGTCTGTTCCCAATTCGGAGAGATCCACCGTGCGGCTGCGGGCAGTGCCCGTGCGACACGCGGGGTATAAAGGGCGCAGGCTCTTGGGCTCCCCTCCCTTCCATGGGGACTAGTACACCCAGTCCCCATGGGTTTCAGCTTTTTCTTTAGAGGAAACTGAGGAAACCCCTTAATTTTTCCAAAGGAATTCAAGGGGGTCAATAGCAGGTGAACAAAAAAGTTCGGTTTTGCTTTTCGTTTAATCATCAAGAAATAAAACGCCGGCTGACGACTCCCCCGGACCGAGCCTGCGTTTTCAGCCTCTCCCGGGCTGCGAGGATGGAGCTCGGGGGGCAGCTTCGTTGAAGGCGCTTTGCAAAACCCTATCATCCCTTTCGCCTCCTGCAACCGCTTTTCCTCCTCTTCCTAAGCCAGGCTCAGAGCCTGAGGCGAGGTTGTCCATCCCCGGTTCTCCTGGGAACCGTCGGGGAAAAGCTACCGGGTGGCCGAGAGACAGGGGAGTGAAGAACCGGTGGCTTGTCCATAAACCCCCCCCAAGTCCCTCCTGGTGCCGATCAGGGAGCGAAGACAAGGAGGGGAGATTTTCTCCTTGGCGTGGTAATAGATCATACAATGTGTGACACGGGTTTAACCAATAAAACAATTTGAATCAATTAGCTGGCGGAGGAGAGTTTTGAAGTGTAAAATTCATGTCAGTCTGGCTAGGAAGCATTGATTAAAATGTCACCAATGTGAAGCTTATAGCTATTGCTCACACGAAAGCAGCAGGCTCCGTGCAAAAGAAGCTCGGGAAAAAGTAGGAGGGAGGGAGGGGGAAAGGGGGGAGCCTCCGTGTGACAGTGGCGGCACGGGGCCGAGCAAGGTTTAATAAGAAGTGACAGAAGTAATGAGAGGTGTGATTTTTTTTTCTTCCTTTTTTTTTTTTTTTTCCCGAAGTTAGTGAGGATCGGGGGGCGGGGGGGGTGGCAAAAAGCGGAGAGAGTCGGTGAGTTTTAGCGTGGATGTCCTGGGAAAGGTCGGTGCAGAGATTTTTCGCCAAGATCTGTGATGCCCGGGAGGAGGAAAAAAAAAAAAGAAAATTAACCCCCCCACAAATACCAAGATTTCGTAACCAAATGTGCAGAAAGGTTTGATGTTGGTCATGAGCATGGAGAGAAAAAGAGAGATGGAAGCATTTTTGTTAAAAAAAAAAGAATCAGAGGTGTATTAGGGACCACCCGACGGTCCAGATGTCCTCCCCAGTTTTGCTAGAAAGGAGTTTTTCTTTTCCCTGTCCCCGTTTTTTAGCCGATGCCGCAGTTTTCCTCGCTGGAAAGGACCCGAGTGACCGGGTTTGGCTATGGGGAGGGGGGGTCGCGGCGGAGCCGCCCCTTCCTCACCCAGCGGTGCGCGGAGCGGCGGTGGGGACCCACGAGGTTACCGGTGCCTTTTGGGGGTAGATCGTAAAAAATTTCCATTTTTACTGTTCTGTATTCATCCGCTTTCAAAAAAAAAAAGGGAGAGAGACATGGCTACCGTGCTGCAGATTATTTGCTAGGGGTTTTTTTCCCTAATTGCGGGCGTAATTAGAAAAAAAAATCATATTTGCGCCGTGTTGCTCTTTGGAGGAGCTTAAACGAGAACCTGGGTCCGGGTCCTTCTGAAAGTGGTTTTGGTGAATCGTCCCAGTGTGGGTGTGTGGGGAGTGCGGGTCGCAGCAGCTATTCGTGCCCGTGAGGACACAGTTGTGGCGATAAATCAACTTTATTTTTTCCCTCTCCCTTCTCCCGTCGCCCCGTATTTCGGACAGATCCGTTAAAAAACACCGTTTCCGAAAAGATGTGGATTTTCTATCGAGCATATTCTGTTCCTTGGAAGCGATCGGGCTCAGATTGTGGGGGGAAAAAAGAAAAAGGCGAAAAAATGCCAAAAAAAGAAAAAAAAAAAAAAAGCCAAGGCGAATCCCACCTTCAACCGCTCCATCCCGGAGCTCGGCGTCCTCTCGCCGCGACACCGGGAGCGCTCCGGGGGGTGGCGGGAGGCCGGGCCCCGACGGGACGCCCGCATCCCCTCCCGGTGCGGGGAGGGACGGCGGGATGGGGGGGGGAACAGGACCCCCCACCCTCGGCTTCACCGCCCCCTCCCCCCCCGCTGACGTCACCGTGCCCACGGGGGGGCCGCTGCGCGCCCGGCAAAGCGCGGAGCTTCCGCGCTTGCAGCCGCCGCCGTGCGCTCCGCACCGAGGGCAGAGCTCCGGCTGGCCGCGCTGCTCCGCGGCGGCGGAGGTGAGGATGCGCCTCCCTCCCGCACACCGCTGGAGGAGGGCCCGGCGGTGGCACGGCTAGAGCGCGGCCGCGGAGGTAAAGGGAGTCGGGAGGGGAGGATGCGTGGGTGGCCGCGGAGAGCATCGTTAAACTTTTTATTTCTTCCACTCCTCTTCCGCGCTTTCCCGTTGCATGCGGGCGGCGGCTGCCCCGTCGCTGGGAGTGCGGAGGGAGGAAGCCGTCGGGCCGAGCTGGCAGGAGCGGTGGCGGTGGCCGCCGGCTACCCGCGGATGCTCCGCGGGGGACAGCGTGGGTTTCCAGGACGGGGATGCGGCCATACATCTCCTCTGCCTGTTTCGGGATAGAACTGCCCGTGGGTTGGAGCATCTTCCTGTAACGGGAGCGGTTCGCTCATTTCCCGTCATCTCCGCGCCCGCGGAGAGCCGGAGTGCGCGGAGGCGGGTGTGCCCCACGGCCCCGGGCACATCCCCGGCGAGGCCAGGGTGGGTTTGGGGGGCTAAGGGCAGCGCCTCACCACGCCAGGAGACTTGCGGGGGGGTGTGTGTGGTTGCGGCGGGGACCCCCTCGCCAACCCCGGCTGACAGCGCTGTCTCTCTCTCCCCCTTCCCCGCCCGCAGCTGGAGCGGAGCAGCCCCCCCGGCGCTGAGGCGATGGCGACCAGCCCGCTGCCCGGCCCCACCGACATCTTGCTGCCCTCGCCGTCCAGCGCCTACCCGCCGGACCCCATGAACCAGCCGAGGGCCGGCCACGCCGCCATGAAACCGAACCAAGTGGGGCAGGTGATCCTCTACGGCATCCCCATCGTCTCCTTGGTCATCGACGGGCAGGAGCGGTTGTGCTTAGCGCAGATCTCCAACACCCTCCTCAAAAACTTCAGCTATAACGAGATCCATAACCGGAGGGTGGCTCTGGGCATCACCTGCGTGCAGTGCACGCCGGTGCAGCTGGAGATCCTCCGTCGGGCCGGGGCCATGCCCATCTCCTCCCGCCGCTGCGGTATGATCACCAAGCGGGAAGCGGAACGGCTCTGCAAGTCCTTCTTGGGGGAGAACCGGCCCCCTAAACTGCCGGATAACTTCGCTTTCGACGTGTCCCACGAATGCGCCTGGGGCTGCCGCGGTAGCTTCATCCCCGCCCGCTACAACAGCTCCCGGGCCAAGTGCATCAAGTGCAGCTACTGCAGCATGTACTTCTCCCCCAACAAGTTCATCTTCCACTCCCACCGCACCCCCGACGCCAAGTACACCCAGCCCGACGCCGCCAACTTCAACTCCTGGCGCCGTCACCTCAAGCTCACCGACAAAAGCCCCCAGGACGAGCTGGTCTTCGCCTGGGAGGACGTCAAGGCCATGTTCAACGGCGGCAGCCGCAAGCGGGCCCTGCCGCCCGCCCCCGTAGCCCCCGCCGCCCCCGCCGCCTGCCACCCGCTGGGCTCGGTGAAGGCGGCGGCCGCCGTGGTGGGCGGCGGGCTGCTGAGCCCGCACCTCCTGGCCGCCCCGCCCGAGCTGCACCAGAAGCGGCCGCGCTTCGACGAGGACGAGGAGCTGCAGGAGGCCGTGGCGGCGGCGCACGGCGGCAAGAGCCCGCGGAGCTACCCGGTCATCCCGGTGCCCAGCAAGGGTTCCTTCGGCGGCGTGCTCCAGAAGTTCCCCGGCTGCGGGGGGCTCTTCCCGCACCCCTACAGCTTCCCCGCCGCCGCCTTCGGCCTCTGCCACAAGAAGGAGGAGGGCGGCGGCGGAGCCGATGCCCTCGGCGGGGCGGTGGCACACAAGGCCGGCGGGGGGGCGGCGGCGGCGGCGGGCGGCGGCCTCTCGGGGCTCTTCTGGCCGGGCAGGAAGGACGCCGCCTTCTACCCGCCCTTCTGCATGTTCTGGCCGCCCCGCACACCGGGCGGGCTGCCGGTACCCACCTACCTGCAGCCGCCACCTCAGCCCCCCGGCGCCCTGGGCTGCTCGCTGGGCGACGGGGCGGGCCTGCTCCGCCAGGCCTTCCTGGACCTCTCGGAGCCCGGCGGCGAGGCGGGGGCCGCGGGGCTGGGCACGCCGCCCGCCGCCGCCGCCGCACCCCCCCCGCCCGCTCCCGCCGCTGCCGCCGCCGCCGCCGCGCGGGACCCGCTCTTCGAGTCGCCCCCTGGCGGCGGCGGCGCGGAGCCCGCTTCGCCCGCCGCCTCGGAGGGGGGCAGCGGCGGCGGCGGCGGGCGGGTCCCCGCGCACCACCCGCACCTGCTGGAGGCGGTGGCCGGGCGCAAGGCGGGCGGCGGGTACCACCACTCTAGCGCCTTCCGTCCGGTGGGCGGCAAGGAGGACTCGGAGAGCCTGGCTAAGCTGCACGGCGGCGGCCCGCCCCGCCCCGCTTCGCCGCTGCAGCTGCTGCTGCCGCTGCCGCCGCCGCCGCCGCCGCCCGAGGAGCCGGGCTGCGAACGGCACCCGCTCCCCCCGCCGCCGCACCCCCAACACCGCCTCCTCTCGCCCGGCGGCACCAGCTGCAGCTTCGCCAGCGAGGACAGCAGCGAGGAGGAGGAGGACGACGAGGAGGAGGAGGAAGAGGACGAGCCCGAGGTGGACGTCGAGGGGCACAAGCCCCCGGAGGAGGAGGACGAGGAGGAGGGCGAGGACGAGCCCCGCGGTGGAGACCCCTTGGCAGCCGGCGGCCGCTTCCCGCCCGCCCGGGGCCTGCCGGAGAAGGGAGGCCGGGAGCGGCCCGTCGCCGGGCCCTTCCCCCGGCCGCCCGCTGAGGAGAAGCCCGGGGATGCCCAGGCCCCGCTCCAGCCGTCTCCCGGCCCTGCCCGGGCGGGCAGCGGCGGCACCAGCCCGGCGCACCATCCGTCCCTGGAGGAGCAGCCCTCCTACAAAGATGTAAATGTCCCCTTAGGCCCCTTCCCGCTCCCGATGCCTCCCCGGGGCTGGAACGGGGTTCCCTGGGTGGGGGAGACCGACAGTCAGGTACCCATGCCGCCACGTCAGGCACTGGGTCCCCAGCCACCATGGCAGGCCGAGGCTGGGCCTGGTGGGCCACGGTCGGACACAGCCCACCGGGGTCTTGTGGGGTGTCTGGCCCACCCCACCTTCCCACCCCCAAAATCACGCTGACCCAAAGCCCACCGCCCAGCGGTGAGGGCCTGCTCCCCAGGCGTGCCCATCCCGCTGGTGAGCCGGCAGTGCTTTACAACGCGCCAAGCACACCCGGCCCGGGCATGGCGGCCAAAGGCCAGCCCTGGAGGCTAACAGAAATAAACACGGCAGATTTATTCAGTGGGTGCCTTGCCCAGTGGGCTGTCGGTGGTGTTGGTGGCCATTGCTTGGTGGCCTGACCTCCTCATCCCTGATTAACTAGTGGGAGAAAATAACCCAGGCCCCATCTCAGGCCAGGTGCCCTCACCCACCCTGCACGTTGCCGGCAAGTTTCCAACGGGATGTGCTCCTTCCATAAAGGCGGCTGTGGAAGATGCCACGGTGGGATTCCCCACCATGTTGTTTCCGTGGGCGCTGTTGACAAACCGCCCGAGACTGCCTATGTGCTCCTAGTCCTTTTCGATACTGATCTCGTGCGTTTCGCTCCTTTCTGTTTTTCTAGAATCAGAAGAGCAAGGAGAGCAATCAAGTCATCTTGCCTCCCAAAGAGGACTCCTTCTCGGGTGAGTACAGGCGTGGATCTGCCCGCTCACCACGAGGTGTGGGAATTCACAGCTCCGCGAGCTGTGTGGGTTTGTTCTCTATCGCTCGATTTAAACAAAAATAAATCACTTCCGTGATTTCAATTAAAAAAATCCATTAAACATTCTAATAGTCTCTCTATGGTGGTAATTTCGCATTATATTCATTCACATCCAAAACGCGTCTCTGTGCGTGCTGAATATACAAATATATATTTACTTTTTTTCTGGATGCTGATACTCATTTTGGTTTGCGGTTTCTTGCTGGTAAAAGTGTTTTAAGCGCTGCGTTTTGTTTGGATTTCAGATAAGAACAAGGAGCATAATTTTTTCATCACAGATTCAGAGCCTTCAGGAGGAGATTTCTGGAGAGATATAGCAGGTAGGCTCAGAAGAAGGTAGAGGATAAAGAGACAGAGACTTAAATTCATAATCAAATGTCTGAATATTTAGTACAAGGGTAAAGATAAAAACAATTCCAAGCAAATATAACTGAGAGAAATGCAAATAGGTGGAAAGCAGTGACATTAATAGGAATAAGATTATTAATTGCTGGGCATATTTCAGCAGAAATTTCAGAAATGTATCAGGTTACACAATGAAACAGGCTGGAAAAGCATAAAATGACAATAATTGAAATGTTCTCTTTGAAACCTTCCATTAAAAAGGATCACAGCTTATTGCTTTTAATATCTGTCAGAAAGACATTAAAGGTGTTTTATGACATCTATGCCAACATTTATATTATCTCCATGATAATGATCTCTACACAAAATGTATAATACATTTACAAAAATTACATTATACAAATTAAATGAAACCACCTTTTACTGATTGCTAAATGTCTCCAAGGGGTTTGGGAAAGACGTGATTAGAAGTTTTGATACTAAGTTGTCTATTGCAGTGTCTTAAGGAGAGGGTTTTGTTTCTTGGGAAAAAGGAATCTAATTTTCCATTTATGTAATGCAAACTGCCTTGGCTTTGACTATTCACGGTTAATTGACTGTCAAACGAGGTTGTTATCCTCAGGCAATGTCTGCAAATTTGCCTGTCAAATGAGACAGAGAGAGCAAGCGGGGAGAGAGAGAGTTGTACACGGAGTGGAAATGAAGAAATGGGATCTTATAGAAATCTTATATAATAGCAGAGAACAATTGAAAGATCGCATTCACAAATGTAGCCCATTTCAAAGGGTATTTTGTTGAAACACTTACTAATAACGTGGTATATGAGGAAGAAACGTACCAGCGTTTCACATTTTTGTAAATTTTGTGGTTGAGGGATCGAGGTTGTGGACCAATGGATAGCACCTAATTATCTTCTATACTTTCAAATAATTACCACTGAGAGCACAGCAGTGATGCTAGCAGAAGTAAACCTTAAGAACCTGAGAATTTTTAGGAATACAGTACACTGCGCATAGTCAGCGTTCTGCACTGTGGCCAATTTATTTTGGAAAAAATACGTATTTTTTGTCTTCTAGAAAATGATTCTATCCATGCTCATTTTAAAAAGTAAATTATGGTGATATTTTGCTTTTTACCTAGAAGTTGTAGCTCCTCTCTCTCTAAAACTGCACATATTTTGTATTCAGTGACACTGAGAGTCCGTGGTAGCAATATGTTTATCACCACAGTAAATTTAAATGTAAATTTTAGTTTTCAGAGGGGTGTACTACCGTGCATATTTCAACTCTGTGGAGAGTCTTAAATGCATTAAGTAAACTGAGAGCAGCACCTGGGTGTTTGAAGGTCTCGGGGTTGGATCTGAGATGTAAAGGAATCCAAAATGTTCATGAGCTCGTTCCTGACGATGGTTTCTCTCTGCTCTCTAAGCAAGAGCAGTCCCGTTCTCTTCAGAGAGAATCACATCCGTACATCTGTGTAGGATTGGGCCTTCACAGTATCCGCAGTGCTTTTCTGCTTGGTTGTCAAACCATTTTGCAGAATATTTTGGCTCTCCAATTTCTTTAATATACTTAATACATTTATGACTTTACTTAAAGCTGTGCCTTCCTAATGAGACGAAGAAAGATGAAATGATCCTGGAAATTCCTCTCCGTGTGAGATGGACTTGTATTTATTAACTAAACCTACTAAAGAGAGTCTTAAAACAAAAAGCAATTTTCTGTGCCAGAGACGATAATTTGTCAGTGTATATGTTTGCTTCTTATTCTCAAGGTGTCAATGAACTTAAAAATTCATAATAAGCAGAGCTCTTCCCGAGGCTGAAACAGATACAGGCTTGAAGATCCTGTAGCCATTCATCCTGCGTAGCCAGTAAACTGTCGGTGAAAATCCGCCTTCCTTTTCTGTCAGGCAGTGCTTGGAAAGAGCTCGAAATTGTTCAAATTCCCATGGCATTTTCGAAGGGTAACTGTGACTGACTTACGTAACTGGTCCGGTTTTTAGGGAAAAGCTGCGGTTTGCCATCCCGACCCTCCTTCAGCAGCTGGAGTTGAAGGGTAGAAGAGCTGCGTGTGTCTGGCACACAACAGCGTTGCGAGGCTGCCGTGCAAACACTGTGTTTATCTCAAAGAGAAGTTGAGTTCTGTAAGCTGTGCCCCAACCAATCTAGTTTTTTATCTGTTTTAATGAGAAAGGGGAGCTCTAAAACTGGGTGTTAATAACAGCTAGAAGTCAGCTTCGCAAATCTTGTTACAATTTCCCCATTTTTTTTCTTTTTAATTTGTAAAAGGTGGTTTGGCAGGCATTTCAGGAGAGTTCAGACTAGAAACGGTGAGCCAGATTCTTCTTTCATTTACTCTTAAATATATATCCAGAATAACTCTGCAAATATTGCTGCAATTACTGTGGATTTACAGTAGCTCACGGAAGGGTGAAAACAGCCCGGTTTATTATGTATGGCAGACTGGACAGTTGCTTTGTCTTTACTGGGATAAGCGGTAAAGCATTGGATCCAGAAGTTAAAAGACAGAAAATTTCATTACAGAAAGCGTTTGCAAAAAAGCAAAGAAGTTGAAAGTTGAAATGAGGGAAGACAAAGCGAAGTTTCAGAGGTGGGACCCAGCACTGCATCTTAGTAAATAAGATTGTGCATAAATCCATGGATCTGCACGAAAGAGAAAACTGCAGATGGGCTGTAGGACTGGGTCCTTATTTACTATTCCTGTCTCTTTTCTTTTCTGTTATTCCTAAGGAGCTCAGGAGCTCTCTTTGAATTATTAAAAGAGAGAGAAACGTTGTTGAATTTCTTTATTTTTTGCAAGTCTCACAATATTAGATGTGGTGTTTGGTTTTTTTTTTGAAGCCTCATCTTCTGGAATCTGGTGAGAATCTCGCCTTCCGTTTAAAACAAACCAAGAATTAGAAATTTTCTAACCCTCATGCTTCTAGAATGAAGTTAAGAAATACTTCCCAGATATATGCTTAAGGTTCAGACCAAAAGCTGACTGATTTGTTGACTCTCTAAAACATTTCACATTTTTAAGTTGGTCACAGTTTTGGAACGTTTGGTTTGAAACCCTGAAACTGTTTTCTCCTCTATCCGTTAGTACTTCAGTGTGGATTTTTTTTAATTGGATGTCCATGTTTTAAAATATAAATTAGACTTTATCTGTGCAAAAATTAGAACTAGGTTTGTTTTAAAGTTAAACTAATTTCAGGGCAAATTAACATTTGATGCTTCATATTTTGTAAGATACGTATATCAGCCCCAGTACAGAAAAGTGCTTAAAAGACACTTATTGAATTTCCTAAAATAGGCGTATTTTCCCAAGTCCTGATTATCCTATTGATTATTTCCCCAAAAAGCAGTATGAATGTGCATGACATGTGAATGTTTTCAGTCAGGGTAGGATTTCTTCAGGACATACACAGGAACTGTGCATGTCTTAAAGCAAGTAATTAATTGCAAATACAGATGGAGCCTTTGGAGCTCTGAAAATCTACAGGTTCACACCTGCCTATGTTTTTAAAATGGAGATATATATATTTATACCCAGAAGATACCAACATCTTCACTGCTGCGGTCTTCGTGTCTGCAGACAGCGCTCTCTCCAGCTAAAAATACTGGTGGATGTTTAAGTTACGGTAGACCATCGATGCTGCGGGCTTCACGACGGTGAAGCTCACCTGGTGGGAGGGAACTGCAGAGCTGGTTGGCAGGAATCGTGTGCTCTGTGACACTTAAGTATGTCTAGGAATAACAGGGTCGATGCTGAGACGCAGGCAGGTGGATGATTTTGGTTGATGTAGAGAATGTGAGTTGAGGACAACGCACAGGGCTGAGAGTCAGGAGAGCCGAGTTATATTCCCGGTCCGTCGGAGCTCTGCGCTGGGCAAAGCAGTTGCACGTTGACGTAGCTGAGTTGTCTTGGGCCAGCGTGGAAATCTTTAGCTGCTGTTTGAAGAGCGCATTGAGAGCTTCCTGAGGAAGGAGCGCTGGAGATTGCTCTAGGTGGCACAGCGTGAAGAGGTAACCTGGCTATGTCTGGTTTGGTTTTGTGCAACGAGGGCGATGTGCATTTATTTTGGGGAAGAGTAAATTTAGAAATGTTTCTGTTTGTTTCTTTTATTGAAAATTCAGAACTTAACTACTCCAGTGGGTGTAGAGCTAATAAAATGGTGGCATCACAAGAGCTGAGGTTGTGTCGATGTACAAACCGTGACCTTTAGTTTTCAGCGTATTGATGAAGTAATTCAAGGTGTGTCTACCTACAGACATCATTTCTCCTTTCCTCTGTGGGTGGATGTTCATGTTCCAGGATAAGAAAGCTGTTTGTATAACCCAAAAATACAACCCATGTACCTTTATTCCAGAATAACAATGTCTGTGCACCTGAGCTACTGGGGAAGAACAGAGGTACCAAAAGCTTTAGCTGAGGCAGTGCGAACTGGCTATGAACACTTCTTCCCCTTTTCCCCCTAGCCAGCAGATGGTTGAGATATAGTTTGATTTTTCTGAATAAACAGAAGTAGGTGTGCCTTAAAGAAAAACTAGGTGTCCCTACCAGGGGCTGCACAGCTTTCAGTGCTCCTGTTTTAAACACTGCTACAAGTTTGCGTGTAGACAAGGCCCAAGAGAGTTATGGTGGAGCTATTAGAAGGGGAAGTGATTTTTTTCTTAGACTGATTAAAATTCTTTGGGCTTTCTGTTTGTTTGTTTTTAAACACCTATTCAGCTTTTAATTAACATTTAAGAGAAAGGAAGCTGGTTAAATATTCAATACCTCCTCCCTTTCAATTAAGGTAGAACAGTACACAACGCGTGATGAGGCCTCTGGGAAGTATGGAAAAACAGAGAAGAGTAGGCTCCTGATTATCATTTTCAGGGGGACTGGAAAGGTGAAACCCATCTACTTATTATTACCCTTAACAATAATAATGTCAAGGCTTTTTTTGAACATCAGAAAGCAGTTTAAAAATGCAGTTATTCTTTAAAACCCTATATACTGAGGTTTGCCTTTAAATACCTTCACTTTTCCCATCCTGTTCTTTACTTATTTCGGGGGCAAGGATGGGGGTTTTTCTAATAAGCCTTTTCAGTAGTTTAGTAAAGAGGCTGCAGATGCTGAGGAAGTTAGTCTTCATGCTACATGCTCTTATTTTCATTTTGCTGCAGTTCTTTCAGACCCAGCGAGTCGGCAGCCTCAAAACATACAGCCCTGAAAGCTCAACCAAGCAAGTGGGAAAGAACTACGTTGCCGCCATGCTCTGTGCTAGCATCTAGTCTCTTCGCCTTTTTCATCTTCCCCCTTGAAAAATCCAGTTACCTTCTGTCTGCGTGTCTGTTATCTCTCAAAATTGAACATAAAACATTCAGAAAAGAATGCCTCAATGAAAGAAACTGATTGGAAAAATATACTAATATTTACAATGCAATAAATACTCTTCCTAAACTTAAATTCCTTCTTTTTGTTTGTGTGTACCCTAATTTATATAACAAAATACTTCTTTTGTTAGCAATCCTGTTTAAAACAGAATTATGTTAACTAAAAAAAAAAAGAAAGGCCATCTTACATTATGGAAACACCTCAAACCCAAAAGGTGATGTATTTTTGAGCTTGCTATTTCTTTTAGGGTGGTGAGACAACTTACCTGAGGAAGATACTTTGTTTATATCAAATATCACACAGAAATGATTTTTTTTTTAATCATTGTGTTATGTAAGCAGATTTTTAAAATGGAATTGCTGGCACCAGATATCAGTTGTGTAAATGTGTATGCCTGAACGAGTGGTTGCTTTTTTTTTTTTTTAAGGAACGAAGAGATAGCAGATGCTAAAATGCATAGCTATTGGATATGTTTCATATACTATGACTTCAACGTTTACTGGATATAAGAAAGCATTGATTTTTAAAAACAGAAACGAATGTTTTGCAAAAAGATTTCTGACTGCATATAAAACAAGACTTTCCAATTCAACTTTAAAATCAGCTTATTGTGATGACCTACTGTCAAATGCATGGTGACAGTACGAGTTTTTAAAGTAGCTGCTATTTTATCTGTTGTGTAGTGACCTAGTCAGTGCTATGGCTTTTTATTTTCAAAAAAACCCAAGATATTTCCTCCATGATTCTTTTTTCCAATACATAAACACATGAGTAGCTTTATATGTATGTCTTTCTTGTGATTGCTCATTGGTAGAGTCAAGGATGTGTATTTACTGGCTGGACAAAACCAAAAATTAGTCCAATTAGTTCGATAATTCGTTGTTTACCAAATATTTTCTTAATTATTGAGAGTCCATTTCTATTTCAGCTGTAAATAATAGAAAATCTCCCATTAATTTCAGCTAAAGTGATATTTTTTTCTTTTAGAAACCTTTTTTCATGGCTTTTTGTTTCAAAACCCTGTTCATAGAAATTAGAGGAAAATTTCACCATTCCAGAGGATAATGAAAATAACACCTTCTGTCAGGAGGTTCATATTTAAGTCAAACTGTCATCCAGGTGAACTTAACAACTTGTGAAGTTTTTTTTATTTATTTATTTTGTTTTATTTTATTTGTAAAGGAAAAAGGCTGAAAGAAGTAGCATGCATATATCTGGAAACAGCCAAATTCTGTTATCTAGAAAATTCTTTACTACTATTTGATTAAAAGTTACATGAGCAACCTTAAGACAGAACTCTCTGAATTGGTTGACCTCAGAGGTGTATCCTTCAGATGCAAATACCACTAATGTCAATTTTATCTCAGCTGGATATAAATTATATCCAGTTACAACAAGCCTGTCCTGTAGAGCACTAGAAGGTGACAAAGAGCTGATGAAATCAAAGAGGCTGGTGCAAAAAGGATTTTGCTTGTGGGTTTGGGAACAGGGTCCTGCCCAGCTAGATCGCATGGACTTCCCATCATGAAGAGAGGAGGTGAGACTGTAGAGGAGGCTCTGCCTCTTTCTCAGCTCGCTCCTAGTTGCTGATAAGAGCATCTTCAAGAGGGGTTAGAGTGAAAACAGGGATCAGTTCAGCAGACGACATGCAAGAGGGGTGCTCCTAGGTATCGAGGAGATGTCAGGTCTTGTCTGTAGGAAGCCGTGGTGTAGGTAGATACTTTATTAAACTAGAAGCAAATACAAGTGCTGCAAACATTTGTGCTACGCACGCAGAGATATGTAGATAAACCTCAATCTTACTCTCTCTGTTTGTTTTTTTTCCCCTTTTTACTCCAGATTCTCTGAAGCAGTTGCATAGTAAGGACGATACTGATGAAAAGCAGTATCGGTAAATCAATAACTTTTTTCTTTCTCTTTTTTAAGGCGAACACACGCAAGAAACCAATTCACCTCATTCACTGAAGAAGGATGTAGAAAACATGGGGAAAGGTAAAATAAATAAGGGCCTCTTACGTTATAAAACTGCTCTTTGTTTTAATAGAATATGAGGATAATAGGGGGCACTTTTGTTCTGCACCATATTTTAAGCTTGTCAAGTAACATATGAATAATATATGGACCTTTGGGTGGATATAATTGAGATTAATGCATATATATCAATCAATACATGACACTGTAATATAATACTTTAAAATAATATATTACATTGATTTATATTCATGGCTTTCTGCACAAAATCTATTGTAGGTCTGTGCAACACTTTCTTTTTTTTTATAACTGCTAAAATATTTTGTCCTGTAGTAATGAATGGCTCTGCAACTGTTCTTTCAAGAATTATTTATACAGATTAGCAAAACCACTTTTCTTTTCTCTTTGTTAGAGGAACTCCAGAAGGTTTTGTTTGAACAGATCGACTTACGGAGGAGACTAGAACAGGAGTTCCAGGTGTTGAAAGGAAATGCGTCTTTCCCAGTCTTCAGTAAGAGACATATCTGTGGTTTTGGTATTATTTGTGGGTGGGTGGTTGTTGTCACATTGTTAAAATGGGAGAGGTATGTTCTCAGTTGTGTTGCCAGGGTCTTTGGCTTAGTTCTGCTGAGGTTGATGGCACTTCTGCCGCGGCTTTTCAGGCTGCCCAAGCAGGTCTTTTGTAGGGAAAATCTGAAGCTGGATGTCTGTTTTGGTGTATGTATATTCTACTGCTTTTGATAACACTGAATACAGTGAGTAGACAGAAAGAAGTCTGGGGCTTGGGGTACAGCGATGTTGGTGGAACCAGCTGCTCGGAGGCTTTTGAAGACAGGGTACTTCATAGTCATCTTTAGGTGGTTCCAGCTGGTGCTGGAGAATTGGTTTGGCCTGTGTTTAGGAGTAGAAAGACCTGTTTGGATTTTTCCTCTTGAGATAGGCTGTTTGAGATGGCCCTTTCACAACAGCTGATGAGCAGGGTGCTGCCTAGGGGTGATGGAATGTTCTGGGCATGTGTTAAATAAAAGAAAACAAAATGGACAATTAGTAGGGTTTTCATGAAGCTGCCAGAAAGTTGAACTGCAGGCACAGGGATATGGAAAAAGACCTATTGATTGAGGCCTTTTGAATTACACTGGCAGCAACAGGGGAAAGCATGCTTCCAGGATAAATCCCATGTACACCAGGACAAGCTAGAAGACACAGTGAGGGCTCTCCAACATGCAATGAATGTAGTGTTACAGAGATGGAGTGACCAAGGCATCTCCATTGCTCTTTGCTCATCTGTAACTCAGCACCACATAGAGATCAGTACTGTTGTGCAGGCTTCCCCATGCCTGGCTGTCATGGCTCTGCAGCTGCCTGCCCAGACAGTCCCCCCAGTTCAGTATTAAATGCAGCCTAAAGGAAAAAGCGTGTTTGAACCCACCTTTTGCTCCTTCATGGAGTCCAAAGGAGGTCTGACAGTATCTCCATTCAATATTTTCCTAATGTTGATGATGTGAGGTTTTTCAAACTCTGCTTTTTAGCACTCTCCATTTTTGTCCTTGTTTTGTGGATGGAGCACCGTGGAGTTACTTGACCCACAGTAAGCCAAGACAGGTACATTAAAACCTTCCCAGACTAACTGTCAGGCTCTTCTGCCATTTCCTAACTTCTCTTAAATCCTGCATGACTGAAATGTTTGACCAGCACTCGGTGCAAAATGCCTTCGTGCTGGTTTATCATAATTTCTTGAAGAGTTCAGAAACTCTTTTTTTGTTAGTCCTCCGAGTTCCTTCATAAAAACTCCAGGGACAAAAACCAGTATTGCCAGTACCCCTGAGGTAAGTCAGTCAACCCAAACCCACTGCTGCAAGCTGAGGAATGTTGCACCTCCATGGATTGCAGGAAAATATGGGAACACAGATGACATTTTCCTATTATTAAAGAAAATATGTTTTTACTCCTTTCTGTAGCATCAGATAGGCTAAGTTCGGGGAAGAAAGGAAGAGTGAGGACTCTGGGAATGACTCCATCTTTAGTCCAAATATTGAAAGATGTAGACTTTAACTTCATAAATAAAGGACAAGAGCCGCCTGAGGTGGTGCAGATATTAACGAAAGGAGGATAACCTCATCCTTCAGTATAAATTTAGTCATTACTAGGGTTTGGGAGTGAGGTAATTTTGAAATAATTTGTGTAGATCAAAACACTGATATGTGGTATTGGCAAAATGACATCTTGGAGTTCTGCCATTCAGGTCACTCATTTATCCTTTTGTTCTTCTACAATAAAATTAATGCTCTGTCATTGCCGTGTAAATAAACGCTGCAATTAAACCACATGAAATACAATTCAAATAAAAGAAAAGAACATGTACGGCCGACCAAGGAAGTGGTGACTGTATGCCGGCTTGAAAAATATGTGGTTTCAATGTACCGCAAAGTAGTGGTCAATTTTCTTCAGGATTAAAATAGAAAACAGATAGTGTGGCTATAAACAATATATACAAGTGACCGTAAAACCTATTTACAGATTTAGATTTACCAAAAAAACACCCCTCCTCCACATATAATAAAACAAGAAGGGTCTTTGTAAAGCAAGTAAGTGTAAAATCCAAGATAAGTGTGGTTTGTCCTCTAGAGCAGTATGTGTTCCAGCAAAACAGGTGGGGTCTGGTCCAGACTCTCGCTGCTGGCCAGGGTTGCTGCTTTAGGTCAGGTATTAGAAATGATTTGTTTTGCCAGATTTCCCAAATTCATAACTGCCTGTGGTGTGTTGGATAGGGAGGAGCTAGGGAGAGATCAAACTGAAGGAAAGTGGAGGTAAAATTAAAATTGTATTGATGGATTTATCATGGCTTGGAGACATCTGAGGCTGTACAAGGGAGAGAAGAGCAGGCAGGTAACAGTCTCTATATCCCAGTCTGGCTCACTGTAGCATTGGGCTGAGTGGCCATGGGGACTGAATCTCTGTCCCCATCCTTGAAGCTGCTGAGGACAGGAACACATTGCTGGGGTAATTCTCACTCCCACGGGTGAGGGTGATTCTCCCTGTGCTTTGCACTGCCCGTGGGTAAGTGAGGAGCCTTTGGCTTTTAAGTCTTCTCAGCCTTTTTTAAATAGGAGAAAATTCATCCCTGTTTCAGCAGGGAGCCAATGTGTGAGATGTGGAAGGTAGTGCTGTGTCTCTAGAAAATGCTCCTGTCAGGTTACCTGGAGTTAACTTGAAAGTCACCTTTTTTTGGGCCTTGCATTTAGAACTAAGCACGTTTGGGGCATTACACATTAATAGCATCAAATCACCTCTCACAGCAGTGCTATGCAGTGTTGTGTGTAAATGGTGTTTGGTTTCTATGTTCTCCTCCTGGAAACCACTGTTAAATGAGAACTGATCTGATTTGCAAGCTCATTTAGCAGTACAATGCTGCACACTTCTCTGTGGCATCTTGTACCTGCTTGAAATGTGGTCTGTCATAATTTATAAAACAGCAGACCTTGTCTTCTGCTGTTTGCACCCTTGTTTTTTATATTGTATTGTACTTGAAAGCTGCAGATGAGGTTTTCCTTTGCCTGTAAGATCTCTCAACGCAGAGATCACTTGAAGAAACTAAAAAAAGATCAGATCACTTGAAGAAAATCAAAGAATTTACTGTCCTGATAGAAATATGAGCACCTGTGCACAGTTGATGGCATGTTCTCACAGAACCCTCCACTGGTTTGTACCTTTGGTGTCGGCTGGCATGCATTTTGTCCGACTGCATTTAACAACGTGGTAATAAAATGGCAGAGAATTTGTCTGGATAGTTAAAGTATTTAATTTTGTGTTAAGAAAACTATTTAAATATTCATATCTTTTGGGCATTGCTCATGGCTTTGTCTGTAAGCATTCAGACTCAGATAAATACTGCTGGAAAAAAACATTATCCTTACCATTAACACTCCATTTCCACTGTGAGCTTGGACATTTGGAGTGCAGGACTGAGCAAGATTTCTGAGCTATTTGTTCTGAGAGGTGATGAGCCTGTGAAGAGGCAGTGGAGAGGAAAGTATTGAGGAAAGAAGGAAAATTTCTCCATGTAGCCTATCCAGAGTGAAACTGGAGGATCTCAGTAGTAGCTAGCACAGATCTGTCAGCCTTTAGTGACCAGGACAGGAGGTGGTCACCTTTTTATACTGCACGGCTTTTTTGGGGCTAGGAAGAGAGGAGCTGCAAACCTGCTTTATTTCTGTTGGTTTCTTTTTCTGGTCTTGTTGGAGTAGGGGGAATAGGCTAAAAAATTCTGTTGGCATTTAGTTGAAATCTGAAGAAATTTATTAAGATAATGTTGTCGTGTCATTTTCTGTGTGGTTGTGCTGGATCCTGATGGTTTCAGCCTGACAAATTTTCTGACTCTTTCTTTGTTTCCTTGCTATTTTCTTGTTGTACTAAAGTGCCTTCTTGCCTTTTAAATGAGATCTTGCTCATCATTCAGAGAGGGCAAAATTCTTGTGTGAAAGAGGAGGACAGAGCTCTGCCCCCTTGTACTTTTTTCTAGCTCCTTCCTACACCCATACTTGGTGGGGACATGTCCCCTTTCCCTGCAGGTGAGATATGTCCTTCCTCTCCACTGTGTCGTGCCACGGCTTCTCACTGCCTTCCTACTCCTGCTTTTGGGGTTGAGAAGTCGTGGTGAGGCTGTGCGGCTGGTTTGGGAGTGGGTGAGCTCCCAGCACTGCGGCAACACACAGAGCATTAATAGGAGCTGCTCATTCTCACCTGGGCTCAAATCTTTCCATTGCAATGTAGGTGTTTCTGTGACTCCCAGTACTGTGCTATTGAATTATCCCCCAGTCACTTAATCCATTAATTCTCCCAATGCACCTGGCAGATGAAGCAGTGCTGTTATTCCTGCTTTAGTGGTGATGAAAGGAGGCATGAAGAGACACACACACAGAGTCCATAGAACAGGTATTGAACCCAGGCTTCCTGAGTCCTGGGCTAGTGTCCCAGCATCCAGCATGACTATTTAACTCCTTTAATTGGTTGGTTGTAAATAAACCATTTTAGCTGCCTTGGCCTTTAGTGCCCTTCTCCAGGCTCTGGGTGTTGAGGTGCTCCATGCTAATTTCTGTTGGCATTCATCTTGCTGCTCCCATGGGCCAGGACAGGCTTCAGTCTCCCAGATCAAAATTATGTTGGTTGCAGTGGGTTTTCCTTCCTCTTCCATTTAATATCCCATCAGTGCACCCAGGTCTCCATCATGAAACCCTCCAAGTTATTTGCCTCTTGTCAATAGTTTTGTTTATATTTTTCTGTCTTTTTTTCCCAACCTCCAAGAGCAATGTTATGGAATGCAGATGAGCAGTTAATCTTCTACCAAATGAAGTTTTGTCTGAAATGGTTGCTGAGGAGGAAAATAAGGGGAGGAGGAGCTGCTGGAGAAGGAAGGCTGGCCTGTGCTGTAACCCAGCTGTCCAGGATCTCCCTTTCAAAGACTTTTTTTCCCTTCTGACTTTCACGTCACTCTTTATGGAGCTTTAGTCTGAGTTTTGTTCAGATCCGTCAGCACTGTTTTACAAACTACAAATCAAACCCTGTATCCTTGAATGTTTTCTCTTCTCACATATTGGACAATCCCTATTGATGTCAACAGATTTATGCCAAAGCAAAGAAGAGCAGGTTTTGCTCTTCAGTGTTGGTAGAAGTTTGACTAATGACTGCAGAGTCTGGCCCATTGAGAAAATCCCTGTGAGAATGAATGATAGCGACAGAAATTTCACAGCCTACATTTGGTAATTGGGCAAGTAGCTGAATCTGATTTTTCCACAGTTTTTCTGTTGTCTATAGTGTCTCCTCCTCCAGAAGAAGTTTTTGTTAGGCATGAGTTTTAATTGGGTGAAGAGCTTTGTAGTGCTTCACAATTCCTCAGTAGTGATTGGGTTTGATTTCATTTGATATATATGAATTCTGCTGTGGGGGCTCTGTTTTAATTACTGCGCCTGTTCTTTTTTTCCCCCCCCTCATAGATAATTTTCAAGATCAGATGAAGCGGGAACTGGCATACAGAGAAGAAATGGTACAGCAGCTACAAATTGTAAGTTTGCCTTCTCTGCTAAAAGTGTTACGAACTGTCACTTTATGTTTTTTAAATGCACTCCTCAAACTTTTCCTTCGTGAGCCCTGCAGATGTCCTATTACTGAGCTCATATTACCTTATACTTAGCAAGACGTAAGCATGCAGTTCTCAGCTGGTTTAGAGTCTAATTACCTGGAGATTTACTTTCATACAGTAACCAGATGGGTCATTCAACTGAACGAAATGTGTTGACACTGAGAGGTGCTTCTTGAGAGAGAAACGTGAGGACTGAATCAGTAAACCTTAAGCAGTTAAATGTTTCTAACTTTGAGTTGCCAAAGGGTGCATTTCAGCCCTCAGTAGGGAATCGTTGTGAGGCCAGCTTCTCACTGGCAAATAAACCTTAGGCTGTGTCTTTTTCAAATTTCAGCCACTAGAAGAAGTGCTTAACTCAGCAGTAAAGGATCAAGTTGCCAAAACACAGTTTAGTGAGGGCACACATTGCTGTTTGGTGTCTTGTTATTTTAAAATCAAGAGGGATTTTGTGTGTGTGTTGGTGCAACTCTAGATCATTGCGTACAACTGTGTTGTTTTGAAAACATAACATACTTAATCCAGTACAAGCAAGGGGTGTGGAGTATGTGAAGGTGTTTCTTACTCAGATATTGCTTAGCGTGGTTTTAAGAGCTGGGCATTGTGATGAATGTGAGGCTGTCAGCTAATGCTTTATTTGCTAGTGCTTTTTCTGTGATCAGTCTGACGTTGTTCAACAGGGTTTTTTTGAGGCAGGCTTGCCAAATACCCCCACTTACCTGAATCAACCCTGTGCTTGAGCATCTAAATTTTCCTTGTGCTTGTCGCAGACTCTGGTGTGAAGAAGGCGTTGTCCAGCCTTCTGGTACTGTCATTTTCTAATTGATGGGTTAGGACATAAAAATAAAGCTGAAGGCCAGGATTGTCAAACTTGTGCACCTATGTTTAGAGACATTTAAGAGTGGCCTTATTTTTAGAGCTGCCGAACATTCCTGTTCCTGCTGACTTCAGAGTTTTCAATGAGAGATGGAGGGTGCTTGAAGGAGGTTGTTTATGGAGGAAATTCAAGACCAGAACATCTTTGGAGATTTTTTTTGCTGCTGGTCTCCACTCTTTTCCTTTAATACCTCCAGTTGTTACTGCGTTCCCCTTTGTCTCCCAATGCCAGGCAAGGAGTTTGGCTTGATCTGTGAATTGCATTGTCACAGAAGTTGGTAATTAGGATGCCATCCTGAAAAGCACTTCCCTTGCTGCTTTGGACTTGAGACAGGTGACCTGTCTGATTCCTGCTGTGAAGCACATTTAAGCACAAAGTTTGGGGCCCACTTCAGCCTTTATCTCCTGTGTCAGCTGAACTTGGGGCTAACTTACTCTTCCTCCCAGGGAGACGATGGATCATCTCTGCCATTCAGTTTGTGGCCCAGTTGTGAAGTTGTTTCTGAAACTAGATATGCCAGACCTCCAGTGAATCAGCTGTGGTGGTTTTTCTGATTTAGAAGAAGTGGAGAAATCATAAGGTTCAGTGTAGTGCTTTTTTCTTGGGCAGGAAAAGAAATATGATCGTGTAATTCACACCCTCTTCACTTACTGATGCGTGCTACAGAGAGACTAATAGTCATTTAATCATTAAACAGAGCTGCCTGAATGTACTTACAGAGAATAGTTTCAACGTTTAATGTCTTGCACCAACAGTTTAGGACCTCTTCACTCACTGTGGCTGCCTGAGTTTAATTATCATTAATAGAAATGTTGTCTAATCATCAGTAAGTTTTTATGCTCAGATTTGGGTGTCCCTCCTTGTATCATCAAGGCAGGTTGGGTATCAATGAGACCGATAAAAGCATGTTTGCATATGAAGAACTGAGAGACTGCTGCAAATAACCAGTGTGTTTGTTTAAGCTGGGTGCAGAAATCTTCAGTGATGTTTTGGTTGATAACTGATATGGAGTCAGCACTTTTGATGTGATAATCCCTGCAGTTACTTTAATTCATTCATGTGAATATATTTTTGTATGGTTGTATCTAGAATTAAGATTAATGAGCTGAATGTGCTAATGATAGAACTCCTTACTCCTTCTTGCGTTATGGCACAGATGAATTAAAGTTTTTGGTGCAGAACACTCAAAAAGCATGGTTATGTTTGATTTTTTTGTTTGTTTTTTTTGTCGTTGTTTTGTTTTTAACAGTGGCAGGTTGTTTTGTTTTGTATATTCCTGGGACACTATACTATTGCTTTAACAGAGCTGCCCACACCTAATTTTCTTGTTAACATGGAAGTGCAAAGAGAAAAGCAGAAGCGTTTAATGCATACTCACATCTTAATTTTACTTACAGCTTCATAGGTATATACCTTTATAGTATTAAACTCAAAATTTGCTGGTATAATAGCCACATAACTTGGCTTAATTGCTTTTTTTTTTTTTATTTTACAAACAATATAAATGCACAGAGTCAGTTTCTTGTGGGTTTTCTCACCGCTGAAGGATTATACAACTTAAATTAGTCCTTCCTGAAGACTTGTGCATGATCATGAAGGCATCTCCTATAACAGTGAGTACCAGAGGCAGGTTTTGCCCTAACGATGGTCTCACTCACCCCGAACTGGAATGCTTCAAGCTGTGTAACTGGGTAGTCAGACTTTAAAATAAACTACCTTGGAGTGTTTGATGTGTCAGATATGTCTGGAATATAACAAGCTGAAGCTAAGCGTGAAATAATTAACCAAATATAATTGTATTTGAAAACTTTTAGTGTCAACACCCACGGTAACCTGACTGTTACACGGAAAGGACCGCTCGAAGGTAGTGCTTCATGCCCAGCCAGTACTGAACACCCCACGTAACCCTTTTTTCTCACAGTTCTTGGGTGACACTGTGAAACTGCGGTGCAGAAGGCGATGCTAAATCTTCACGCGTGGGGAGCAGCCGCGCTGAGTGGGGTGGCAGCTCCGGGGGACGCTGGCATGGGCTCCAGGTGCCATCTGCTGCTCCCCGGCCCTCACTGCACCCGCAGCGCCTGGCAGTGACGTGGGTTTAATATTCTTCATTAAAAGCCTCAGTTAAAGCAGTGTTTAATCAATGGGGTTTTATTTTAATGCTCTGTCCGCTCCTGAGTTTTTAAAAAAGATATTTTATGGTTTCCTGAAAGTCAGGAGCAGGGCTCAGATCATTGGGAAAATGGGAGGTGGGTCCTGTTCTGTTACATCCTCTGTGATGGGTGTTGACTTCTTTGGACACAACCTGGCTTGGTAGGTAGCTGAAGCAGTGGGACGTTGTGTGGCCATCAGCAATTTCTGTTGAGAAGGGAGTTGGTCAGAGTGTTCAGAGCAGCTACCAGGAGGTATTGCAACCTGTTTGTGCCAAGCTCTAGGCCACGTGCCAAGAAGCAAATGATTGTCATATTTAACAAGAAAATGGATCTTAAATCACTGAATGCATTTTTTCTTCTTCCTTCAAAGTGCTGTTTCCCAGATTGGCTAAGTACAGTGCGTGTACTTGGAGGTCATATATAAAATATGGATTTTACGTATGGATTCATATGGATCATCTTGGTTTCTGCCCAGACAGCCTAACAAAGTACCGAGTCAGCTCCTGCTTGAGGCTCTGTATCTGTCTGATAGTGTTTTCTGAGCAGCTGTGTTGGTGGATCAAATTTAAAAAGCATGAACTTTCTTTCTAGCTGCCTGGTGGCAGAAAAAGATCAGAAGCAGCGTTCCCAGCATGATGATTTTTATCCTTTTATGTTTTTGTGAACCCCTCTACAGAGAAATAGAACACCAAGCAGCAAATTCAAGCTCCTGCAAACAGGCTAGGGTTTTTTAACTTCTTTTCAGGGGTACCTTACAAGTAGTTTGTAGGTTCCCAGGAAGCGCTGACCACAGTTGTAACCTATCCATCAGGAAAAGCTAAGGTGGTGGTCGTCACCCTGCCATTGTGGTTTAGGTAACTAAGATGAGGTAGTGATCAATCCCACTAATTTTACGTAAGGGTAAAAGGCAGGAGGTCTTGGAGACATGTTAGAAATGTGAATTACTCAGGCAGTCCCTTGTCTTTCCAGCTCAAGTGGAAAGTGTTGGTTTGGTTTTGTTTGTTTGTTTGTTTAATTATTTATACTCCCACGAACTGAATTCCTCATCACTAGCCTAACTTTGGGCTGATAATAATGTTCAGAGCTCAGAAGTGGATCCAGCTGGAACTCCTCTGATGTTTGATGGCTTTCTGCTCTCAGTGCTGCTTTGAATCCACTCTGTTCTTCAGAGGCAGACAATAAAATAAATCGGGAACCATCTACCTGCAAAATTGCTTTCTATCTCTGCATTGTCTTTCATCCTATTCTTTAAAGATTCACAAGGAGTGTTTAAAAGAAGAAAAAATCTACCATGTGATAATGTTGATAGATCTTCAGAGGTATAAGATCATGTTCCTCTGGGTCCTACTGTAATTAAGAAAAGCACCAGTAGGTTTAATTCCTATTTTCGGTTGTATATGGAAAGTAGGTGCTTTGTACAACTAATGTATTCATTATTCAAACAAGGAATATCCACATTTTTGTGTGTGAAGACCTTGGTCACCGTGTGTCTGTCACTCTGTATTCGAAAAGTAGAAATAGGAAATAGCAGTGCTTTATGGAGATTTGTGTTTTGGTCCTCTGCTTGAAGTGGTCCAAACATTCATTTGCCAAGAATGTTAGAGGCAAACATTGGTTCAGCAGAATGGCTCTTGGATTTCTTGAGCTGCATCTTGTGCTGAAGTACCTGTCCACTGACACCCAGATAATAACAGGTAAAAGAGCATTTCTGGAACTCTGTGTTTGCTGTGTCTTGCATACTCCAAGGCAGATTTCACTACCTTGCCCCCCCCCAAAAAACCCCAAAGAGATGTTTATATTTTTTTTCATTAATTGTTTCTTCTGTGCTTTAGCAGTTGGGATGATACTGCAGGTCTGTTTCCGTATGTTCTGTTATATTCATTGGATTTGTGGTGGAGTTCCTCGCCAGATTTAGTGGTACAAATTGGGAATATGTCCTTTTGATGCCAAAGGTAGCATACACATCCCTGACAGCGTGCAGAAAAGTGAGCTGAGAAGTACTGCAGAATTTTGTTTGCCACTGTCTGCTTTTTTAAGACATGTGAGCAAAACTGTATCTTGACAATGCATCTGGGTATGCCTTGAGTTAATAGGATGGACCTGTGCCTCTTTCACCACTAAATTCAAATGTTAAAGAAAAGGAATGCCTGGTAGAATTAATGGTTGTTAAAAAAGGAAGTAAAAGCTTCCTTTCCTTTACAGTGGGTAGAAATTCTGTTCAAAAATGGATGCATACGTACCAGAGAGCCACAAGCCAGCCTCTGCTATTGCCTGTGCGCAAAATCCTTTTTCTATGGTATTAGTGTGCTCCAGTACTTAAAAATACATAAGGGAGAGACTGCATCCTCCAGCCGTGACTCTCTATTGCCTTGCGTCCTGTGCAGACCCGTGCGCTGCCCTGAGCACATGGCACTACTCACCAGGAAGGAAGGAGTCTCTGAACTCGGCCCACAGCTATAAATACTTTCACAGGACAATAGCAGAGACTCACACTCTAAGGCATGCCGTTGGCACTTCCATTCCTCCTCCAGCTGTCAAAGGATCAGTGCATGCTTTTTCTTCTGGTTAATCGTTTATCCAGAAGCACCGTGTGTGCAGAGATTGTAGTTTTCCAGTGGCAGTTCAGCTGCAGATCTATTTCCTGTCCTGAATAAATATGCTTTGCTTTTGGAAGGGCTGTCTTGGCTAGACAGTGTTCTGACTGAGGTCTCAAGTGCACTCGCTTGGGGAAGAGTGGCTGGAAAGCTGCCCAGTGGAAAAGGACCTGGGGTTGTTGATCTATGGCCGGCTGAATATGAGCCAGCAGTGTGCCCAGGTGGCCAAGAAGGCCACCAGCATCCTGGCTTGGATCAGCACTAGTGTGGCCAGCAGGACTAGCACAGGGATCGTCCCCCTGTACTCGGCACTGGTGAGGCCGCACCTCGAATCTTGTGTTCAGTTTTGGGCCCCTCACTGCAAGAAAGACCTTGAGGTGCTGGAGCGAGTCCAGAGAAGGGCAACGAAGCTGGTGAAGGGTCTGGAGCACAAGTGTGATGAGGAACGTCTGAGGGACCTGGGGGTGTTTAGTGTGGAGAAAAGGAGGCTGAGGGGAGACCTTCTCGCTGTCTGCAACTGCCTGAAAGGAGGGTGTAGTGAGGTGGGGGTCGGTCTCTTCTCCCAGGTAACAAGTGATGAGACGAGAGGATATGGCCTCAAGTTCTGCCAGGGGAGGTTTAGATTGGAGATCAGGAACAATTTCTTCACCGAAAGGGTTGTCAAGCATTGGAACAGGCTGCCCAGGGCAGTGGTGGAGTCCCCATCCCTGGAGGGATTTAAAAGCCATGTAGATGTGGTGCTGAGGGACATGGGTTAGTGGTAGGCTTGGCAGTGCTGGGTTAACAGTTGGACTTGATGATCTTAAAGGTCCTTTCCAACAAAAACAATTCTATGATTCTATGAAATGAGAATTGTTTAACTAAATACCTGTACATAGACATCAGGTAATAGTGCTTTGGGGTACTGAAGATTCCCTCTTCAAGAAACAGAAGTTAGGGTGATGGATCATTGTGTGCCCCAGCTAGAGATGGGATGCAAAGGTGAAGTCTCCAAAAGAGGATGGTGTACAGAAGCTTCTTGGATGTCCAAGTGCATCAGGGATCAGACATGCGCTTTAGAAATGAATCTCCAATCCTGTCCGCTTATCTGCACTTTGCTTCATGTCGTGGAGCAGACTCAGAGCTTGCAAACTGGATTCCTTCCGGATGAAGCAAACCAGGATGTGGTCCATAAATACACGTAGGAGTGTGCTCTAGCTCTTAAAGGGTGATCATTACCCAGGACCAGACTAGAGCTAGCCTGAAGAAAAAAAACCAAGAGAAACGCAGTATGGACACTGGGTCTTTCTCCTGCACCCTACAGATCTGCTCCCATTGTGATATATTTCCTATTAATGGGGGCTTAATCATAAGAATCAGATCGCTTGCTTAAAAACAAACTATCTGCACTTCTGTTATTGCTGGCAGAACTTTGATAAGGGTCACGCATTGCATCTTCATGCCCATTTGAGTGCTGATCCTATCCTGCATTGCAACAGTCACCGCAGAAGTGCAAAAGGGGACTGTATTGTCATGAAGAGCCCTAAATACTATTCCACCGTGGCACCGGAGTTACCAAATACTCTTCCAATGACAAAACTAGAAGATGACATTGTAGGTGATTTAACTTGTGAAGAAAGTAGACATTTCCCTATTGGACACCCACCTCTCCCAGTTTCATTTATAACCAGGAGGATGGATAAACCAACATACATTGAAAAGACGCTGATGTGCCAAATATAGCAGAGAAATGGATTAAGAACAGTTAATTTCTGACAGAATGTACCCCATTGTATTATCTAGGTCGGTACGGCTTGGGAGATGTCCTATATAATTGGCGGCCCTGCAAACTGATGTTGCCTGTTGGCCGTTGTGAGTGGGAGAGAGGAAGAAAGCAGTTGGTGGAGCATCACACGGGTCTCAACTGAAATCTGCTTATTCAGGCACTTTGTTTGTGGCTCCCTTTCGAATCTAAACCATGCAAATGGGCGATCAGGTAAACAGTTTCTTTGCATACTCCTCTCTGCTGGAGTTCGTAGAGGAGTTTTCCAGCCCTTTGCAAACACCGTGTCCTGGAAGGCAGCTCTGAGGACTCGGTTGAGGGGAGAGCTCTGTTTTTTGGGGGGGATCTGGCAGCAAGCTTCCTGATGGCTTTCAGCTTCCATGAAGGGTACGGATTATAAGAGTAGTCAGACAAAACACCTGTATCCTGAGTCTTTCAGGTCCTCAGTGGTTTGATCCTCTCAGTTTGTGCACACCTATTTCCCGTTTCCCAGGGCTGTGTAGTGGGGGAAGCAGCATGCCCCTGTGAAAGGCTTCTTTCATTCAGCCAGACGGCTCATCTTTGCAGACACTGCTGCTTCCTGGTGCTGCTCCTTTCAATCACATTGACCTCCTTTCCTACGAGATGAAAGGGTTAGCTCCTGAGCTGCACATGCCCCCTTCTTTCCTCTCATCCAGAGCCTTCGCTGTTCTTTTCCTTATTGAGGAAGGCAGGGATGGAGGGAGATGACACTGCACTTTACACCAGAGACACGCTGAGCACAACTCACACAAACATCCTGACATACTGTGAGGCATAATGTAATTAAAACCAAACCAGGGATGATGCACAAGAATGTGTGCTAGGTATATAGTCAGTGGGTATGGATGTAAATTCACATGCTTGTAGTATGTTATCGTGTGTGTGCGCCGGATCACTCAAACTCTGTGCATTTGCTGTTCGTGCAGCTTAAGGCCTCGCTCCTGACTTCAGCCCAGCCTATTTGTCAGCTTGCAGTAACCTATTTGACATTATTTGTGAATATATTCTGGAGTGCCTGACAGCAGAAGCAGGTCACCTCAGTGTGCAGCAGCACCTAGGCGTGTAGGGACATAGATTTTTCTGATCCCAACCTGAATTCCTTGCAATGGTCCTTCCAAAAGGCAGCATCGAAGAATAGTGAATTTGTAGTCACTTGGATTTCCAGCTATGGAGAAATCTCAGAGCAATTTAGTTTTGTTGCATTCTAAAGGCCAAGCACTGAAAAAGAGCAGCCCTCTGCTGTATTCCCAGTTGCCAGTGAGCACATCATCCCACTTTGTTTCTAAATATAACTATGTTCCCTAATATGCCTGTTCTGTTTTTCTTTAATTATTTGTTCCACTTCAGTGGCTTCCCTCAGATTGGTGCAAGTCAGAGATAACTATTATGAACTTCCTAATTAAGGTGATATAAATACAAGAAGTCTCGTACTCCCAAACTGCTGTATTTTGGCTGGCAGTGATGAGTGAGTGTTGACTGCTCTGTTACAGACAGCTGATTTTTGTCCTCTCGCAGGTAGCAGCATGGGTGGTGGCTTTATTTTTGCCAGCAACTGATGCAAACAAAACGTCATAAGATATCCTTTGCATTGAATTTTAAGACATATCTGTCGTTTTAATTTGGTCCATTTTTATTTTATTTCTGCTTCAACATTCTTGCAGTTTTGCAAAGAGTTCAATCCTTTAATTTAAGGCACCGTTTCCTAAAATGATCTAGGGCGGCAAACAAAACCTTTCATTTGCAGGGATTCCAGCTTGGATGTTTCATTAGCCAAACCTTGGCTTAAAGCAGTGGCTTTGTTTCTGTGTCATTGCAGATTCCCTATGCAGCAAGCTTGATCAGGAAAGAAAAGCTCGGTGCGCACCTCAGCAAAAGCTAAAGGTGAGCTTCTGAAAGAAGAGATCTTATCCTGCCTGGCCTGGCCATCATGTTTTTCTGTGCAGGCATTGCAGGAATTAAGAGAATCATTCTGTTGAATGATGTTACTGATTCTGGTCTAAAAGCTCTGTCTATGGAGGTGTCATGCTATGGTCTAAAGCTGATAATTGACACGTCACACGAATTACGAGGCTTCACTGGGGTAGGACGTGCTGTTGAGTGCTGACCATTGGGTGAATCCAGGCCTACGCGCCTGAGCAGGTGCTTCTGCTCTCTGGCAATGCAAAGTGGCATCAAGGTCGTGTAACTTCAGCAGAAGGAGGGAAATACCTTTGCATTCACTATGTGAAAAAAGTTCACACGCAGGTAGGCAGGGATGGAGTTTTCTACCCATAATGGAGCTTCTTCAGCTCCAGGAAAGAGCATTTTCGGAGTTTTACAGAACTACACCGATACTGTCTTCTGTAGTTCAGTCTCCTGCAGACGCCGATTACCCTGTTGCCCACGTGTAGGATCTTCCTAAACCCAACACTGCATTTTTCAGGAGTGGTTTTTAGAAGCGTTCAGTTAGAATAAACACCGTCTCCATCATCAGTGGCCTGGGATATTCCAGTTTTGGGTGCTAAAGCCTTAACATTTAAACGACATTCTCTTTTTCTCAGCTAAAACAAGAAGATTAGGGCTTGGAGACAGAGAAGCAAAAAGCTGGTAGCCCTGCTACTGTGTTATGCCACAAAATCTGGCTTGTGGATTCACTGAAAAAAGCCCTGAGGTGGCGTAGGCGGATTAGGAAAAAACAGCTATTCATACGTAGAGACCTCAGCAATGCACAAAGTAGAGGTACTCAAGAGAAAGTCTGGGGCATCTGAGAAGTGTTTGATAGTATAGATGATGGAGGTTTGCCTGAGCTATGGAAGAAGCCGATACTTAAAAATGAAAACATGGGGAGTAAGTATAGAGTAACTAGATAACGAGTATCGATGGCCTTGAGCTGTGCGTACTGAGATAAGGAGATTCATCTAAGCATCAAGTTGGTCTGTTTTGCCCTCTTGTGCGTACTTTCTTACTGACTGCCAGCATTTTCCAGTTGTGTCTACATTAATCTGAGCACTGATTTAAAATAAATTCAGTGATATTAATATCCTGAATAAAACAGCACGCCTCCCCAGATGAGAAGCAGCAGGTCCTGCCCTGAGTGCCTTGTCCAAAGCACTGATAGGCAATAAAAGTCTGCCTGAGGATGGCAGCAGCAGATGAACAGCACCCTTTTGTTCCTAGCCTCAGGTTTTCATCAGCTGACGAGCCCTGCAAGGAAGGTGCTGGCTTCATGGCTATGAGCATTTCCTACTAGTATTTGCTGAGATTGTGGAGGATGGATGCTTTTCTCATGCTGTTTTTGTTTCCAGTGGCACACCATCCCTGCAGACAACAGGGATTTCTCTAAGTAGGCCCTAGTGCTTTTGAAAGATTAGTTGTTACTTAACTGCTAAGCTAAATCAGTCAAGCAGAGAATCACAACTATATTGTTCAGAAGCAATTTCGGATCCTCAATGTGCCAAGCAGAAAAGAGTTGCCTCCAGAAGAGACGTGTACGCACATACATACCCACGCAATACACCAAGGGGGTGAAGACCCTGTGCTCTGCAGAACAACCACTCAATTAATACCCTGTGTTTCTCTGCTACCTTTGTTGGGCTTTGTCTTCCTTTCCAGAGCAGGTCTTGTTTTGTTTAATCATACTTCAGGCAGTTACAATTTACACTTCGTCTTTAATGTGAGTATTTCCACGTGACTCTACAGATACTAACTAGCAAAGTCTCAGAGGATGCTTCTGGAGCAGGTGAATTACATGTATCCCTTTTTTCAAGGATTGTAAATAAATGTTGTAATTCTGTGAGTAAAGAAATCTTAAACTTGGGCTTAGTGTTGGTAAAATTTTCTCTCTCTTTTTTTTTTTTTTATTCCTAGAAGCACAGGATCTTTTGCAGCTGTTATCTTGTAAGTTATAACCCCTCCACTCAGAAACCTGACTTGTATAAAGACTGAGAAAATGGAAGGGCTTGGGGATTTAATGAACAAACAAATCAGGTTCCTCTGAACCTAAGGACAAGTGACCTCAAAGCATCATGGACAACCATGTAAAATAGAATGTAGCAGCCATTTATTAGTAAAAACAAAACAACAACAAAAAAAATCAAAAAATGCCTGTCCTGGATCTTTTTTTGGTGGTACCAAAGTTTAAGTCTTTGTGTTTTTAGAAGGACTACTGAACTTGATAGAGAAAATGCTTTTGATGAATCGTACAGATAAGCTGTGAAAAGAACTGCCGAGCCTTTCAACGCCACAAACACTGACGACCTCTGCCAGTTCATCTTTTGCTTTTGAATAGTGATTGTTTTCTGGAAAGAAATACACGTCTTACTGGATGGGCCAGAACCACGTTTGGATGGATGGATGGATAGAGCAGCGTTAGCCATACACAGTGCTTTTTAAAAGCAGACTGGAAATTCTCACACCCCTCTCCCTCGGTCCCTTTCTCCTCTGGTATTTTGCCTGCTGTATGAATTAAGATTGTACTCCTCTGGAAATATTTTACAATTTAATATTGAGTGTAATTAAGAATATAATCACTGTTATCAAAAAAGGTATTTAACTCTGTTGTAGTTTCTTTATCATTCATGTGGATAAAAAGTCTATAATAAAAAAAAGAAAACTAATACAAGATAATAGTTGAGCTTCCCTGTAATTTAATGCTATGCTTACTCTGCTACAGAAAAAAACAGAAAATTTATTCCAAAGAAGGTCTTTTTAGAATTATTTTAATTCATAAATAATGCATTAAAATATTTCGTGGCAGAAATTCTCTGCCTCTGGTTATTTAGAAAATGTTTGGAAGTAGATTGGGTGGAATTTCAGGAAGTGTCTTGTGGCTTTGATTTAACTCTGCTTCCACAGAAATAAAAGGAGACTTAGGCCAAAGCCAGTCGACTCTTGAAGACCACAGCTGTAGTCTCCTAGCTCTTTTCTTGATGATGTGCAACACCTTGATTGCCATCGCTTTCCTGAGTGGAATTCATCTTCGTGCAGACGGTCTCGGTCCCAAGCACGGTGTCATCCCTGAGCATATGGCTGTGTAGAAGATCGTCCACACCAATACAGCACTGCCAGCATCTGAAGGTGGTTTCAGCCACCCCCAGCATTTGGATATGTCGCAGAGTTACTCTCTCAATACTCCCTTTGTTCCCAGAAAATCCCCAGGAGATTAAATCAGCTGGCTTTACAGTTCCTTGTTGCAGCCCGACAGATCTGGAAGGCAGGGAAGGAAGGGCACAACCTGTTTATGTGCCCTTCCCTGCATAGTTTGCTCCTGTAGTAGGTGAGCTGACGAGACTTGGATTGTAAGACTCATTGAACTGGCAGCATTATGGCTTTTGTGGCATAGAAAAAAGCAATGAAAGCATCAGAAAAGCTGGACCACGTCAGACCAAAAGTTCATTTGTGCCAGTACCCTGTTCCCAATAGTGGGTGAAATCAGATACTTTGTGAAAGCCCGCAAACAGTTAGAGATATGTTCCCAGAATATTGTTTTAGCATCTAATGATTTACAGCTCATGGGGTTTCTGTTCTAGACATGATGTCTTGTTTTTAATAACCCTCAATGGATTTTTTTCTTCCATGGACTCAACCAGTGACTTTTTAAAACCTTGGCACACTTTTAGCAGCTTACAGCATCCTGTGGCAATAAGCTCCACAGCTTAAATATAGGTTGTGAGGAAAAAAAATCTTCTGATGTTTGGAGCTGCCACCTGTGAGCCTCTTTTTATGCCCTGGGCTTCTTGTACTGTATGAGATCAGTTGCCAGTTGACTCCTGCCAATCCTTATCTACCTTCTCCATGCTAGTCATGGCTTCATAGGCATCTATCAGGCCTTTTCGGTTGTCTTTTTTTCCAGGTTGAAGAGTCATAGTCATCCTTCCAACCGAAGCAACCCCATAGTTTTGTACCCTTCACGTACCTTTTCCTGATCAGCTATACCCTTTTTGAGATGGGGAATTAGCTGTGTAGAGTATTCAGGATACTATATAGACTACAGTAGAGAGTGACATGATATTTTCTGTGATGAACGAACTCAACTGTAGCGTGGTGGTAAAATGTCTTACCACTATAGATCAAAAATTTTGCCCAGACATAAAGTAATCCCGTTGCTCAAGAAGAAATTACTGCTCTAACGACTTTTGAGTGCCAGAGCTCCTGGATGTGGTCAGGCGTGCAGAGTAACCCATTGCCCCTCAGCGTTTGAGAACCAGCCAGGTTAAGGCCCAGGAGCAGACATGAAGGATCTACAGCAGATTTATTTATTTTCTACTCCCTGCTCAGCAATGTTCAGACCATCATGTTCCCCAGTGACTTTCCACAGTGAGTAGCATGTCCATGTCTTGGTGAGGTTGTGAAACTGTGTATTAAATGATCACACATTAAATGTGTGTTAAATTAAATGTTCACACAAATGACAGAATGGATGTGCAACTAATCTGTTTCAAATTGAACATTCAAACTTGAAACGTCCAATTTGCACTTGGTTAGTTATGCCAAACTCCCCAGTTTAGGGAAACACCACTTGTCTGGTTTGTAACTGATCTACGGACCACAACTGCAATGTTAATGTGCAATGTGTGTCTCAGAATTAAGCATGAATGAAGCACGTTTTGAGTTAAAAAAGCTCAAGATAAAGCTCAAGAACGTGATCCTAGAAAACAAACACAGAGCAGCCACCGCCTAAACAAACCTACTTTGATAAACATCCAAGGAAACTTCTTATCACCGGTTGCTTTTTGTTTACTTTTGACTTGTGCCAAAGGTAGTACATGTTAAGTTGATGAAGGGTCCCACTAAACACTTGTGTTTCACAGACTCAACCCTCAACATTTTCACCAGCTGGCATCATAAAGAAAAGAAAAGGATACTGGAAAATTTACCCAGTAGTTTATATGGTTGTATATGCAGTACACATACCCTGACGCTGTGTCTGTACTAACGTTTCCCTATACTTGAACTCACTTATATAGTTAAATCGTTGCAGTGGCCCCGGCAGGGTTGTGTTTGAGCCCACTGATGTCCTGGGCAGCAGCTCCCAGCATGGATGGCGAGTTGACCCAGACCCCGATGACAGCTTGGATGTGGCCACCCTGAGCTTAAAGGTAATCATTGAGCTGTGATTTGAATTTTCCTGGGTCCTTGAATGGACAATAAATAAGTACGGAAAGCTCATTTGTGACTGATAGTCTTTTTTTTTCCCCCCACAGGGCTGGGTTTCCGTGAACTGTCCACAACGTCTCCAGACTGAGCTCTGTCCTTCAGGACTTAGGACTCATTTGCTTCTGAGATACTTTAGCGCAGTTATTTATGTTGGTGAAGAAGTGCACCAAACAAAAGCATGAAGGTATGTGCTTTCCTTTACTTGAGAGCATGGGAACAGACCTTCTCTTGGGACCGTACTTCTAGGTGCCTTCAAACCACCTCCCTCAAAGACCTTTAGTTGCCTTTTGTTGACCTTGTTCTGAAATGGCAGGTGAAATCCAGTGAATCATGAACAAGTTATTTGAAGAGGACAGCATATCTGAGCATTTACTGCTCTTGAGATTGATCATACTAGTGAATAAATACCTTGAGTATTATAAAAAGGTTATCTCCACATGAACAGGGCCAATTAAAGGCGTTACAGTAAAGATTCGGAAGTTTTGTCTGAAGTGGGTATGGCAAGCAGGATAAGGCCGTGCTAATTACTAGTAAATAAAATCTCTGCTTGTTTTTGTACTACTGATCAACTCTTGAGTGTTCCTGTGTCTTTTGTCTTCTGTGAGGGATTAAAGTTCAGGTTTCCTCAAAATTTATTCTTCCTTTTTCCATACTTTTTACGTAAAAGTTCAAGGCAGTTGTGCCAAAAGTTTCTATAAATTTTGCAGTGTACCAAAAATAGCACCTTCTCAGCAAACCTGTGTTTTTTAGGCTATATCAACAAGGAAATAACAAAAACAAAGCCTAGCATTTGCTCTGAGCCTCTTGAATCACCACTTTTACCCCACTGGCTTTCAAAGCAGAATCTCTCTGCTAAGCAAAACTGTTGGGAGAACTCCTGGAGGACACCTCACTGTTTTCCTATCATCTTCTGTAGCTCTTTTACCTCTAAGGGGTTTGTCCATGGAGTTTATGCCCAGATGAGCATGGCAGGGGGGTTGGAACTAGATGGTCTTTCAGATTCCTTCCAACCTAAACCATTCTATGATTCTAAATGTATTTTGACACAATTTTATTCAACTGACTTGGATTATTATACATTTTTGAGAGGGCTTTTTTTCACTATAATAAGATTATCCTTGATACATACGCTGATATGAAATGTTTCCTCTCCAAACTACTAGCCAAGTACTCACTAATGAATCCCAAAGCAGGTAAATAACCGACAGCCATATTAAGAAGCTCGGGCCCTGCATATGGCTCGGATCCTCGTGCCCTGTGGCGTGTGTCTCTGCAGCCACGTCCACACTTGGCTGGTTGCCCTCATCTCATTGGGTTTGATTTATCTGTGCTGGCAGTTTGCAGTGGTGGACTGCACCCAATCCACATGAGATAAGCCTGCAGGAAAGAACTGCCTCTTCCACCACCACAGCTCTCCACTCGGTGATCTCAAGCTTCTCCACAAAACTGAGTTTGGAGTCAGGCAGATACAGGGATAAAAAGGAAAAAACTATTAAGACGTTATACATCCCCTTCAGGAATATTAAAACATCCCATTGCTTTGTCCTTAACGTCTCTGAAAGTTCAATGAAAGTGAATTTCCATTCACAAGAAAAGTTTGCGGAGAAGAACGTGTCCCAGACACTTCCATCATGTCTTCACACTGGGCATGATGGAGGATTTAAGTATAATTCAGGAGATGTTCAGTGGCTTGCAAGAATGAGGTCTGCCATGTATTTAACATCTTTTCCTCTCAGGGCACAGTCTGAGTTCCAGAGAAGTCAGTAAACAGAGTCCCACTGACGTTGGTGAGCTTTGAATCAGACTCAAAATCACAAAGCAATTTAGGTTTTGGTTTGAGCTTTCTGTTTGATAAAGAAGGAAAGCACTGGCATCTGCCCAAATATAAAGTCCTCCCTTCTCAAGAAGTCTTTTGTGGCATATACAACATGGAAGTGTTTCATGACATCATGCTTGCTCTGGCTCAGAGCCAAATAAAAGGCCAATGATGCCCTGGAGAAGGGAGAGAAGGTATTTACATAGCAAATGTCCTCTGTGGATGGTACAGAATTAATAATTGTTGTGTGACTTAACCAAAAACATATCTGCATATATCTGCAGGCCTGCTCTCTGCTGTTCACCTCTCCATAAAATCTGTTTAATGTAGTTCATTCACTGGTTTCTTCCACCATAGATAAAAATTCATAGCCATGATCTATGATCTAAACGTGCTCAGTGATTTGGACTGTGGACATCTGAAACCCTGCCAGACAATCCAGGGGATTTGGAGAGCTGCTTTGGTCCTGTTTGATACTAGCAGTGAGGCAAGAGGAGCTGAAATTGTTTTGCAGCTATTTACCTAGGCACAGCAGAAAAATGCGTCACTCCCTGTTGTTAGTTTTGAAATACCTGCCAAAAATGCGTCAATCTCCATTGTTAGTTTTGAAATACCTGCCAATCTGGAGTGTATTAATGTATTCTGTGTGCATGTATTAATGAAATTAATGCTCCACCCTAGAGCACCACTCCTTCTCTGATCACAAAGCACAGGTAATCGTGTTTTTTATCATGAGATAACTCAGTGCCAGCTCAGCTCCAGCCTGGCAGTAAGGACTAGGGGCTTTTACAGAGCAAAACAAGGTCCAGATCTGCGGAGATGTGACTTCCCTAACAGAGGCGTGGGAAGAGGTGGGTGCTGCAGCACAAGATTGATGATATCCTCCTGTCCGTGGTGCAGTGCAGAACACCTAAGCCAGGCTGCAAGAAATGCCAAAACGAAGCACATTTGAAACCCAACCCTAAACTGTCCATCACCACTTAACAGCTCAACAACAGCTCCTTAAATTCCTACCTCGTTCCTTTCGGTGTGAAGAGCCAGGTTGGTCTGCGTAACACCCAAAAAGCAAGGACTGGCTTCACACTTACCGTGGTCCCGTAGTCGCCCCTTGGCCAGAAGCCATCTCAGCTGGTGGGGTTCCTTTGCCTGGAGAACACCTGAAGCACGGAGCTGCCTGCTTTCTCCACCCAGTCTGCTGAAGGAGACCCAAAGGCACCGCTCTTGGGACACGGTGTGTTTCTGCAGTGGCTCTGCAGTGCAAGCTACAGAGGCAGTTTTGCTGGAGGAGTTCGTGCAATCATAGCATGCCAGAAGGGGTCCAGTGCCCAACGGAAGCCCTGGCACGCTTCTAGGTGGAGTCCAGCCATGTCTCCTGCTTCACCAGAAAGATCATGAAAGGAATTGCTTAATAAAAGGATGGTGAGTAAAGCCTCTCCTTGATCCACGTCCGCACTTTATTGATTAGCTGTAAACGGAAGAGATTATTCCGCCCTAATAAAAACCACGGAGAGAAGAAAGAAATCAACAGAGGCAAATGAAAGTGAGCAATTAGTCTGAAACCCTTCAGACCAGCTTCACTTTCAGGCAAGGTCTTAGCAGCATGATGCTGATGGAAGGATCTCCAGCAGTCACAAGGTAATCCAGAAATTCGTAATCTTATTCTGCCCTAGATTTAAATTACCATGGTTTATTTTCTTAACTTTTTTCCAAGTTGAAGGGTGAGACTGAGGTGCTGCTTAGGACGTCTTACTGATGAGACAAAAAGAGATTGTATCATGATGGGCTGGAGGACTCTGTAGTAAGCAAGTGATCTTCCATTTTCAGTAACACTCAGCCCAGCTCTCCTTGCACCAGGGGAAATTTCACATGAGATCCTGAAACATCTTCTGGGCCAACATTTCTGTTTATTCACAGACGCCTGCACTAATGGATAAGAGGCAAAGCCTGGACAGTCTATTTAGGTACAAAATTATGCTGCCTGGTTTTACTGTCCAAGCTTTATAGGAGTTGTTGCATATCCCTCTGATTCATGTTGATAGGAGGGGTAATGGTTGTAGCGATAGGACAAGGGGTAAATTTGATTTTACACTAAAAGAGGGGAGATTCAGACTAGATAGAAGGAAGAAATGTTTTACACTGAGGGTGGTGAGACACTGGCCCAGGTTGCCCAGAGAGGTGGTAGATGCCCCATCCCTGGAAACGTTCCAGCTCAGGTTAGACGGGGCTCTGAGCAACCTGGTCTAGTTGAAGATGTCCCTGCCCATGGCAGGGGGGTTGGACTAGGGACCTTTAAATGTCCCTTTCAACCCAAACCATTCTATGGTTCTATGATTCTATGCCATGTACAGTATTTCAGTCTGAGCAGCATTTCAGAGCTGGTATCATTCCTCATATAAATGTGAGCATGGGTTTGGTTTGGCTTTTTTCCTGTAGGGTTGTATTTTTTTCAGTCACTTGCTTTTTTCTTGTGCAACCTGTGGCTACACAGATTTTTCACAATAATTCCATTTTAAGTTGAGCTTGTTGATGCAAAGAGAGTAGAATTTAAAGTGCAACATCTAAGACTTTCGATACAAGCTCTTTTGATATCTGAGAACATACTTGCAGACAAATTATTCTTGTGTTTATTAACTCAATGGCATCAGGATATATCTTGTGATTCCATATTTCATTTTTATGCTGGAAAAGGAGCTAGGATAGGATAAAATAATGATTGGAAATCTGCGTATCACACATGCAAGCTGGAAATATGTGTGTGCTTCTGTGTGTGCCTATGTGTTAGTGTGCCAGTATTAGTATGAGGTGACACCTGAATCTGACTTGCACACTTGCTTTTTATCCATTATACTTTCCAGTAATATGGCGTGTCATAGTTTTAAGCTTCTACAAGAGGAATATTATCATGGTGAAGGCATAAAACCAAGAGGCAGGAGATCTGCTTGAAATTCCCCCGCCATGCCACAGACTCTCTGACTGATGTAAGACACATTGTTAGCCTCAGTTTCTCCATCTTAACAGTAGGTTGATGATCAATCCATGCCTCACACGCTTGCTGTGAAGGAAGTTTCACCCACCATTTTGAGAAACGGTGCTTGAATGAGGTTTTTGGTGACAATATTGCTGTGGTAAAGTAATGGTGTTATTTACCACAAAGCAAGAAACTGTGTTTTGGGTCCCCATCATCTTTCCATCTAGTTGTTGGTCATTCCTAGTTACTTTCTTATGTGATGGCTGAGATTTTTTTACAGGAGTTAAGTACTCCACTTCTGGAGACAGTAAAAGAAAAGGTATAACCTGGCCTTGAGAAACTTGGGCTCAGTTACTTTTTCTGCTAAAGTCTCCCTCTGTGTCCTGGGGCAAACTGGCTGAGATTAGATGGAAGTGTGTGCTAGGCGTGCTGGAGTGTGATGCCAACATGCTTGTCCATGCCAAGATTAGATGCCGTACACAAACATGAAGTCAAACTCAAGGCACCTGGGGAAGCTCATTGCCTTAAGAGAAACGTTCAGGTTTTTGATGTCAGATTAAATTCTGCTTTTTGGATCTGTCCCATCTTGCTTTGATCCCCCGGTCTGCCAAACAGCGATAGCAGAATCTATCTCACAAGGAAATTGTGAAGCTAATTCACATTCGAGATGATGAAATGCTCCGTCGTCATAAATGGATCTAAAATAAATGTGCTGATTTTGATTAAATTGCCATCTGAATGCCTGTTGGCTTTCTTTTTCAGGCTGGTCCACGCTGGTGAAGAAGGTTTCCACAACATGGTGGTTGCCAAGGAAGAAGGTGCTTTTCTTTCCTGTTTGTTAGCATTTTAAATCAGTTTTGAATTGTTTATTTGCGTGGTGCCGGGCAATAGCAGTGTTATCAAGTATGTAAGATTAGCAGATACAGAGTGTTGAAGGGGCTCAAAAGGAATGAATGAATTAGCCATGTTAGACCCATTTCTGTTGGGGTTTTAGAGAGGGAAGAATGGTGGAAATAAAAGGAGCTGTTGCAGCAGAAGGGAGGAGTGAGAAACTTGGTGGCAGGGGTAGATAGGGGATGTAAGCAACATTTCACTCTATTAAGTTTGGAATTAAACCCATGAGCCAAAAAGGATGGAAACTGAAATTACTAAGAGTGGAAGTGGATGGAAAGTGGTGGCTAGAGAGGCAGAAAGATTTGGGATCCTTCTGCAGCTTTACTGGGAATAAGTGGATAATTTGAAATAACTTTGTGGTCTAACAGTGCAGGGCAGACTTTTCCACCCTTAGATCCCTAAGGCTGGGTTTCAGCCCTGCAAAGCAGTTTTGGTGTGTACTTTGGTAGATAAAGACCCATGAGTTAATTAACTGAGCTGTGAGATTTTTGAAGAAAAACTCTTTTCTAGGAACGTCCTCCTGACGCAGAGCTGGTCACCCCATTCCATCCAGGGTTTGCAGCAGGACAATCAGTATTTGCAGCCTGTAACAACCAGGGGTCATTTCACAACAGGCTGCATTTCTTAAAGTCATTTGTTGGCAAAACTAACCTGTGATTTCTATACTCTCTTCAAGGTTCATCACCGTCTACTTATGACATTATCATGGTGTCTCTCAGTGGAAGCCTCTTACTGTTGGTTACCATCAGCGCAGCAATAAGCGTTCTCTGGAGGTGAGTGTTAGGGCAATAGGGGAGGACCCAGGGTTGCCAAGGAAATGTGTGCAGCAATGAATTCCTCCAGGAGCCAAGTGTGATCAGGGAGCCTATGGGAAAAGCATGCCAAACCCTAGTGCTTCTTGGGACCCGCCTTTATGCAAGCTCTTTCTCCATCAGCCCTCAGCAGCGTTCATTAATGGTGGTTGGAGAATTGCTAGGGTGGGTGCTTGGGTAATACCAATTTAGACTCATAGAACCAGAAAATCATTTAGGTTGGAAAAAACCCTTAAGATCATTGAGTCCAACCATTAACCCAGCACTGCCAAGCCCACCACTAAACCATGTCCCTCAGCACCACATCTACATGGCTTTTAAATCCCTCCAGGGATGGGGACTCCACCACTGCCCTGGGCAGCCTGTTCCAGTGCTTGACAACCCTTTCCGTGAAGAAATTGTCCCTGATCTCCAATCTAAACCTCCCCTGGAACAACTTGAGGCCATTTTCTCTCATCCTATCACTTGTTACTTGGGAGAAGAGACTGACCCCCACCTAGCTACACCCTCCTTTCAGGTAGTTGTAGAGAGCGAGAAGATCTCCCCTCAGCCTCCTTTTCTCCAGACTAAACACCCCCCGTTCCCTCAGCCACTCCTCATCAAACTTGTGCTCCAGACCCTTCACCAGCTTCGTTGCTCTTTAGGGCAATGAGATTTGGTTTTGTTTTATATCTGGGCTAAATTATTCTCCTCCTCCTCCTCAGATTTTATTGAAATGCATATTTATATGTATTGAAATTTTACTGAGGAAAATTAAGAGACCCAAGCCCCTAATTTCTCATTACTGCCAACATTCTTATTTTTTTCAAGAACAGCCTGAAGTCAGAAGAAGAGGGACATTCCTTGAGATGTTTATTTCTATCACAAGAAAGTAAACAATAGTCTTGAGAAATCTCTTCAAACAAAAATTTTATTCAGCCTTAGTTTGAGTGCAACTAGCCAAATGGAGGAGGGGGTCCATGGTAGATGGAAAGTTGAAGGAAACAGGAGGTCATAAGGAGTGTTTTATGCTAAGGGGAAGATGATTAGGGGGAGAGGAAAAGGTCACCTCCATAATTAATTAAATCAGCTCTATCCCAGCCATTGGTTCTGTACTGCCATTAGTTATATCCTGTTATTAATTGGATTAGGTTCAAAATACAAACAGCTCTTCACGCTTATCTAACACCTAACGGTTTGTTTTGCTCCATTTCTGTTGTGCCAGGCGCTGCACATCAAACTCTTCCTCCAAAGATCTCAGTACACCTGTGGCGGTGGAAAATATTACAGTGACGAACAATAGCTCTGATAAGATCTCAGCAGTGGATTTGACTGTCCCGGTGTGTATAAGTTACATTTCTGACAAGCGAACTGTATCCCCAGAGTCTGCCGTCTCCGAAGAGACAATTTCCATTGTTGAGTTACCATTGTTCTCCTTCGCTGTCTCAATAACACCCCCCGACTCAGCGCCGGCGCAGTGATGGCCCACAGCTTCTTCCACCTGCAGCTTTTTTCTGGAGAGAAAAGTGGATGAAGGACCTGGGGGTGTGTGCTGGTGAGCTGAAGGACTGACGTGCCCCTCTTAATTTTCTCCACCGTAGCTTTGGACTGTGAACTCGTACCACACCAGTATTAGAAAACGTGGAGAAATGGCATTTTTTTTTATGGAAATGGAGAAAAAGCATAGATACATGTACCGCATCTCTGTGATGTGTTATAAATTTACTGTAGAGCCATACGACTTTCCATATTATCTCTTTCTGTGGGATGAGTCATGGGAAAACAAATGCAGGGAAGCGATTTCTGGTAATTTTTACAAAGATTTCCCAGTCCCTCTGACTCACACATGAATCCCACACGTTCTGCTGAGTCCTAACCTTTTGCTCATGGTTTCCTACTAGCTCAGTGGCTATGCTAATGTTATTGGACAGATTGCAATCTCTTAAATCACTAGGTCTGTGATTTGTTCTTACCTGCCCACTTTTACAGCCTGAAGGAAGATACTGTCTATTAATCTTTAAACTGAGTGCTGCAACTTTGCCAGCACTGATGACCTCTGCCTCTGGTGTGACACCAGCTTGCTAAGAAACAAGCCTGGATGTTTTCCCCATTCAGGTGACGGTTATGGGGACAGGTTAGTCTGAGATCTGGCACGGACAGGGATAGGTGTGCTCCTTGGATCTGGCCAGCCTAGTCCAACTTCATGCCCTTTGCTAACTGCTGCTCAGAACCCTGCAAGAGCTGTGGGGTGTGTAATTTTCCATTTATCTTATCAACTTTCTTGGCCTACCTCCTGTGTGTTTTCAGTACAAGTAGATGGAAAGTTGAAGGAAGCAGGAGGAAAGCCCTTCGACCAACAGATATTCTTCCAAAAGGGGTCTCGCATGGTCCGTTCCTCCTTTGTGCTCCCATGTCACATTTGAGAGGAAACGGCCTCAGGTTGTGCCCGGGGAGGTTTAGATTGGAGATCAGGAACAATTTCTTCACCAAAAGGGTTGTCAAGCAGTGGAACAGGCTGCCCAGGGCAGTGGTGGAGTCCCCATCCCTGGAGGGATTTAAAAGCCATGTAGATGTGGTGCTGAGGGCCATGGGTTAGTGGTGGGCTTGGCAGTGCTGGGTTAACAGTTGGACTTGATGATCTTGAAGGTTTTTTCCAACAAAAACTATTCTACAATTCTATAATTCTATGTCACAGAGCACTGAAAGTATCTGCAGGATCATTAAGGCACTTTAGTGTTGCCAACAGGTTGGAAGGGCGGTTGGCATCAATGACTGTGCCTTAGCTAACCTCAGTGGAAGTAATGCTCTCAGGGCTCACGTTTTCAAATGGGAGACCCAAGGTCCACCAAATGTATGAACAGAAAGGCTACAGCCTGTGAATTTCCTCCTCTTCCAGGCTGAGATGGAGCCAGGCGTTCACTGGAGAAGCTGTTGATAGAGGGTCTGGCCCCAGCAGGACCCACTGTGACACCAACACACTCGTGTAAGCTCTTGTACGTGATGCTTATCAAAACCAGCAAGGGAGATGTAGGGCAGGCACAGAAAGATGAGGCTCCCCTGCACGGATCCATGCAGGCATTAGGCATTTCATAGACCTGAGTGAAAATCTGTGTGCCATGCTGCAAAGGTGGTTGAACTTCAGTCACCGTTACAGCACCTCCATAGTTGTCCCAAAAGGGCAGTCTGAGTAACTTTTCTATTAGTGGAGGTGGAAACCAGACCTGATTCTGAAGCTGAGGGGACATGTCACCCTCTCTGGTGGAGGCTCAGCTCAGAGGAGAAAAGCAGGATCTTTTCTCTTCTGGCATTAGCTGTATTCCCATTCAGAATATTGCTACTGGTGGCATTTTCCATGGGCCAATGGAAACGGGTTTGCACCTCCATGGTGGCAAACACCAACTCCTTGCCTGTAACAGCCTGTGCCGCTTTGGTCTCCTGTTTCCATACCTGTATTCAGCGAGCTGCTCCTGCCTGCCCATCGCCCATAACAGCAGCCTCAGGCACCCCTTCTCTTTGATCTCCTTAAAACCCCTGCTCTTTCTTCATGCCACTCGCTGCACAGAGACAAAATCCACCCCCCCCTTGTCAAAATTCATGGAGCTGTTTCCTCATCCTCCTGTAAATCCCTCCTTAAGACCCGCTGCTGCCTCAGCGCCTGCAAATCCTGACCCTCCGTCAGCGGTAAGGCAGGGCTAAGCAGAGACTTCCAATTCTCTGACAAAGTCTTATTTGTTTTCTTCCTGCCCCACTCCCCCATATTGGCCTGCTTTTGATATCCACTGTTTTCCAGCTGAGACACGGACTGGAAAAATCCCTACGCCTGTCATCTCTGAAAAATATCTATATGGTACCGAGCATAACGAGCTTTGGTTCTGGACTGGTGTATTCCAGTACGAGCACAACACAAACAGTGACTGGGGTGAAGATGCCCATAATCACAGCACAATATAATGTAAAATAATGTAACACCGTACTATCGATAATACCAAGATCAACAGCAGCGTGTGTGTGTGTGCATGCACTAGACAACAGGTGACATTTAAAGGCTGTTACGGTTACAGACGAGCATGATAAACTTAAGAAATGGCATCAATAAATTTAGGTGTAAATTCAGAATTTTGTATTTATTTTTCCTTTGTTCTTCAATCTCCTTTTGTGTAGGGAAGCCATATTAATGTCCTCTCAAGGGTAGAGATGATACTGCGCAGCACATTTAGGGTCATGGACAAGACAAAGATCTTCTCTGTATGTAGCTGCCGAAGGGTAAGAACCAGATATTAACTCTCTCCCATGTACAGAGCCTTCTTGCGTTCCCAGCTTTGGTGGTTAAAACAAACAACTGGACATTAAATCAGCTGAATATTCAATTTGTGCTTACAAGAGATGCGTTACACCTGTCGGATGCATCACTAACCTTTGCAGCGGTTCAACAGTGCAGTAGGTGTGATGAGTAGAGGATGACAAAGGCTTCAGTTTAACTGCGAAATGTAGCTACGGGATTTATTTATAGCACATTACTGAGCCACAGAACCTACGTTTTTTGCATACACAGAGTTTTTCAGTTGATGGAGTTACTCATGGTAGAGCTTTGTGCGTGGCTGGCAGGTGTAACTAGTCAACTCCTTGATTCAGTACCACATTCCACATGTTGCGATGGTTTGTGTCTGTTCAGAGCCTCGTTAAGGTAAAACCACGATGTAGCAAGCTTCCTTCTGGACTCTGAGGGTGAAAATTTAAAGTTTGCTCATCTTCAGCTCATGAGGTACGACTAGGCCCACTGACAAACTCGTCTAGACACACACATTCATTAGCAACCGCTTGGCCTGAAGCATCGAAAATAGAGAGGCTGATGCCGTGTTCCCATTAAGGGTCTTTCCACTGGCAATTAGAGAAGTTAAATCAGGGTAAAAGAGTTGCCACCAACAAAATATATCTTTATTTTCAGCTTGGGATTGGTTGGGCCAATTTCCAGCATTTCCTGTGTCTCAAAACTATTCTTACTGATGTGTGTATGTCTGGGTATGTAAAATGTCTAAAGGAGGAAATTGTCATAGAATCATAGAATCACAGAATCGTTTTGGTTGGAAATCACAGAATCACAGAATGTTCGGGATTGGAAGGGACCTCAAAAGATCATCTAGTCCAATCCCCCTGCCAGAGCAGGATTACCTAGATCATGTCACACAGGAACGCGTCCAGGCGGGGTTTTGAATGTCTCCAGAGAAGGAGACTCCACAACCTCTCTGGGCAGCCTGTGCCAGTGTTTGGTTACCCTCACTATAGAGAAGTTTTTCCTCATATTTATGTGGAACCTCCTGTGTTCCAGCTTGCACCCATTGCCCCTTGTCCTGTCAAGGGATGTCACTGAGAAGAGCCTGGCTCCATCCTCATGACACTTGCCCTTTACATATTTATAAACATTAATCAGGTCACCCCTCAGTCTCCTCTTCTCCAAGCTAAAGAGACCCAGCTCCCTCAGCCTCTCCTCATAAGGGAGATGTTCCACCCCCTTAATCATCTTTGTGGCTCTGCGCTGGACTCTCTCTAGCAGTTCCCTGTCCTTCTTGAACTGAGGGGCCCAGAACTGGACACAATATTCCAGATGCGGCCTCACCAGGGCAGAGTAGAGGGGGAGGAGAACCTCTCTTGACCTGCTAACCACACCCCTTCTAATACACCCCAGGATGCCATTGGCCTTCTTGGCCACAAGGGCACACTGCTGGCTCATGGTCATCCTGCTGTCCACTAGGACCCCCAGGTCCCTTTCCCCTACGCTGCTCTCCAACAGGTCTGTCCCCAACTTGTACTCATACATGGGGTTGTTCTTGCCCAGATGCAGGACTCTACACTTGCCCTTGTTATATTTCATTAAATTTCTCCCCGCCCAACTCTCCAGCCTGTCTAGGTCTCTCTGAAAGGACCTTTAAGACCATTGAGTCCAACCGTTAACCCAGCACTGCCAAGCCCAACACTAAACCATGTCCCTAAGCATCACATCTACACGTCTTTTGAATCCCTCCAGGGATGGGGACTCCACCACTGCCCTGGGCAGCCTGTTCCAATGCTTGACAACCCTTTTGTTGAAGAAATTGTTCCTGATCTCCAATCTAAACCTCCCCTGGCACAGATTGAGGCTGTTTCATCGTATTGTTACTTGGGAGAAGAGACCGACCCCCACCTCGCTACACCCTCCTTTCAGACAGCAGTAAGGTCTCGCCTCAGCCTCTTTTTCTCCAGGCTAAACACCCCCAGGTCCCTCAGCCGCTCCTCATCACACTTGTGCTCCAGACCCTTCACCACCTTTGTTGCCCTTCTCTGGACTTGTCAAAGCTAGTTCAGAAAATAAACTCAGAAGATGGTGGCAAGTAAGGTGAAGGATGTAGGGACTGAAGTCTTGAGAAGACTTCCTTCGAGCTGGAATTTTCTCACAGGGAATAAACTAACATAATCCTGAAAACTTGCATACAACAAGCTCGAGTCTCGTTAACTGTAGCAGATAGTCAGAGACAAGGAGCTCTGTCTGATGATACTGAATAATAAACCGGGAATAAAAAAACCCCAAGGTCTTCACAATACTTCACCAGCCTGAAGTTTAATCCTTTGACATGTGTAAGGTGGTTTAAAACTCTCCTTTATGGTGATGGACTGCACTCTGCAGATGATGCCACGGGAATTTACTACACTGAAACATAACACCTTAATGAAGAAAAAAAATTGCTTTCCTTCTAATGCAAGCGGCTTTGTCTGGTTTTCCCTTCAACCACGTAACTCGGTGATTCAGAGATAAGACTCATGTGGTTATTAAGTTGCTGTGATGGATTTTACAAAGGGGAAAATCACATCAAGTTTATCTAAGCTTGATAGCAGCTGCTCTTTGGAAATACATCTTAATTATGGGTAAAAATACTAAGACATAACTTGTATACTTACTTTAAAAACCTCATTATATTTTTTTTCAGGGCCATAATTCTAAACATGAGCTCGTCGCTGAGATTAGTATTTATTTATAGGTTGGATACCGTAAGGAGGTCGCTCAGGAAATGCTGCTTGATGCTGGTGGTTATTAGACGTGCCTGTTAGTGACCCCTCGTATTTATCTGTATTTAATTATAGAATTACTGCCATAACGCCCTAAGTTATGTCTGAGAACAAAAGCCAGTTCCATTTGTGAGACCATTATATACCAGCACTCACAACTTCTTAAAAAATAGTCATGACCTTTGGGATGAAATCTTTTCAGCCCAATATTGACTTTCTCTGTGTGTGTGTGTGGAGTTTGGTAAAAATCATGATGAGCCTTTTTTATTATTTATAGACACATGGGAAAAGATGGTTTGAATAATTAAAAAAAGCTTCTTGCAAACTTTGGGGGCCTCTGGGTAACTAGAAATGTCTGCATTTTAAGATGTTAAACTGATAGTTTTTAAGAGGTTTGTAGTTATACCCAATTTAAAAATCTAGATGAGAAATAAAGAAGTTATGTTGGAATTCCTGATCTTGCAAGTGTGTGTTCCCCTGTGCCAGCACACCCGAGTAGTGCCGCTTACTGCTGACACGTATGAAGTTAATCATACACAGAAGTGTTTGCAGAAATATTTTGAGCTTTCCTACAACAAAACACTTCAGCACATGCTTAAATAATATTGATTTCACTGGAATTGCAATAGATGTTTTACTCACATCCCTGAACTGAGACTATATTTCTTTTTGAGACTGAAATGACAAATGCTTTTAACCAGATGACAAAACTCTGATGAATATGTTTGATTTTTGTTCTCTATTCTATCACCCTTAATTAATATTAGTAATTTTGGGTGTAAGTTAGGAACAGAATATGCTATGGCTCTGATGATGGGGTGCTTTCCCTTGCTTCCAGTTCCAGCTGTTAAAATAAAATGTAATTTAATAGTAATGATTATTTAGATGCATAATCCTACTTCATCGACTATGTGAAAGCAAATGTTTTGGAAAAGAAAGCTGAAGACAAGGAGAAGCTGAGGTGTGGGTTTCTTTGTGGCTAATTTGCGTGGTGTCTGTTCATCGTATGGTCCCAACAATTAATCGCTGAAGTATCGGATCATCTCGCGCTTGCTGGTGAGCAGATCTTAACCCAGAGCTGAAGCACAAAGACATAATATTGATAAATGGTGAATAATTTATCCAGATCGCATCAGAAGTCTGTGGCAGGGCAAGGAATCGAGGTGGGCTCTCTCCAGTCCACCACGTTAAGCACAAAGTTACCATTTCTATCGCGGCGAATGAGTCGAATAACCATCAGAGCGCAGCGGTTATGCAAATCTTCCTGCCCTGCTTGAGTAATGAAAGCTATCAACCATCCGGAGTTAAGGGGTTTGCATATTGTATGATTACTGAGAAATAAAAGCAGAGTGATTATGCAAATCACCTCCTTCAGCCAATCGGACTGAAAGAGGTAAGGGGAAAAAAAAAAAAGTGTATTTATGCATCAATAACTATACAGTATCCCTGAGCTCCAGTTACTATTATTTTTGTTATTTGACTGCAGAAGTACCCAGAGGCCAATATAAAACACAATCATTTTCTTTTGGGTTGTTGTGCATCTTGACTTCTGCAGTCGTGACACGTTGGAGAAACGACGATTGGGATCCGAGCGGATTTCCTGCTGGAGCAAAAATGTGAATCGACATGTAGCAGAAAAATACAGGGGGAAAAAATGAGATGCTATCCATAAAACTAAATATAAACCCCATATTTTTGAATATAAAGTGGTTTAGGTTTTTAACGGATTGTAATAATATTAGATTATTGATACATGGAGGGGTAAACCCCCATATTTTTGAATATAAAGTGGTTTAGGTCTTTAGCTGATTCTAATAATATTAGATTATTAATATAAAAAACCATATTTTTGCATATAAAGTCGTTTAGGTTCTTAATTGATTCTAATAATATTAGATTATTAGTACATGGGAGAGAAAAAAATGTGTATTTTTGCATATAAAGTGGTTTAGGTTTTTAACTGATTCTAATAATATTAGATTATTAATACATGGAGGGATAAAAACCCATATTTTTGCATATAAAGTCGTTTAGGTTTTTAATTGGTTCTAATAATATTAGATTATTAATACATGGAGGGGAAAAAAATGTGTATTTTTGCATATAAAGTGGTTTAGGTTTTTAACTGATTCTAATAATATTAGATTATTAATACAGGGAGGGAGGGGAGGCCTCGCCCATCGCCACGCCCCTTCAATGCCCATATATGGTCAAACCACGCCCCCTCCTTCGCCCCGCCCCAATCATGCCCCTCCCCGCCCCAAGCCCCGCCCCTCCCGGAGCTCGCCCCGCCCCCTCCGTGCCCGCCCCGCCACGTCCCGCCCGGGCGCCGCTCCCCGCCCCGGCGGCCCCTCGCACGGCGGCGCCGGGCCATGGCGCTCACGCTGTACTCGCTGCTGCAGGCCGCGCTCCTCATCGTGAACGCCGTCGCCGTGCTGCACGAAGAGCGATTCCTCCGGCACGGTGAGCAGCCACCGACCGGCCGCGGGGACAGCCCGGGCCAGGCCGCGGCGATGCCCCCGCTCCACACACACCCCCCGCCGGCCCGGCGGGGCCTCCTGCAGGGAGGAGCCGCCCGCAGCCCGGCTGGCGGTACCGGGCGAGCCCGGGGATGCTTGTACGCGGCAAGGCCGCCCGCTGTGGCGGAGGCCTCCCCCGGCCCGCCGGGCTCTGTGGGGCCCGGTGCTGCGCCCCCCCGCCCCGCAGCCTTCCCTTGCCGGTGTGGAGTGTCACTGTGCAGGGAGGGCTTTCGGGCCTGAAGGTGGATTTTCTGCCGGTGTGGTTGGCGTCGCTCCTGTCATTGTTTTGTCTCTTCTTTTTTCCCCATAATTTTCGTGTTTTTTTCTGTGCGCTTGTACTATTTCGTCCCCGTTTGTGCCGCTCGTCAGGATGTTGTGACGGCGTGAGGGGTTTCTTTCATCTTGTCGTGCCTTTTTTGGATGAGAGAGAACTTCTCTGCTTTTGCACGCTCAGTACTGAAGAAAGATCCCCAAGGCTGGCCATCCTCATCCTTTAAAAGAAAACAAAACCCCACAAAACACAGAAAAGCCACCGAAGCAAAGATCTGCAAAACCCCAGGAAAAATAACCGATGATCCAAGGTTTACCAGTTTCCTGATCCAGAGAGTCCTGACTTCTCCAAGTCAAGCTGGACTAGGATTTTTGGCAGGAGTGCAAATAGTTGCCCCTTTCTCCCCTTCCCTAGTAGGATTCACCACGGGATTTGCTCGGTTTGGGGTTTTCTTTTTTTTTCTTGATGAGCAGCAGCTCGAGTAAAAGGGAGATGTGGGGACTAACAGGATGGGTCAAGCCACTTGTTGGTCCCAGGAGACTCGGGAGACTGGTTTCTCCCTTGAAGGGCTTTGTAAACCGTTAGGAAAAAAAAAAACAACTTTTATTTTTTGTTTATAGCAGTTACAAAAATCATCATCCCGATTTGGAATTTGTGCTGATGGTTTTCTGTTGTGCAGCTCGTTTCTCAGTCCTGAAGCATCACTTCGTACCCAATAATTATTTGCTATTTTATCTTCTGGTAAAAAGGACCGTGAACAGATTGTAGTTTGTTTTTATTTTGGTGTATATTTTTTTTTTTAAGCTCAAATAAGCTCATTTGTTTCTCTGGCACACGGGGAACAGTAGTGTATTAAAAAGGTAAAGGTTTCCTTTACACAAACATCAATCTGTCGTTACTGTTGCCTTGATTAAAAGGTTAACAGCTTTTCTATATATTGTTTTAAAGTCTGATCATGAAATAAAGCAAATTGTAGTTTGTCTTTCTAATGTTAGTGCTGATATTGCTGATAGCATTTGTGACATGGCTTGGGGGTTTGTCTTTTAACATGTCTGGCTGTTTTTATGTGACACAGTTGGCTGGGGAAGCGATCAAGGGATTGGAGGATTCGGAGAGGAACCAGGAATTAAAGCACAGCTAACGAACCTTATTCGATCTGTACGAACCGTTATGAGAGGTAAGGTCACTATCTTTGGTTGATTGTTGTCTGTAAAGTTTTGGTTTCTGTGCTTTAATGAAGTAACATCAGTATTTTGACTCTTTTACCAAACAGCTGCTCTTTCTGCTCGTCATTTCCAATCCATCCTTCCTTCGGGTTCCTTCCTTCACGCGTGGGCTCTGTTTAAGAGGGTGCAGGTCCCAGCGTGTGGCGCTCGTGCCTGAGTTCGATAAAAACTTAAAAAAACTCAGCAAAACATAAACAGTAAAACATTCCTTGACTCTGGCTTGTGGTGCCGCTGCCACGTCTTGGCTTTCCTCAGAGTTTTGGAGTTGGAGGGGGAAGCTTGGTGATCAATCCAAGTGTGGAATTAGCTTCACCTTGGCTAAGCTCAATTTTATGTGAAGTACCTGGTGAGGGAAATGTAATTCTTGGAATTCCTAGAGGTAAGTCAGGCTTACGTGCCTCAAAGGATGGGGAACAAAATAGAACTTAATTTATAAGTTACAGATAATTTTATTCACTATAAAGCACAGCAAAAATTCCTTTTATAGGCGATGATAAAGAGGAAGCAACAAATCTTACCTGTCTTGCCCACCACAGGGTAAAACTGGATACATTTCTTCTAAATCACAGCAAAGCCAAGGATAGAAACTGATTTTGAGATGGTTTAGATTCATGTGGAGGAAAGGGTTGATTGGGTTAACACTAAAACATGATGGGCCGTAGAAAAATATTTAAGCTGTTGCTTCCTGCTCATTTTTAGTATCCCAGCTGGCTCCTTCCACTACTGCTGATTTTTGCATAGGAAAATTAAGAGTATTTGTAAACTTTTGATTGATGTTCCTCCTTAAAAGGTAGTGTCCCAAGATAATACAATGTTCTGTCCCTTTGTGACGTGGAAAAGCACATTTTCACAATAACTCTTCTTTCTCTGCAGTGCCATTAATAGCAGTGAACTCCGTTACAATCGTTCTCCTCCTGTTGTTCGGTTGAAGACAACCTGTTGCAAAATCTTTTGGACATCCAAAGAAGCAAGTTGCTAACCATCACTGCTCTGAGTTTTCTGGCATCCAGCACTGTTTAGCTGTCAATTTGACATTCAACTTTAAATAATAAAGACACTGTTTCTATTTATCCTTATTTTCTAATGTTCCCTTTCGGTTTCATTAAACAAGATCCTGGGATCAATGCAACAATGCTGCAAATATCTTGGACTATGCCGAGTTCTGTTGCTGCCTGTTCATGGTGTTGACTGATAAAGAGTATGCGTCGTAATGCGGCGTGATGATGGTCGTTGGGATGTGGTTTTTAAATGTCTCATGACTCAGGGATGAATTTCCTTCAGTACATTTCCCAATTTATTTTTAAATTAAAAAAAAAAGTGTTTTTTATTTCAATTACTACCGCAGTACTATTTAAGAGAATACGAATTAGGCTCTGAAAACATGCTATAAATTATTGAAGTACAGTTGTGATATTGAGGGAGATAAAACGAGCTGGGTAAAGCTCCGATTCAGTTCACATTGGAAGTCAAATGTTCCTGGTTTGATCGTGTCCAGGATTTTTCTCTTGATGTTTGATGGCCTTTGCAAATCAAGAATGTTTCATGCTAACAGTGAAGTATGTTGAAAATAGGTGCAATTGCTATGCAAAATCTAAAAAACCAAGCTGGACCTAAAGCTGGGCGACTCTGTGTTAATTTAGACTAGCAGGTGATATTAGTGATTAGCATTTGTTACTGTTCTGTCAAGGATTATTATACTTTAAAAAAAATGTGTGTTAAACTTCTGCACGCTGATGAGTACGTTGGGAGCAGGGAACCATTTGTATTCTGAGCTTCTGAAATTGAAACTGTGGGTATGATCTTGCAGTTCTGTCGCAGAGAATATTGCTAATTGTTTTGGTACAGATCTTGTCTCAAGACCGCTGGGTTAGGTCTGATGTTACGTAGCAAGAAGGCTGATTCTCATGTAGATTTTTAGAAAAATTAGAAGTCTTATGTCTGTTCCTCTGCTAAAGTGTTCTAGCTTCTTTTAAAGTGGGGGAGGCCAAAGGAAACCTGGCAGTTTCATTATTTAAGAACAGCTTAGTTTTATCTTCTCTCCTTCCGACGTCTTGACGACTAAAGCATATGCTGTTGTATACAAAGATAAATCTGTAAAATGTGTAAATGGATTTGATTATCTTCAGTTGCAGCATTCTTCAAAGTAGAGTATATCCAGGAGGAGAGTTTTATGTTGTTTCCTTTTTTTTTTAGTGAAAACTTGTAAATAAATTCTGAATTTCTAAGTTAAGCACTGTCTTTCTTAACTTGCTCTATATCTGTGTATAGTGGGAGTAGCCCAGAACTCAGCATCCTCCTGTTCCAGTTACCAGAGTTGCTGTTCTTACATGAAATACTTGTTTCTTATCCCTGTGGCACTTGTGAGTTATCATCTCTCTGCTATGAAGCTGTATTTTGGTTTCTGTCGCAAACCTAACGAGCCATGGTAACATTGGCCAGAGGCAGAATAGTGTCATGTTAACCTTTAAATTCTAAAATAGGTAGATCTATTATAAAGTGTTCCTTGTAATAATCTTGGTGTAATTCAGAGGTGATGAGGGTACCGTCCGGATCAGTTATCTTCATGTATCCGTCTTGCATGGAAATGGGGCAGGATATCTGTGGAACAGATAAAACATAGGTGTGCAGGCCTTTTTGTTAAATTGCTGTAAAAAAGCAGCAGTAGATGTTTCAGTTGCTGATGCGTTGGGTTGGAATACTGACTGATTTGAAGCGCAGCTCGCCTATCATTTCCTTTTCACATGTATTGACTGCTAAAACCCTAGTTCTTACTAAAATAAAAGCCAGCACTAAAGATGACAAGCAGCAGCTTTAAAGACAGGTGAACAGTGATTTCCCCCTGTGCTTTCAGACAGGCTGGAGTTTGAATGCATGGCTTACAGCACGGGGGTAGACCACTTCAAAATCAATTAGGCGCGTGCAGTAAGAGCAGCGGTTCTGTGCAGCAGGAATCCTGTGTTTGAGGCAAAACTGGGACGTGTTTTACCTGGCAGATGCAAAATAGCGACTCAAAGTGGGGCAGCAGCTGAAGATCAGGTCTCCCAGGTAATGAGCAAGGATGAGGACAAAAGGGTAGCCAGCAAACAGGCAGGGGAGAGTGTAGAAACAGCAAGGGAGTAACTATACTGCTGCTGCCGCCTCCTCATGTGCCTTTGAGCAGTTCTGCTGGGACTAAGTTGGAACAAGGTGAAGCACCTCAAACCTGGCAGGGGCTCGGGCTCTTTGGTAACAGGGAGCATGCAAAAAAGTTTCCACCTGACAAAAAGGTCTGAGTGCAAAGTAGCCTGCGCTCCGGTAGTCACTTCAAAGAATCAAGAGCATTACTGCTCGGACCTGGCACAGAAATCATGACAATAACCAGAACATTCTACAGATCAGGATGAGGACTAGGAGTTTCCAGTTTAGAATAATTGGCTCATTTCTAGGAAGGATTTGTAAACAGAAGGTGCTTTTGCAGCAGTAGGTTGCAGTGTGGCTGATACCAGTCGTGGCTGGCTGAGTGGGGAAAATGAAGCTTGTGGGACACTTCACAGAGTCTTTAGTGCAAATACAGACAGGAATGAGGGATCAATTCTGTGTACCTGTACTGTTAGAGGTTTTGTTTTGAAGGGCATGGGGACAGGCGAAGGGAAAAGTAGGGAAGTAATGGGTTTGTACACAGATAAATGAATCTCAAACTCACGTTAATTATCCTTGACATGTCACCTTAGGTTGCAATGTTATGACTTTAGGATTGTACTATCTTATATACCTTGGATTTTTTGATGTACCATCACAATATAAAATTGTGAATGTATATAATACTTAATACATTGATGTCCCCTCATTTCTTACAAAATCCCCACTTGCAGTAGCTTAAAATGCAATTGCATAGAATCATGGAAAGGTGTGGGTTGGAAGGGACCTTAAAGACCATCTAGTTCCAACCCCCCTGCCATGGGCAGGGACACCTTCCACTAGACCAGGTTGCTCCAAGCCCCATCCAACCTGGCCTTGAACACTGCCAGGGAGGGGGCAGGCACAGCTTCTCTGGGCAACCTGGGCCAGGGTCTCACCACCCTCACAGCAAAGAATTTCTTCCTCATATCTCATCTCAATCTCCCCTCTTTCAGTTTAAAACTGTTCCCCCTCGTCCTATCACTCCATGCCCTTGTAAAAAGCCCCTCTCCACCTTTCCTGTAGCCCCTTCAGGTACTGGAAGGTGCTAGAAGGTCTCCTCAGACCCTTCTCTTCTCCAGGCTGAACAGCCCCAGCTCTCTCAGCCTGTCTCCAGAGCAGAGGTGCTCCAGCCCTCTGAGCATCTTCGTGGCCTCCTCTGGACTTTCTCCGACAGCTCCATGTCCTTCTGTTGGGGCCCCAGAGCTGGATGCAGTACTGCAGGGGGGGTCTCACGAGAGCGGAGCATCTACCCATGTTTTCTGCAGGCAGCCTCCCCTGCCGCGGGGCACGGCGTGCTCCCCTGCCACCACAGACACAGCGCGGCCTCCCCCGCGCCCTGCCGGTGTCCTAGGCCAGGCTCAGCCCTCACAGTTACACCTTCCCGACACAGCAGCTGTAGGAAGCTCATCTTCAAAATGCCCACGAACACTCCCTGGGCGGCTTCAGCACCCCCGAATGACCAGGCCCGCTGGGGCACGGGGCGGCTGCTCCCCCGCCCCTTCGCCCCCCTCAGCCCGCCCCGCCGCCGCCGCCTTCCCGCCCTCGCCGCCCTCCGCCCCTCAGCGCGGCCGCGGGCTGCCCGCCGCGCTGCCTGTCGGTGGCTGCCGCACCCCCGCCGGGGACAGCGCCCCTGAGAGCTGAGCGCCGCCGCGGTGCCGCGGCTGCGGCTGCCGTGCCGGTAGCAGGCGGGTACCGGCGCTCGGTCGGGCAGCCCCGGCTCCGCGAGGGCCCCGCGGTGCGGTGCGGGGCGGCGGCGGCGGCGAGGCGGCTGGAGCCAGGTTGGTGTCGGGGCTGCTCTCCCCTTTCGTCCGAGTGGGCCCGCCCGCCTGCCTACGGCGTGAAAGGGCGGGCGGAACCATCGGCGTCAGGGGAAAGGGGAGCCCGTCTCCAGAGAATGGCGCGGCCCACCTGCCCGTTATAAACGGGCGGAAAGAGGCGGCGCCATCTCCGTGGCTGGGGGGCGGAGGTCAGTTGTAGCCTCATGACCTTGCCAGAATGGCGAGGGAGGGAAGGCTGCCGTCCTCGAAGGCGTTGTGGGGCAGGGGACCAGCCCCGGGGCTCCCCGGCGAGCAGCAGACCCTCACTGCCCCGGCTCCTCGGGGGGCAGTGGCAGGCCCGCAGGGGAGCCCGTGTGGGCTCTCTGTGGGGCTGGAGGGGTGGCCCTGGAGCCCCACTCCCCTCAGTGCAGCCTGACCCGGGCCTGGGCCGCTCTGCTGCCTTGTGCTGGAGCTCGCCGGTGGCTTCAGGGGCTCCTGCCTCGGTGCTCGGCTTGTGCTGTCATCCCAGGGAAGGGCCTGGCCTTCGCTGGGCCCTGCGGGGTGGCGCCGTGGTGGGGTCTGGGGGAGGGGAGGAACAGGAGCCGGGGGAGGCTTGCCCTGGGTGGGCAGCACAGGGTGCCTCTGCCATGGAGAGCAGCCCCTCGGTGGTCCCAACACATCTGTGCCGTTACAAGCCTCTCTGCAAGGGGACAAGGCCTCTTTACCTATAGGTTGTGAGCATCTTGTTCCATCCCTATATGGCATGTAGGCCCCCTTAGACCACCAAAGACCAGGTGGGAGTTGAACTGGATGGTCCTCCATGTCCTGACCAGCCTGAATTATCGTATGGCTTCATCCCGTTGCTGTAGCTGTAATGCCAGCACCAAGGTGAGGTTCCCTTGATGTGTTGGGCTGTGATTATGAAAACTGAGGTACTGCAGTTTTTTAGGACTTTTTGCTAGGCCAGGAGCTTTATACTTAAAATTAGGCTATGCTGAAAACTGGCTCTGCAAATAACTGAGATACTGCCCAAATGAATACTGTGAATAGGAGAACCAATGGAGATCTAGCCTAAAAGAAGAATAAAAAAAAATCCCATCACTGTTAAACTAGGATATTCTCTCCCTGTCCTTAGCTGTGGTATCCATGCAGGCATGGTTCAGCTGCTCTGCAGTCATGTGTTTTTGGCTGGAGAATTTATATAATAGCACCTTCTTCAGTCCTCTTTTTAATCTCTCTCAGCACTCAAAATTCCTTGTGCCAGAGTTGAAGTGCCTGAGGGAAGAGAGTTTTTTTGTCATGGAGATAATGTGGAGTCATGCAAATTCCATTCTGTTCAGGCACTTTGTCTGCAGGTAAGTATTTTACTCAGAGATGATGATGTGGAAACCTGGTGTCCTCTTCCCTTGCAATTGATGCAGCTCCCTTAGCAGTTCTGTTATCAGCTTTTTATCGTAGACTTTTCAGCTTGGCCTGTGTAGTAACAGACATGCTACAAAATAAGCATTTTTAATTTTTTTTTCCTTATTGCAGGCAACCAGCAGAAATAATGAAAGTGGAATCTCAAAGTTTTCTGCACATGTGTCTTGTGCCTGAGACATCAAAACAGTGATCAAGTTCAGATGATCCTGATCATTGATAAAACTGTCTGCAAAGATAAAACTGTCCCGATAGAAAATTAAATGTATTAAGGCAGGTTCTAATCATGGTGATGACTACTCTGCGTGTTTTTTAAAAGTACATACATGTTACATGTTCTGTCTGTAACCAAAAGGGCTCAACATAAAATTGCAATGACTTGCTAGTGAGGACAGATCAGACAGTCGTTACTGTCCAGCAAACAGGAGAAAAGCTTCTGTATTGGACGTTTGTGAAGAAATAGCTCAGCGAACTTGCTTGTGGAGCAAAATGCAGCACTTGCAGCACGCATAAAGGAGAAGTAGGAGTTTCTGAAGACAGCTTTTCAGCCAGATGACTTCCACATAACCTCACTGTTTTCTTCCCCAGTGCTTTTACCCGTTGAATGCTGGCTTCTCTTTTGGGCTGAGTCCCATGTACCTGTTTGTGTGACACAGAAGCTTGCTGTAGAAAAACCGCTTCACTGCCCCCTTTGCAAGAGGAGGGAGTAACCCTTTGGGGTGCTGAATATCCTTGAGCCCTGAGAGCTTCCAGGCTAAATCCACGCTGGCACACAGGCAGTCAACCGCTGAATAACTAAAGCGTTAGGGCGCTTGAGTTGCAGGCTGCATCACCGTAGATCTCGCTTACAAAAATAAAATTAACAATATGCACTTTTGTGGAGCGTTTTGAGCTTTATAGTCAGAGCACTGTATCATCACTTAGTAGTAGTGTATTTATTTTTGCTTGAACAGCGCCGTTGGTGTCGATGGGACTTGCTGAAATGTGCTTGCTGAGGCCTTGAACCAGCAATACCAGGCGTAATGATCCTCTTCCCAACACTCTTAGTTGTTTAGAGAATTTTTTGACGCGCACAAATAAAGGCACTTAAAAAACAAATAGCACCTGATTTCCATATATAGAGTCTTTGGGAAAATACCACCCCATCAATTATGTATTTTTTTTAAACACTGCCTTTTATTTCTCTGTCTAAAGGGGCCCATTTAATACTGCGAGTAATGTTCTGAGTAATACCGGGCTTGGCACAAATGAGGCGCTTAACTGAGTTCCTTATTTTTATTATCCATTGTCTGCTAACCAGTTTTTTGTTGTTTCATTTATTTGCCTTTTCCCGGGGGAAGGAAGGATGGCAGCTCGGCGTGCGCTGAAAGCCGTCTTGGTGGATCTCAGCGGCACACTTCACGTTGAAGACTCAGCTGTGCCAGGCGCGCAGGAAGCTCTTAAAAGGCAAGCTACCTTTTTTGATTTCCTCTGATAGGTTATGTCAGCCCTGCTTGCAGAAAGACGCTTCTTTAAGTAAATGGGCCTGAAGCTTCTGCCTTTTTACGCTGTCGTGGATAAGCAAATACGTGGCCAAGTTCTGCTTTTATTTACACCTGTATTAATACCGAGAGAAATCAGCAAAGGGCCTAGGTATTGAAAAGTGCTCATGTATCACCTGAGCCCCTGCAGCTTTCCTAAGTTGCTGTCTAGGTCTTCTCTGTCAGAAAAAGACTTAATATTCAGAATGTTTCCGCTAATTTCATAGAATCACAGAATCATTTTGGTTGGAAAGGACCTTCAAGATCATCAAGTACAACCATTAACCCAGCACTGCCAAGACCACCGCTAACCCATGTCCCTCAGCACCACATCTACACGGCTTTTAAATCCCTCCAGGGATGGGGACTCCACCACTGCCCTGGGCAGCCTGTTCCAATGCTTGACAACCCTTTCTGTGAAGACACTTTTCCCAATATCCAATCTAAACCTCCCCTGGCACAACTTGAGGCTGTTTCCTCTTGCCCTGTCACTTGTTACCTGGGAGAAGAGACCGACCCCCACCTCGCTACAGCCTCCTTTCAGGTAGTTGTAGACAGCAATAAGGTCTCCCCTCAGCCTCCTTTTCTCCACACTAAACACCCCCAGCTCCCTCAGCCGCTCCTCATCACACTTGTTCTCCAGACCCTTCACCACCTTTGTTGCCCTTCTCTGGACTTGCTTCAGCACGTCAATGTCTTTCTTGTAGTCAGGGGCCCAAATACTGAACTGCAGCCTTAACCAAAGTGGAAAGTAGTTAAGTTAACCTGAATTACCCCATCTACACCAAAGTCACTTCAGCTCAGCTGTTGCTCGGTGCTTTGTTTAACTACAGGAACCTGATGGTATATCTGAGCCCTTAGGCCCACGGTGAGCTAAAGTGGAATAACAGAGAGATTAACTTGGCCTAGTGAGGAAGGCAGCCTTTGCAGAGTTTTCATTTGGTCTTTCAGCCAAGGCTTTGCTGTATTATTTTAAAGTTTCTCTGCTAGGTAAACAACCTCAGTCACTTTTTAGTTTGAGAAACATTTGATAATACAGCCCATCTTTTGTAGGAATTTCCACGCGTTAATAAACAGGACAGTTAAGTAGCACTTTCTCTCCTGATGAAAGGGTTCCTGAAGAAACTGAGGTGTAGTCAAATGACTTAATCTGACCGAGTGACAAAATAGGATACGCAACTCCAGAGATCTTTGTACTGTGTTATGAGACTCTTTTCCTGGAGAAGACATCTGGCAATGGATGAAGAAAGGCACAAAATGATATATGCTATCATGGTGTGTGAGGGAGGACACTTTAAGATGTTGGGACAGTAAGAATCAATCAGGGGAGAGGAATAGAGTTGAATTAAGGATGAGACGTTTTTACTGGGGTTGTATTGGCTGCTTGGATTTTTATAAAGCTAGACTGTTGCTCAGAGGAAATGTTCACAGAAAGATTAGGAAACTCTGCATTTATTTTCACAAATAATTCTGTGTATCTCCTAAAGATGTAAAATTGCAACGAAGTAAAAACTGCTAAAGCATTGGGTACTCATTCATTACCCATGCATTCTGCCACGTGAGAGTCAGCACTCTCGAAAATCCATATATATATATAAAAGTGGTGATATTGTTGAGAAGAGTTCAGTATCTGCCTCGTCTGCTGCCCACCTCCAAACCCCCAGGCAGCAGAGTGGACAGAAGAAATGGCTTCTGTAGGATCAGAAGACAAACTCTTTTATAAAGCCACTGATTGTCCTTTGTCTTCTGCTTCTGTTTGTAGCTGTGTTGAAGCTGTTTGTCAGCTTCAACCTGCTGTCACAGGTATGGAGAGCGGGTGTCATTTCACTGCAAAGAACAGCCAGGTCTTTTTGCTTAGAGGTTTGAAAAAAAAAATTTCTCATGCTCTTTTCTGCTGATCCATGTCATTGTCCTTCCTAAAGAGAAGCTGAAATGATTGGCACGCAGCTTGCTTAGGGAATGAACGGATAGTTCCATTTTTTAGGGTTAATTCTCCGTATTGAGGTCCATTGGAAAAAGAAAAAATTACTTTTTATTTTATTAGCAACCAGGGGACTTTTTTACCAGTTCATACTTACGAAGGGTCAGTGTATCTGACAAACAGGAGAAATAAGTGGCAGGTGCAAGCAAGTCTCCAGCGTTGACCAACTTGATTCTGATGTTCTCCATGCAGTCCTGATGCCACTGTTTGTTTCTATAGCAACAAACAGAGAAAGTGATGGTGGGGGAATAATTAAAGGGAACGCCATTGAAATTGTCACTTAAAATTATTTTATTGTGTGGTAGCACATACTGTCAGTGTAAGGCAATAACGTGGTTTTATGTGATATTGGTGTTCTTCTGTAAAGGGAGAAATGGCTGCAAAAGCTGACATAAAATCGCCACACAGGTAACACAGGCTCCTAGAGCATCCTGCATCTCTGAATGAGCCACAGCTGCTGGTGAAATTCACCCAGCATGTGGAGTTCAATGTATTAATTTAGCAAGAAGGTTCTTCTGTTTAGTTATTTTGGTTCAAGATGCTGTTGATCCAAAATACAGGGCTTGTTTATTTATTAGCTAGTTTGATTGCCCCCCTGTACTCAGCACTGGTGAGGCTGCACCTTGAATCCTGTGTTCAGTTTTGGGCCCCTCACTGCAAGAAAGACCTTGAGGTGCTGGAGCGAGTCCAGAGAAAGGCAACAAAGCTGGTGAAGGGTCTGGAGCACAAGTGTGATGAGGAGCGGCTGAGGGACCTGGGGGTGCTTAGTCTGGAGAAAAGGAGGCTGAGGGGAGACCTTCTCGCTCTCTACAACTGCCTGAAAGGAGGGTGTAGTGAGGTGGGGGTCGGTCTTTTTTCCCAGGTAACAAGCGATAGGAGGAGAGGAAATGGCCTCAAGTTGTGCCAGGGGAGGTTTAGATTGGAGATCAGGAACAATTTCTTCACCAAAAGGGTTGTCAAGCACTGGCACAGGCTGCCCAGGGAAGTGGTGGAGTCCCCATCCCTGGAGGGATTTAAAAGCCGTGTAGATGTGGTGCTGAGGGACATGGGTTAGTGGTGGCCTTGGCAGTGCTGGGTTAATGGTTGGACTTGATGATCTTAAAGGTCCTTTCCAACCAAAACTATTCTATGATTCTATGAATTAAAAGGCTTTTCAAACTCATTGACTGTGGATCATAAATATGTTTGTTACTGCTATGGAGTTTGGAATCACCATTTTCCTCCTGACTTTTCCTGGTAGAAGCAAAGCAGGTGAGATTTGATCTTGTTCTGGGTAGGTATAATTCTTGCCATCTGTTTCACATTGCCCTCCAGTCCCCAGAAATTAACAGCCTCATGGTTCTATCATGGCAGTAGTCTGGGATGTATAAAGTCTTTTCATTGGCAGCCTTTAAAGAAATGGTCCTTTTTCAGTCCCAAAGAGACGTAAATAGAAGGATGCTGTGGCCAATTTGCCTTTGTTCTTCATCCATCAGGCTGCGTGGTGCTCCAGTTACCATTCGATTTGTGACAAACACGACGAAGGAATGCAAGAGAGACCTGCTGGAGAGGCTGACGAAACTGGGCTTCGACATTGCAGAAAATGAAATCTTCACGTCTCTGACAGCAGCCAGAAATCTTCTGGAGCAAAAGGAGGTGCGGCCTCTCCTCCTGGTAGATGATAAGGCCCTGCCTGACTTCACAGGTGAGGTGGTCAGAAAACAGCATGGTGGAGGTTACTGAACAACTAAGGAAACGTAGTGCTCTCTGTTTTGTAGAATGACAGTTATATATATACCACTATCCATGATGAAGCCTGAAATGTGGAACTCACCAGAGTCATAAAGGTCCTTTCTTCTTTTTAAATTAGCATTAAACAGTCTGAAATCATAGCTGCTTGAGGAGTAGTGGAAATGGCAGCCAAAACCTTCAAGGAGTCAGGAATTTGGGTAAAACTTGATACTTTTTATTAATTTCCAGTGTAAAAAAAAAGTAATGCTTATCACTAGATCATTGGATGTTTATTGCACTTACCAGTGCTGATTTGTTTTATAGCAAGGATGCGTCAGTTTGTTGGAAATCAGGTTTCCCTCAGCTATTGTACAGAGGTTTTGCTCGTAAAGAGATGAACAGCCAGTGTGTAGGCACATGCAGGAGGCTATTTCTCTCGTAATAGATTGTTATTAAAAGTAAAATCTTGAGGTAGTTACTGTTACTTATCTTGTATTGAACATCTAGGTCTCACTCCATGTGCTTTGATACCTTAATTGGTGACAGAAGGTTCATCGCCCTGACTTCTCTAGATTAGCATCTCTAAAGGCCTGGTTAAAACTTGCTTTACTTTCAGATGTTCCCATTTCCTTCCCTCAACAATAAAGGGAGTAGAAGATAATTTATTCTAACTTGGACGTGTCTGGCAGGTGCTAGGACAGTTAGTCCTTGACTTAAGCACATCCTTGTTTCAAGAGTAGTGAAGATCCTCACGTTTTTAACATACTCAGAGGTGAAAACCATGTGTTGTATATTCAATCTTTCGTTTAAAGTCAAGGCAGCAGAAATGTGGATGCCTTACCACTGCTCCCCGCCCCTTGCCTTATGAACTGAAATCCTTCTGCCTGTGTAATTTAAGTAGGTTCTAATCTTGCTTGGAGCTAGACATTTCCTGTTAAATTTTAGAGCCGTGGTCTACTCAGTTCAGGAGAAAAGCCTGTGTGGGCTCTGAGAGCAATGAAACCTGATAGTCTGTTCTACCTAACGTCGCATCCAGAGAAATAAACCCCGGCAATATCCTGTATTTCTGTTCTTGAGAAGGCTTTCTTGGGTCAGAAACAGCAGAGACAGCAGCTATTTCACTGAATGTCATTAAATCAGTTTAATCTCCATGTGTTTGGGATCTTTGCATCAGTTTTACAGTAGCTGATGCTAATTTTGTAAAAGACAGCAGAGACAGAGATATCAGCGGAGTGCATTAGTGACATTATCTGTATTGCTTGGGTCTGGAATGGATTGTTTTGTTTCTTTTTGCTACAGGCAATTTTGCTCATAGTCTCTCAGTACTGCTCTTGAAACATTTAAGTACAATGGAGAATTTCTTTAAATTTCTGTTAATGGCTGCTATTGAACTACTCTTGGCTAATCTCTCTGTAAAGTTGGTGACAGATGGATGATTGTCATCCGTTCTTGGTTAAAGGACCCAGATGCTTTTGGGTGGTGTCACAAATCCACGTGGCACATCTGAGTATGCGTTTTGCTCTCTGAGCTAACTGAAGGACATGCGGCAGGAGACATCAGCCAGCAGGCTGCGATGACGCTCTCAGGAGACCCAGGAGCTCTGGTTATCCCAGTAAAGGTGTAGAGCATATGCTGTGTGAAGGCGGAATGAAACCCCCCAGCAAGTGCAGGATGCAGCTGATGGTAACTTAACCTGTCATAAATAAAACTCTCTGATACTCCTGTTTCTCCTGCAGATGCTACTCTGCTTCCATTGCTGGTTCTGTTCAGAGGTGCCACTGCCATGTAAAACCTGTCCCGCTCCTCCAGAGCAGTGTAGGACAAAGGAGGTGCAAGCTGTTCTCAAGGGGAACAATCCATATTAAAAAAAAAGACCTTCCAGAAGAGCCAAAACTAATCTAGTGTAACAGCTTCTAGGTCATGCTGCAATACCATTGTTGCCATCATAACCAGACTGATATGTAGAACAACAGTCAGGCTTTATACCCTAAAAGTAGAGTTTTCTGTGACGAGAGTCACCATCTCTGGATGTGTTTAAGAAAAGACTGGACATGGCACTTAGTGCCATGGTCTAGTTGACAGGGTGGTGTCAGGGCAACGGTTGGACTCGATGATCCCTGAGGTCTCTTCCAACCTGGTTGATTCTGTGATTCTGAGAGGGAATAGAAAAACTGGATGGAATTCACTAGTCTTCCTGCTTTACTGTCTTTCAAAGCAGGTGAATATATGTAGGAAGAGATTCTTAGATAATAGAAAATCAGTTAAAATTTTTGCGTTCTGCTGCATTTCAGTGGAGGCAGTGAGAGAATCGCTGTTCAACAGTCGCTGTTAAGACTATCCAGCTGTAATGTTGTGGTTGTTGTGAAGGATGGCAGAGTCTGGATAGATCAACACCTTTTCCACAGATGCTTTCCTCATTTCTGAAAGATATAAAAGTCATCTATATAGTGTGTCCGTGTAAGAAAATGCTAATTTTTGCTGTGAAGTGATTCATTGCACTTACGGACCGGGTACTGCTAAGTATGACTAAAATTCTGTTCTCTCAGAATCATGTTTTCATGACTCTGAACATAATGTCTTGGTGTCATCGACGAGGGACATTGGAAGGAAGGGATGGCATCCAGAGGGACCTTGACAGGCTGGAGAGCTGGGCCTGTGCGAACCACTTGGAACTCAACAAGGCCAAGTGCAAGGTCCTGCACGTGGATCGGGGCAATCCCAAGCACAAACACAGGCTGGGCGGAGAATGGATGGAGAGCAGCCCTGAGGAGAAGGACTTGGGGGTGATGGGTGACGAGAAGCTCACCATGAGCCGGCAACGTGCGCTTGCAGCCCAGAAAGCCAACCGTGTCCTGGGCTGCATCCCCAGCAGCGTGGCCAGCAGGGTGAGGGAGGGGATTCTGCCCCTCTACTCAGGGGAGCTGTTGGAGTGAGTCCAGAGGAGGCCACGAAGATGCTCAGAGGGCTGGAGCACCTCTGCTCTGGAGACAGGCTGAGAGAGTTGGGGCTGTTCAGCCTGGAGAAGAGAAGGCTCCGGGGAGACCTTCTAGCACCTTCCAGTGCCTGAAGGGGCTACAGGAAAGCTGGAGAGGGGCTTTTGACAAGGGCATGGAGTGATAGGACGAGGGGGAATGGTTTTAAACTGAAAGAGGGGAGATTTAGATGAGATATGAGGAAGAAATTCTTTGCTGTGAGGGTGGTGAGACCCTGGCCCAGGTTGCCCAGAGAAGCTGTGGCTGCCCCCTCCCTGTCAGTGTTCAAGGCCAGGTTGGATGGGGCTTGGAGCAACCTGGTCTGGTGGAAGGTGTCCCTGCCTGTGGCAGGGGGGTTGGAACTAGATGATCTTTAAGGTCCCTTCCAACCCAAACCATTCTATGGTTTTCTGATTCCATGTTTTGATTTTCCAGGGATAGCCACCGATGACCCCAATGCAGTGGTGGTAGGACTGGCTCCTGAACACTTTCACTATGAGATGATGAACAAAGCATTCCGGTAAGTCAGCCTCTCCTCACGGCTTCTTGAGTGTTGCCTGTCTTGTGCTGGGCTCTGTACCTCTACATAGGCAAGGAAATCCTTCTCGTGTGGGGAGAAGAAGGCAGTAGCAATATCACATAACGTGATTATGGTGTCTTCCTCTGTGTCTGAGATAGAGCCAGTAATCTTGGTGGGTCTGGGACCTTAACCATGAGCTTCAGGCAGCCCAGCCCTGGTTTTCATAGCTTTGAGTCTGTACATAAACTAGAGAAGTACAGTCATGGTTGTCATTGAGGTGAATAAGTTAGCAACGCCTCAAGAGGAAATACACAAAAACGAGGATGTTGGGTAGTATTCAGGAAACAGCTTCTATGTTCAAACCTCAGCCTTCAGAGCTGAAATATTATAGGGAAGGAAATCCACTATTTAGGGCAGATTATTCCATATCTACCTAATGCAGGATATCTAGCAATATCTTCTGAAGCATCTTGTGTTCAGGAGTGGCCAGCACACGATATGGTGGGCTGGATGAACTATGGATCTGATCTGTCTGTCTTATTTCTAAAGCTCTTTGTTTTGTCTTTACATTAAGGGCTGAATCAGATAAAATCTGTCTGTGACTGTCCATGAGCCAGGCTGCAACAGTGTTAACCCCTGCGAGCAGCTGGTGACCAACTTTCAGTGCTACCTCAGAGCTAAAGAGCGCATCTCATAACACTCTGGTTAACTCCCTGCTGTGCTGTGATACATGCGATGAGTCTTTTCCACTCTTTGCTCACGGGATGATGGCTACCACGCAGTTTTTCACCTTGGAATTTGAAAAAAACTGATCTCAAGCACCTTAATCTAAAGTGGTCTTTATAACCACTAAATCCGAAGAGGGAGTATCAGTTACTGCTCACCAGTATCTTATGGAGGCTCCTTGGAGTAGGAAGCCAACACTGTCCTTATCTACATGCCAATTATATGTCAGAAGAACATGTATTGACCCAAACTGACTCTCTGGCAGCCTCATTAGTGCATGTAGCCAATGGCATTGATTTTCGAGTTTTACAGCGCACTCATGACTGGACTCTAATTTCACAACTGCCTGAACTTAACCCATCACGTATTCCAGTGCTTACATTATTTTATTCATTGATATTTCTGTCACGAATATATTAGCCATTGAATGATAGTCGTTAGGTGCCTCGGGCTGGAGAGTTGGACACTTAAAACAAGAAACCAGTCATCACTTTCAGAGTCCCTGAGGGCCCCAGGCTTCCCCAGGCCAACATACGCAGGAAAGCCTGCAGAACTGGCCCTGTGGAGGTGGGTGAGGTCATCCCAGGCTGCATTTGGGCTTTTTGCATTAAACACAGAATCAGACACTTGTTCTGGTGATGGAAGGAAGGTGCTGAAGGCCAAATCCAGTCCCCTGCAGCGGGCAGTGGGCACGGCACGGCCTTGCTACCCGAGAGAGACATGGAGGGGGTAGCATGGAGTGCGTGCTGCTGGAGCATCCTATACCCAGAGCTGTCTGGGTGGTGCAGCTGAGCGTTGAGCAAGGCTGAGTCCTTCAGCTCACCTTGCCTTGTGCAGACACGTTCCCAGCCGCTTGGCTGACTTGTCTGCCTGGAGGAAGATTTCATCCTCTGTGAATCTGTCCTGGATTTGCCTGCTGTTTTCCTGGGCCTGTGTTTTAGGCTGAGCAGAGGCCTTAGGATGGGCTCTGATCTTTAACATCTCACTGGGTTTTGTTCTGGGTTTTTCCCCTGGTCCTCTATTGAGAGTAAACTGTTTTGCTGGTGTCAGTTTTGTTTGGTCTAATAGAAATATTAACTACTGGCCACATTCTCTTCTTCTTGAGCCTTGTGCTGTGTCCATATTCCTTCTCCTTTACTGCTCAGATAATTAAGTCACTTGGGATTTGCATGGCTCATAGGAAAACCTTAAGGTGAGGCTGATTAAATGTGGATATCTACAGTGGCCGGGGCTCCTGAGGGAGAAAGGAGGCGCTTGTAAGGCAATATTCATTTTCTCCCTAGTAATGCTTAAAATATGACAGTTGAACTGTGCCCTAGAAGTGCTTTTTCCTCTCCACTGACTATGAAGATCCCAGGCTGACTAACTACCTGGTAGGCAACTACTTGGTTGATATCCAGCAGTAGGTTAGGTAAATCTAACCCAATATGAGTCCTGAAACGAGATACACAGAGTAAGGCCATTCTCTAGGCACCATTTGAAATGACTGAGACTAAATTTCTCTGTTTGCATGCGTGGGATTTTGATGCCACGTTTAAAAGAATTCTCTCAGGTGAGATCTTTCCTGCAAACAGCTGAATGTAAGTAGTTGTGGTGCTGCTGTCGAATTAAATTTTCCTGTATCCTAGAGGCATCCTCCTGTCGTGAACATATCTGGCTGGTCACAGATACACGTGCCAGCTCTCTTCTTGTTGAGCTTGCTTTGCAAGGCATTGATTCAAGAGAAATGTTTTGTGATAATGAAATTAAATGAAACATTATCATTTATGTATTGCTCAGAGTACCCAGGCTGCTCTGCAAGCACGTGGGAAGGTGCAGACGTCCTCCAAGGAGCATACAAGTCACCTAAGCCAGCCTCTTCGAGCAGAGCCTCAGCAGAGCTCCAGAAAGGCAGTGAAGGGGCAAAGGAAGATTTTGTTTGTTTTCTTAAAGGCTTTTTATTGTAAATGGGGTGGGGTTAAAGGGAAAAGAAATCCTTCTTTCTGCCCTGAAGATAACAGCCAACATTTCCCCCCTATCCCCCAGCTTTGCTAGTTACATTCTGTTGAGATAAAGACAAGTTGCCTGTGGTACCTGAAGAAGGAGAACCCTTAAGCAGCCATGAATTGACAGGGGTGACAGGGTAGTGAGGCTAAGGAGATGCTGATTGAGATGGGTGGAGCAATAGCACTTTCTTAATTACTTCTTCCTTTACATTTTCCCATCCACTCCAGGTGATCCCGTGTTCTGTGCAGGTTTTTAACAGGTAGGTCAGCTGGCAGGCAGAGATATTGTCTCTGGAACCCCGAGGAGGGTGCACGCTGGTGTGTCGGGGCAGAAATGGGCCCGTGGAAAGTGGGAGGATCTCAGTTGTTGTGCAAGGAGCCGTTCCCAGTCTCAGACCACTCGATTCCTGAGGCTCCCAGGTGCTGTGCCCAGCCAAGACCCCCCTGTAACGTTGCTGTATGGTGCATTATGACCCTTATTCTGTGACCCTTTTATTGTACTTGGAAGCATTAGGAATCTGCTGACTTGTTGCATGGAACTATCTTCCACTTGGAATTTTTGATTCCCAATAGCAAGAAGCCCAAATCCAGCTTTGTTTCTACAAGGCTCAGTAATAGCACTGTTAACTGGGGAATTCGGTGGGACGTGAACACGCCTCATATCTTTGTGCCCTTTCATGTAACTTGTTATTGTTAAAATAACGTTAGAATATAAAGTTAAGGTAAAATGATTCACCTTCTGCTTGGGACTCACTTGAACACCCATCTCTGCTGGAAACGCGTAGCTGTTCGGCTGCTACAGGTGGTACCAACAGCCTCAAGAACTGCTGGGCTGCAGATTTCCTGGCAGCCGCAGCCTGAAGGCACTGCTGTGTTCTCAGTCTAGGCAAGGAGATGAAGGCTGTGGCCATCAAACCGCTACCTCCAGCCTCGACCTGTGGTTAATGTCTTTTAAAATACTTTCGTGGGTAAATCAGATGGGTTCTGATGTTTGCCATAGTGAAAAGTGAGGCTGCTTAGAGTAGTGGACCTAATTGCAGGAGAGATATAGACAGGATTTAAAAATAGTTGTCTGTTGAAATCCTCAAGATGATAAATTCTTTATTCGGGGGATTTTTTATTAGCTGTTTCTGGGGAAAATAAGGAACTTTATTTAACTCTCCAAATGAATGCTAGCTTGTATTATAATTTGGGGTGTCGTGAAAGTCAGTGGGAGTTTTGTCATCAACTTAAAACAAAAGCCAGTTGAGGCCTTCAGCTGTAAATACCATTTCTTTAATATAATTTTTGTACTTTCTTCTTCATTCATCCTTTAGGTTGATTTTGGATGGTGCTCCTCTTATAGCTATACATAAAGCCAGATATTTCAAGAAAAAAGATGGCTTGGCTTTGGGACCTGGACCTTTTGTAGCTGGACTGGAATACGCGACGGACACCAAAGCGACAGTGGTGGGGAAGCCAGAGAAAACTTTCTTCTTAGAAGCTCTGCGGGGGACTGACTGTGCCCCAGAGGAGGCCGTCATGATTGGTGATGTATGTGGGGGCCAAATACTTCATCACCTGACTGTTAACGTAGTGCTTGTCTCCACTGCGTGTCGTGCCTCTCAAATGCCATGCACTGATCTTTCTAAAAGCGCTGTGATTCAACGAGGGGTGAACATTGAACCATCAAAGCTTGCATGATCTACTGTGTAGTCCATGGGGTTAGTTCTCTTCCTCCAGTCGCTATTTGATCAGGCAAAAAGCATGTAGTAAATCATTCCTGTGACTGTCTAATAGGTAACTACAGGATTTGACTCAGTGTAGCTGCTTTTAAGTGATGTGCAAAGCAGGGAACATCATGAAAACCTTTGTTAACAAATTGTGCCTGTGACCACTAACCAGCTGCTCTCCTGTCCTCTCCCAGGACTGCAGGGATGACGTTGGTGGCGCCCAGAATGCGGGCATGCGTGGGATTTTGGTGAGGACTGGTAAGTACTCCATGGATTGGTCATTTCGGGAGGCAGCGGAGCATTTCGTGATCCAGCTCTGGGTACTGGCAGCGCCCCCAGCCCTGGTTCTTTGTAGAGAACTGTTCCTGTGGTTTGTTACACCAAGGGGCTGCTGGGAGACACCGAGTCCATCACCTCAAGCATTTTGGTGTGCCCAGGTGGCCAAGGAGGCCAACAGCATCCTGGCTTGTATCAGCACTAGTGTGGCCAGCAGGACTAGGGCAGGGATCGTCCTCCTGTACTCGGCACTGGTGAGGCCGCACCTCGAATCCTGGGTGCAGTTTTGGGCCCCGCACTACAAGAAAGACCTTGAGGTGCTGGAGCGAGTCCAGAGAAGGGCAACGAAGGTGGTGAAGGGTCTGGAGCACAAGTGTGATGAGGAGCGGCTGAGGGAGCTGGGGGTGTTTAGTCTGGAGAAAAGGAGGCTGAGGGGAGACCTTATCGCTCTCTACAACTACGTGCAAGGAGGTTGTAGCAAGGTGGGGGTCGGTCTCTTCTCCCAAGTAACAAGTGATAGGACGAGAGGAAACAGCCTCAAGTTGTGCCAGGGGAGGTTTAGATTGGAGATCAGGGACAATTTCTTCATGGAAAGGGTTGTCAAGCACTGGAACAGGCTGCCCAGGGCAGTGATGGAGTCCCCATACCTGGAGGGATTTAAAAGCCATGTAGATGTGGTGCTGAGGGACATGGTTTAGTGGTGGCCTTGGCAGTGCTGGGTTAACGGTTGGACTTGGTGATCTTAAAGGTCCTTTTCAACCAAAACAGAGATTCCATGATTCTGTGAATTCAGCAGATGCATTTCCTCAGCTGCAGCGTGGCAGCCTGTCAAGCAGTAGATTGTGTTTAAGTCAGGATAGGCCATTCTATTTGATGTTTCAACAGCAGGGCTAGAGCACAGACCCCGAACTGCCAGTGGGATGATATGAAGTAATAGATGGGGGCAGCTGATCTTGTAGGTGTGAATTTTTTGCTCTAATGACTCTAAAATCCCAAGAACTAGTCAAAGAACAGAAAAGAGTGTTACTGTGACATCTTAGATTGCCAAAATCAGTCATAGCAACATAACCTCTGATCATTCAGGAACTCTGGTGATGTTCCTGAGTAATTACACTGGTAATTATAAGTCATTTTGCTTCAGACAAAAGTGGAACGTTAAGGGACTGACAGGTATTATCAATGTTATTGATACAGTGCCAGTACAGCAGAGTGAAAGCAGTGCATAAGTAACAGTAATTTTGAGCTAGAGCAGCCCCTGGAAGAATATTCAGTAAGGCTTGGTGTTTGGTTAGGGAAGACTTGTGAGATCATAGAATTGTAAAATGGTTTGGGTTGGAAGGGACCTTAAAGGTCATGTAGTTCCAACCCCCTGCCATGGGCAGGGACACCTTCCACCAGACCAGGTTGCTCCAAGCCCCATCCAACCTGGCCTTGAACACTGCCAGGGAGGGGGCAGCCACAGCTTCTCTGGGCAACCTGGGCCAGGGTCTCACCACCCTCACAGCAAGAATTTCTTCCTAATATCTAATCTAAATCTCCCCTCTTTCAGTTTAAAACCGTTCCCCCTCGTCCTGTCACTCCATGCCCTTGTCAAAAGTCCCTCTCCAGCTTTCCTGTAGCCCCTTCAGGTACTGGAAGGTGCTAGAAGGTCTCCCCGGAGCCTTCTCTTCTCCAGGCTGAACAGCCCCAACTCTCTCAGCCTGTCTCCAGAGCAGAGGTGCTCCAGCCCTCTGAGCATCTTCGTGGCCTCCTCTGGACTCGCTTCAACAGCTCCATGTCCTTCTTCTGTTGGGGGCCCCAGAGCTGGACGCAGCACTGCAGGGGGGGTCTCACGAGAGCGGAGCAGAGGGGCAGAATCCCCTCCCTCGCCCTGCTGGCCACGCTGCTGGGGATGCAGCCCAGGACACCGTTGGCTTTCTGGGCTGCCAGCGCACGTTGCCGGCTCATGGTGAGCTTCTCGTCACCCATCACCCCCAAGTCCTTCTCCTCAGGGCTGCTCTCTATCCATTCTCCGCCCAGCCTGTATTTGTGCTTGGGATTGCCCCGACCCACGTGCAGGACCTTGCACTTGGCCTTGTTGGGCTCCATGCAGTTTGTTGCAGTAGAACCTCAGATGGCCATTCCTCCTGCTGTGTCTGGTTGTTACTGAGCCAAGGAGGCTGGAATTTTTCAGGGGGAAAAAAAGGATACTCAGAGGAGCCTGGTAAATGTATCTTTCTGTTTATCTGTTACAGGTAAATACCGACCGTCAGATGAAGACAAAATCAATCCGGCTCCTTACTTAACCTGTGAGAATTTCCCAGAGGCAGTGGAACATATCCTAGAGCGCCTGCTATGAGAAAGGGACTAGTTAGTTTGAAGAAACATCTGTGTCACATCATTTCCTTTACTTTTGCTTCAAAAATTAAGGTCACAGGATCAAGGCATGTATTGCATCAGAAACCTAGCCGTGAGCTCCTTCCTCTTGAGTTGTGAAAGGGCAGAGGACCAACGTGGGCCCCGCACAGTCACAGCAGAGCCCCTGCTCCTATAGTAGTTTCACGAGGGTGTAAGTAGGGACCACGGATCCCCCACAGGTGAGACAGAAAGGCTGCTTTCCTGAGTGACACAGGGAGCACGGCAGAGAGTTCTGTTTATTTTCTGTTTTCAAGAAATAACTGATGCAAAGCCCTGTCTGGGAAGCGTCACGTCCTTCTGCTGAATAAGCTAAACCAAAAAAAAAACCCACTGGAAATACTCAAGTAAATAAACCTCAAAGACTAGCAGAGCCTTAGTCAGCCTGTAGTGATTTCCTGGAGTGTGATTCTGCTCTGCTCTAGTTTACAGGTAGAGATTATGCACATTTAGAAGTGAACTTTTAAATTAAAATATCACCATTGTTTAATAATAACTACTGTTGACTTCTTCCCTCTCATTAGAACATACCCTGTTTTTTTGTTTTTCAAATTTTACATAAAACTGTCAGCATTTTACAGATGTTTTAATTAGATGCTGTTATTAAAAATAATGGTACGGAAATAAAAATGGGGTATTAAATGCCTTAGAGACTGTGAATTTTTGAAGTTAGGCTTCAGCAGGGTCCTATTAATGCTACAGTCACAAAATTTCCCTGTTGTTGGGTTTCTTTGTTTCTTTTCAATGTTAGGGGAAAAATCCTTGACAAGCCATGGGGACAGATTGCAGTTTTTACACAGTTGGTTCGTAGAGCTGTAAAATGAAATTTAATTACATAGTAGGCAGTGCTTTTCCTTACATGCAAAATCCACCCATATGAACCAACTTTGTAATGATGGTAAAAAAATAGCTTTTCTGGTCCATTTGCAAACTGTAATAATCAAAAGTCCTTCACAGTTGTTTTACAGTGCTCTTGAGTGTTAAATTATTAGATGGTAATTGTACATTACTGGAGTATTAACCTTATTGGAAAGATAGTTTTGTGTAATGAGCCGTGCTCGTTAAGAAAAATCATCGTGATGAATGAAGGGGAAACTCTCCTTACGTGAAAGAGTGTCTGTCTGTGATCCGACGTAGGGGGTGGTCACCTACATTCAGATTTAATCTCTGAGACAGAATGTGTGGATGGAGTAGAGTCAGCAGTAGAAACACAAGAAACAATAAACCCCCCCCAGGAACAAAAGCCATGTGTGTGCCCTCATTAATTGTAACCTACAGTTTTGAATAAATTCAAACATCTAGTGTTCACGCCAACAATTCTGAACCTGTGCTGGGTTCTGCTTGGAGTACGTCAGGGAGGTCTTTGGCCTGTAGTCGGAGTCAGGTTCAGGAGGTGAGAGATCTGTAAGTAAAAATCCTGTGAAGATACTTCCCATAAAGATTTCTGACAACGTGGCAGATGCTGGAGCAAAAATGACACTGTCAGTGCTTCGGAGGTCCTGGAGCATGCTGGAAAGCACGCAAGACCGTGGTACTTTTAGAAAAGCAGCTGCACACAAGATAACTGCAAAGAGGATAATTGTTGCCAAGCAAGAGGGATGATGAGAGGGGCAGCCATGAGACGCAAGCGCCTGAAAAAATGTCTGATTAGAATTTATAATTAAAAGATTAAAGGACACGTGGCAGTCCTAACTGGTTACCTAGCTGTGTTAACAAGCAGAAAAGTTTCCAACTCAGCTAGTATTTACAGCTGCACTGCAAAGACTCGCTGCTGGCACTTTATGGCTGGTTGCAAACCAGTGGGTTACCACCAAGCCAGTTTCTAGTTAGATTAGCTTAAATCTGCTGATTTTCTACATTGTCTCCAAATTCCTCTAACTCTTTGCCTTTTCCACGTTGGAAATACACTAAACCTTGGAAAGCAATACATTTGGCACATCAAGGCTTTGACCTCAGCTGAAAACGATGACAAACTAACCAAATCTACAAGCACCACTAAGGTCCTGAATTTCATAGAATCACAGAATCATTTTGGTTGGAAAGGACCTTTAAGATCACCAAGTCACACCGTTAACCAGCACTGCCAATGCCACCACTAACCCATGTCCCTCAGCACCACATCTACATGGCTTTTAAATCCCTCCAGGGATGGGGACTCCACCACTGCCCTGGGCAGCCTGTTCCAATGCTTGACAACCCTTTCCGTGAAGAAATTGTCCCTGATCTCCAATCTAAACCTCCCCTGGCGCAACTTGAGGCCGTTTCCTCTCGTCCTATCGCTTGTTACCTGGGAGAAGAGACCGACCCCCACCTCGCTACACCCTCCTTTCAGGCAGTTGTAGAGAGCGAGAAGGTCTCCCCTCAGCCTCCTTTTCTCCAGGCTAAACACCCCCGGCTCCCTCAGCTGCTCCTCATCACACTTGTGCTCCAGACCCTTCACCAGCTTTGTTGCCCTTCTCTGGACTCGCTCCAGCACCTCAAGGTCTTTCTTGTAGTGAGGGGCCCGTTTCATTAAAAGCAGTGACTTAGGTTTCATTAAAAAGGGTGCAGGTCTCTGCTGGTAAAGCTACACTGATGGTGATGCTTTAGTGAGTCTCGGAAAGGGAGAATTACACTAATCACCCAAGCTTTCTGCTCCAGTTCTACTCCAACCTCTAAACAACTGTCATGAATAAAGACCGAGAAGCAAGCAATTTTTAAATCTTTATATATAAAATGAAGGCTGGAGTCTTCATTACACAGCATCTGCCATTATGTTATTTCCATGAAGAATGTGTTTTGAGTGGCCACTGAAAATGGCTAATAAAAAATAACCAAACAACCCCCCCCCCATTAAATTTTGAAAGTGAAGATTTCCCCCGGACATTTGCACTTTCCTGGAAACAACAGCACTTCCTTCCCCAGCACCGTTGGATCCTTCGGAGGCAAGGCGATGCCGTTTTCAACAGCAAAAGTCTTGGAAGTTTTCAGTCTTTTGGGGTTTTTCTTTTCAAACCGACTCAAATTCTCTCTGCCAAGCTGTGTACTTCTGGCTTAGATTCTTTGCTGATGGCTTGGTGTGAGCGATCACATCCAGGAAATCTGCTGTTGTGATCATGTCTAATCTGATCACAGGTAAATTACTGTTACCTAAAGAGAAAAGAATTGATTAAATACTGTTATTAGTACCAAAAGACATTCTTTTATGTCCCTGCCTCATGCGACACTTACTTAATATTAGTAAGAAATTCTTTGCTGTGAGGGTGGTGAGACACTGGCCCAGGTTGCCCAGAGAAGCTGTGGCTGCCCCCTCCCTGGCAGTGTTCAAGGCCAGGTTGGATGGGGCTTGGAGCAACCTGGTCTAGTGGAAGGTGTCCCTGCCCATGGCAGGGGGTTGGAACGAGATGATCTTTAAGGTCCCTTCCAACCCAAACCATTCTGTGATTCTATGATTAATATACGAAAACAACAGAATAAACCTAGAGAGATAAAGAAAGTTGTATTTGTGCACAGATACTGTCAGCTTTTAAAAAGCCTGATTTTCAGAAATATTAGCTTAAGTAGATGTTTTAGAAATGCACCGTTTAAAACTTTTCTAAGCAGGTAACAGAGCTCCACCTGCTGGGGTGAACATTATAATTTCGAGAGTTCCAGCAGTAGATCAGCATTTCCCAGATTGGATTCTCTACTCAGAGCTGTGATACCTGGCTGATGATTTTCAAGAGCATCGAAAATTTTCCTCACTGGTCTCATAGCTGCTTCCTTGCACACGAGTTTAATGTCTGAGCCGGAGTATCCGTTTGTTTCCTGTGACGGGGTCAGAATGAGACAGTACGGCTTACAAATCAGACAGGAATGGCATTTACAAGCCTATATAAGATATTTGTAAAGTCTATTCCTGTCTGAAATGTATTTATATGTGTGTATATATATACACATACACACATATATATTTTTATGTGAACCCTCCCTTCAACTTTATGTTGCTTGTTCTTGTTTTGAATGCCCACAGTACTTTGTAGGAGCCAAGGAAAATACCGGCATTTTCTTTCTAAAGGGCAATTTTCCATCGGTCAAATATAACCCACTTTTCCGTGTCTGTTCCCAGCTTCCCTGTTAATTAACTGTATTATTAACATTTATGAGTTCAAAGAAGGGCAACGAAGGTGGTGAAGGGTCTGGAGCACAAGTGTGATGAGGAGCGGCTGAGGGACCTGGGGGTGTTTAGTCTGGAGAAAAGGAGGCTGAGGGGAGACCTTATTGCTCTCTACAACTGCCTGAAAGGAGGGTGTAGCGAGGTGGGGATCAGTCTCTTCTCCCAAGTTACAAGTGATAGGACGAGAGGAAACAGCCTCAAGTTGTGCCAGGGGAGGTTTAGATTGGAGATCAGGAACAATTTCTTCACTGAAAGGGTTGTCAAGCACTGGCACAGGCTGCCCAGGGCAGTGGTGGAGTCACCATCCCTGGAGGGATTTAAAAGCCGTGTAGATGTGGTGCTGAGGGACATGGGTTAGTGGTGGCCTTGGCAGTGCTGGGTTAACGGCTGGACTCGATGATCTTAAAGGTCCTTTCCAACCAAAACGATTCTGTGATTGTAAGTGGGCATTGTCTGCAGTGCTGTCTCACCTGGCCCAGCAAGCGGTAGTCCAGATCTGTTCTCAGCTCCACTCCTCCGCTGTTGCTCAGAGGGGGCAGCCAGTGCTGGATCATCACCCGCCGTGCCTCTTTACTTGGCAGGTCGACCAAAATTCTCTTCTCCAGCCGCCGCAGCATGGCAGAATCTAACTCCCTGCAAGCAAAGGAGAGGAATTGTCTCAGCGCATCTCGTTGCAGAGACATGGCTTTGACAGCAAGCTCCTCACTGAAGTGCCATTTGAATATGAGGAAAAACAACTTTCCTTTGAGGGTGCCAGAGCCCTGGCACAGGTTGCCCAGGCAGGGTGGGGAGTCTCCTTCTCTGGAGATATTCAAAACCTGCCTGGACGTGACGCTGTGCAATGTGCTGTGGGTGACCCTGCTTTGGCAGGGGTTGGACTAGATGATCTCCAGAGGTCCCTTCAACCACCAACCGTTCTGTGTTTCTGTGACTGCATTTTTCAATCCCACCTGTAACTGTCAACCTAATTTTGAAAAAAAACCCACCACACCAAACCAAGGATTAATAATCCATTATATTCCTGTCCAATATGTCAGCAATACACTGGCTTGTGAATGAGGCTTCACAATAACATTCAGAAGTTGTGGTTGTCTTCCCTGCCTCTGGTACTCCTCTGCAGCACGTCTCATCAGTAACAACCTCTCCCTTTCTCCCTTTTCTATTAAGGAGACATTACAAATTGCCTGTCTGGGGCACTGTTAGGACTAATTAATTGCTACTTTGTAAGGGATGCTTTGTAGGTATCAAATACAGACTGAAGGTCTTGGATGAGAGGGCCATGTTTATGGCAGAACAAGACGTCGATCTGAGACTGCTCCTGCAATACAAATTATAAATAATACAGCCACAAAAGAAAGTATCCTTATAAAAAGGATTGTGTGAAGGATGGACAGGCTGGATAAATGTGTCAATGAGCCAAAAACCTGTTGACATCAGCACTAATAAAGGTATTTTGCCTAAAAAACATAAAGAAAAGGTAAAATACAAAAGATCGGGACTGCTCTTCAATTTTACTTGCTGGTGGTGCACAAAGGAAACCTGAAAGAAAAAGGAATGTTTCTTTCTGTTCCTTTCTCAGTGCATTTTATCACCATCTAGAAATAGCCCTTCTTGGCACTGCCACCCATTCTGTCAAGTGTCAGCAGTCCTGGTACACCCAGCACGCCAGCTCCTCTCTGACATGCATCCAAACCGTTCATTTTAATCTATTTTTTCCTCCAAGTGCTTTTCAGTTCTTGGCATCTAATGGTAACACAACCAAACAACTAAATACAAATTCCTACTCCAGTTCATCCCTTGTCATTTGTGTAATGGGAATGGTCTACAAGTACTCTAGTCATCCATACAATTTTCAAGAAGTAATAGCTGCTACAAAATATTTACTCACTCATAACTCTCCAGTGCCTTCCAGGAGCTGCTCTGAGCTATTATCCTTCCAAGTGCTGTACCAGTCTTTCTCTACTGGCCCCATGCAGTCACAGACTTGTTATTTCAGTTTAAAATACAATTAGGTCCTCATACCTGCCGAGAAACTCTCATCAAAGGGAAACTCACTTCAATGTGTCTTGTGCAGAGAGAAAAACAGGAGCCCTAAGCACCATTTCCACCCTGGTCGGCTGAGCAGAAGGAGCCAGCTGTTGGAGGACTGCACCTGCAGTCTGGGACTGTACCTACACTTAAATAAACCCACCTCTACCTTTTCCCCATTCCCTGGGTGAAATCCTCTTGCCAGCAAAGTCAACATTCAAGCAACGCTTCTTGTATGAAACTCCTCTTGAATTTACAGGGAGCTCAAAGCCAGCTCAAGACGGACCTGCAGCACACCCACAGAGCTTATTTCTGTCATCTTTGGTGACTTGTCATTTTTTAATAGCAAAAAATTTTCTACTGGCATAGCACATGATAAAGAACACCAAAAATGGGCTCCCAAATCCCCATCTAGGTGCCTGCCTAGGTTTTCCACAGACCTCAGCACACCTGGCTCTCAGCTCAGCAGGAGCATAAGTGTCCCTCTCCCCAGAAAGGACTTCTCAGTTTGGGAGAGCTTGTTCCTTGCCAAGGGCAATGAGAGCAAAGATGACAAAACCAGATCAACAGGAACTCAGAGGACAACAGGAATTCACTCAGATCCATCCCAGTACTTCTAATCAAGGCCTCGGAAGTAAATACCAGACTTTGCTAATCAATGGCTGTTGGTTTATTGATCTTATTGACATTTTTAGGCTGTTTATGATGCTGTCCAACACTCAATGCAACGCCTCTAGCACTGGGTCCCACCCAGAACGGACAAAGAACCATATTAGTCCCCGCTCTCCTTCCAAATGTATTTTTCAGCTCAACTTCTACTCAAAATCTTTTTGCTTGGCTGGAAATAATTACTCGCTGGCTCACCAACCCCATGGCTGTTATTTACCCATGTTACCATCCTCTGTGTAAACAGGGCAAAAGTTCTCGAGGTTTTAGAGGCGCCCATGCAGGTACTCTAAACCACCCTTGCAGGCAAAGGACAACCACAGACTCTGCAAATACCCTCCAAATCCACTAAATGATGACGTTTTCCTTCACTCCTCCTGCTTCAGAGCACTCCTGGGGTGTCCCCCAAGACCACAGTTTCATGAGCTCCCTAGCCACGTCCTGTAAAGAAGTCCACTGATAGGCAGAAGTTGCTCTGTTTATCCAGAAAGGTTACACAGACCCCGCTTGTTGGCTAAAGAGGAAAATAAAGCCTTAATATTTTTGTTATCTTAAGCGTTTAGGTTGTTTGCTAAATTGTTTTGTTAGTGATCAAATGCAAGGTTAAGTGACATGAACCAGAACAAGAATAATAAGCACTGAGCCAACCAAAATATTCTGTGAAACAATAGCCAATAGAAGTATTAAGAAATGCTCAAGAAAAGATGCACAAAGCTGCACAGGACCTATAAAAACGGGTGACTTTTCAGAGCTACCCCAGGTTGACATCAGGAGGCACCATGCCATGTTATCATTCCCAAATTTCATGAAGATAAACGAGACAAACACCTGTTTTAATTTCCAGAAGAGAGAAGGGTAACAAATGCATTTTAGGCAGAAATTAAGAGACCTCAACAACTCCAGAGGTGAACCCAGAAACAGCAAGGAGGTCTGTAATTAATCCCTGCCTAGTGTGATTGTCACCGCAACACTCAGGAGGAAAAAGCACCAAGAGTGAGTGAGCTTCTCCTCCTTCCCATCTCCCATCCTTCTGTGCAATGGTTTGGCCAGACACAAGCTGAGGGCTTGTTCTCACTCCACATCTTCTCCCACTCCTCTTAGGGTCTCCCTACACCGTCCTCCGCTCTCCTTTCTTGCCCTCCTCCACTGTACATACCATGCACTGCTGAGAGTGAAGGAAAGGGCTCACTATAGATATCCCAGATCTGATTTGGATTTCGCAGCCCACCTCTTCTTGAACTCATCTTGCCCATGCTTGGACTCAGCTTGGACAGAAGGGAAGACTCTATCAGCCTGCACCAAAGCTTCACCCACCCTGAGGTTGGTAAGGGAGAAGAAAGCAGCACTGCAAAGCAAGTCGAATTAAATGCACTAATACATTAGGAAACATTCACTACGTAGTTAAGGATCCCTTTATTTCTTCTCTAACAAGGCCTTTTACTTTATTTAATTACATTGAATCATTTCAACAAGTAATTTGTCAATAGAAAGTGCCCTGCTGATGAGTAGCAGGAAGCGGGGCTGGGCAGCAAGCAGAGGCTGAAGAGGAAGATCAATAGCTGCAGTGCAGCTTAGGACAGCGTAAAGAGCTTTGTTTAGGCTTCTTTTCATTCATCTAAAAGCAGCTTTGTACTGATTTTTTTTCATGATCAATAAATAACCAAGTTAAACAAATCTCTTGAAATCCAGCTTAACACCAAATGTTTGCAAGTACACAGGGCTGTGCTGCACAGCCACAACCTCGGACTGTAGTACTAGGTATTTTGAAACTTGGTTGTGAAATATCCCTACGCAGCTGAAGTCTGGGTCTTACAGTAGGACTGAATGTTGCTTAATACACATAAAAATAATCTGTAAACATATAGTTGAGATCTTAAGAGGTGTTCAAATCTCACTGACCTCTCTGGAAGCAGATACTCCCAAATTCCTCGAGGCTGTGAGCCTCAATGCTGATGTAAGATGCTCATGGCTTTCACTAGCTTTCCATCCCCCTAAAACACCTTTCTAAGCACACACTCAGCCACACTGCCATCCAGAGGGATCTGGACAGGCTGGAGAGCTGGGCCTGTGCGAACTGCATGGAGTTCAACAAGGCCAAGTGCAAGGTCCTGCATGTGGGTCGGGGCAATCCCAAGCACAAACACAGGCTGGGCAGAGAATGGACTGAGAGCAGCCCTGAGGAGAAGGGCTTGGGGGTGATGGGTGACGAGAAGCTCACCATGAGCTGGCAACGTGCGCTTGCAGCCCAGAAAGCCAACCGTGTCCTGGGCTGCATCCCCAGCAGCGTGGCCAGCAGGGCGAGGGAGGGGATTCTGCCCCTCTGCTCAGGGAAGCTGTTGGAGCAAGTCCAGAGGAGGCCACGAAGATGCTCAGAGGGCTGGAGCACCTCTGCTATGGAGATAGGCTGAGAGAGTTGGGGCTGTTCAGTTTGGAGAAGCGAAGGCTCCAGGGAGACCTTCTAGCAGCCTTGCAGTACCTGAAGGGGCTACAGGAAAGCTGGAGAGGGACTTTTTACAAGGGCATGGAGTGACAAGACGAGGGGGAAAGGTTTTAAACTGAAAGAGGGGAGGTTGAGATGAGATATTAGGGAGAAATTCTTTGCTGTGAGGGTGGTGAGACCCTGGCCCAGGTTGCCCGGAGAAGCTGTGGCTGCCCCCTCCCTGGCAGTGTTCAAGGCCAGGTTGGATGGGGCTTGGAGCAGCCTGGTCTAGTGGAAGGTGTCCCTGCCTGTAGCAGAGGGGTTGGAACTAGATAATCTTTAAGTTCCCTTCCAACCCAAACTGTTCTGTGATTCTATGATTCCACTCAGAGGTTGGATTTGCTTAAGAGAGGGCAAAATCCAACCTGTCCATGAGCAATGTTGATGAAGTCCAAAAGGAAATTCTAAGCTCTTAGGTATAAAACTTTCAAAAGTGGAGCTGGCTTCTCATAATGGTTCAGCTGCCACCCTCATGCCAACAGCGACTGCCAGCTTTATGTGGGAGCAGTTCCTCCAAAATAGAAATCTTGTCATTTTGAATCTACCTTAAAAAAGCTGTGTCATTTTTCTCATGTTTCAGAGGAGCAATTTTGTAGAAATTAGCACTTCAGAATTGCAAAATGATCCAAAATCAAATGTGTAAAACACTCAAAACTGTATTCTGTAATTTTTGTATGCACTTTAGAAAGAGTTTATCGGTTGCATAAGGGAGACACATGGTAACAAGATACACACAGGAATCTCTTTCCATAGAAGCAGAGAGAGGTCAGCCTCACACTGCCATTAACAAATCTCCAAGATCCCTAGATCCAGCACCAGCCACACAGTGACCTTCAGACCAGTTGCTGTCTCTGAACTCTTCCTCAGTGGGTTTCAAACACACAATTCTTCCTTCCAAACCAGTGTGAAAGAGTAGAAAGACATGGATCTTCTGAAGACATCTGATCCTTTTTAATACTGCCATGCTGCAGCGTTACCTGTGAAGCTCAGCTACTCACAGGGTAATTGAAGAGAGCCGGAAAGGTGCAATGCATTGCTCAGAGTTTCTCTTTGTAAAAGGCTAATGATGCTACAATAACATACGCATTTATCTTGTATTGCTAACGAACCATAAAGAGACATATGGATTATTAATGTATTAATTGTCTTTCAAACTTAACTGTTCACACACACAGTAGTTATTTTTCAGCATTTTCTTACACAACAGGAACTCAAATCAATCAAATTCTGCTCAGTTCCTTTCATGTAGATACTGTAACACGAAATGGGGTGGATTTTGTACTAATTTAAATTCATGAGTTTGTCCAAGGCATAAATCCCCCAAACCAACACACAGACTCCGCTCTTATGGCTATAAAAGCCAGCGGCGGCTTTGAACTCACACTGTTGGGCCAGGGTAGGAACCAGCCTAACTTGTATATCTAATTCCTACGTAAATTTTAGGTGCCCACACAGCCACTCTCCTAGTTAAAGAGCCTGAAAACCCTGGACAGGCCACAGAGAGAGGCAGATGAAAACCTCTGAATGTGTTACCACGTTGGTACTTGAATTTCAGCAGGTGAGATGTTCTCGGTGGCTTTCAGAAGCATCCTGCCTTGACTGTATGGGAAACATAAGGCTTTGCATTAGGAAAGAAAATCACAGAGTCACAGACTGGTTGGGGTTGGAAGGGACCTCTGGAGATCATGTAGTCCAATCCCCTGCCAAAGCAGGGTCACCCACAGCACGTTGCACAGGGTTGTGTCCAGGCAGGTTTGAATATCTCCAGAGAAGGAGACTCCCCACCCTCCCTGGGCAGCCTGTGCCAGGGCTCTGGCACCCTCAAAGTAAAGAAGTTTTTCCTCATATTCAGATGGAACTTCCCATGTTTCAGTTTGTGCCTGTTGCCCCTTGTCCTGTCGCTGGGCACCACTGAGAAGAGTCTGGCCCCATCCCCTTGACACCTGCCCCTGAGGTATTTGTAAGCGTTGATAAGATCCCCCCTCAGTCTTCTCTTCTCCAGGCTGAGCAGACCCAGCTCCCTCAGCCTCTCCTCCTTAGAGAGATGCTCCAGCCCTCTAACCATCTCCATACCCCTCCGCTGGACTCTCTCCAGTAGTTCCTTGTCTTTCCTGAACTGGGGGGGCCCAGAACTGTACACAGTTACTCCAGGTGTGGCCTCACCAGGGCAGTGTAGAGGGGGAGGAGAACTTCCCTCGACCTGCTGGCCACACTCTTCCTCATGCACCCCAGGACACCATTGGCCTTCTTGGCCCCAAGGGCACATTGTTGGCTCATGGTGAGCTGCTTGTCCACCAGAACTCCCAGGTCCTTCTCTGCAGACCTGCTTTCCAGCAGGTAAACCCCCAGCCTGTCCTGGTGCATGGGGTTATTCCTCCCTAATGCAGGACCCTACACTTGCCTTTGTTGAACTTCATGAGGTTCCTCTCCGCCCAACTCTCCAGCCTGTCCAGGTCTTGCTGAATGGCAGCACAGCCTTTTGGGGTATCGGCCACTCCTCCCAGTTTTGTGTCATCAGCAAACTTGCTGAGTGTACACTCAGTCCCTTCATCCAGGTCATTGATGAATAAGTTAAACAGGACTGGACCCAGTACTGACCCTTGGGTAACACTGCTACCTACAGGCCTCCAACTAGACTCAGCACCGCTGAGTATTGGGAAAGACAGGCTTATAGAAGGATCTCTTCCCATGATGGACAGAAACTCCAGCCCTAACATCAGAGAAGAAGAACTGTGTAATTCTCAAGTGACTTCTTAGGTATTTATTTAATTTTAATGAGGGATACTGAAGGATAACACACTGCCTGTTTTTATTCAGCAACTGTGCCTCTATGTCTAAGTCTGAAGACCCCTCCCCTTAGGCTTTTTTACATTCAGTGGAGAGAAATACTTTGAATCACTCTCATGGTACCTAAAGTAGTCCTTGCTTTGATTTACAGCATCACAGAATGGCTGAGGTTGGAAGGCACCTCCTGGAGATTTTTTAGCCCAACCTCCTCCTCAAAGCAGGGTCTGCCAAAGCAGGTTGCTAAGGGCTGTGTCCATTCAGGTTTTGAGCATCTCCAAGGATGGAGATATCAATAATGATGTTCAGCAAACTGCACAAACATTAGCCTTTCAGTCTGCTCCCAGCAGATACCTTGTATTTCTCTGCTTCATGTACACTTCAGCAAGGGGAAGAAGCATGGAAAAAACCCCTTCTTATACCTGACTCATCTTTTTTTGCAGACATCTGCATCCAAGACTGCCCCTCACCAAACAGATAATTTCCAGTTTACTTTGCTGAGGTTCCACTCTCTGGTTCCAACGCCCAGATTTTTTTGCCGGAAAAGATGTTCTTCCACTGAAGATTTCATGGATCGGTAGCCCAGGGACAGGGGGAACCTCAGGGCAGGCAGAAATCCACAGACTAGTTTCAGACCTATGAAAAACTAACTTCAAAAACAAGCCCAAACTAACTTCGAAAACAATCTCATCATCAACATGCTTCAATTCCCCGTACAGGTGTGGCTCCTGCTCTGGAAAAGGATTAGTGAGCTATTAATCAGACTGTTAAAACCAGCTGTGCTTAACCAACAGCCGCTGTTTTCCCCCTGTACTACTTTCAACCATTTGATAATGTTTTGTACGAAAGAAAGAGATATACTACACTAGGTTCAGATGAATGATCCAGCCAGATCAATGTGCTGGCTCTGACAGTGGCCATGGGAGATGCTGTTCAAGGAGAGGACACAAGCTGGCTGTTTGCTGCTGTCTGTTGGACTCCCTTGAGCATCCCACAGTTGTTACACTACAAATGTTACCTCCCTACCTCATCCTCTCCTGTCTGTGTTGTTCTCAATACATGCCCTGCCCATTTTGAGAACCAACATGATGAAGTGCCCTAGTTCCAATCTTAAACTGTTTAGTCTTCTATTCTACATTATGTTCAAGAAACTGAAGAATTTTGTCCCTCAACTTTAAAAAATCACATTTGATACCAATAAAATCCAACATTCCTATTTATGGAGTATCCTTCTAAGCACTAGATGTTTTAAGCACCTTACAGTTCCAGGCTGAAACCCTTCTTAGCTTAAACATAGTAAATAACTTGCCTATAAAGTCAAATACTCCATTTCAAATATTAGCAGCTGGTAGCACCAGCATATGTTGACTTTATTATGGATTATTCTCATGTGGCACAAATAGCAAGAATTGTAGAGTTTAAAAGTAAAAGCTCCAAATTAATCTTCAAATGCTTTAACCAAATATCAAGGCTTTTTTCTGCAAAAGTCTAAATAAAATCTTTATCTGTGCTTAGAAGCTCATGCAAATGTATTCAAAATGTACTCTCTGGATCTCTTACCATGGCAGATTGGAAGCTGCTAAAACAAATACAAGATCATCAGATCGGGCCAAGCCATCCATCTGCACCAGTAATTCTGTTTTCATCCGCCGACTTCCTTCATGTTCACCACTACCAAGATCCAAAGAAATATTATTTGCTCAGTGCATTAAAGTAATCATCTTTCTTTACACAGTGTCATTCACAGCAACTGAGCCCTTGTCGCAGTTTTGCCCCAGTTCGAAGCATGGTTAAGCTCCATTAGCTAACATCTAAGCATTAAAATCAAGCTTTCTAATGATTATTTAAATGGACTCTCTTCAGTCCATTAAAGCGAGGAGAATTCACTATTACTGAATCCAAAGAAAACATTTATTTTTATTTTTTTCTTCATATTAATGTCCACGCAACGTTGAGGTTTACTGGAGAACAGCTCAGGCTTTGATTGAATGATCCATATAAGAGAATTTTTATAATGTGATAGTTGCCATTAAATAACTAACACACACACCTGTTCAGGGCAACTAGTGGCATTTTTCTGTGAGTGAATGTTAAGTGGCCACACGAAGATACATCTACTACTGAATTCAATATTTTGCAAAATGGTCTATTGAAAGCAAACAGAAAAATATGCTGTATTGAAATGAATTTAAAAAATGGGGCAGAGACCACCCAGAAAGGATCCTTCCTCAAAAAGAGAAAGGGAACTTAAGCAAAGTGCTAAGAATTCTGGCCCTGATCCAGGTAACCAATTTTGCCAGAAACCAATCTGAACTCTTGGTCCCAGATGTAGAGTTCTTGGTAGCTCCTGCACCAAAGCAAGAGAAAACATCAGGGCCTTAGATGGTAAGAGCTACAATTCAGATTTAATGGCTTATTTTTGCAAAGGCATCCACACATCAGCGCTATGTCAATATTTAATAAGGATATGTAAAAATAACTACATAATCTTAGATTAAAATCCTTATTAAAATATATAATCCATTGATGTTAATGAGACCTTTTAAAAGTACGTATGAAGGCAAAATTTGTCCCATAATTTATAACTATTAATTGACAATTATTACAGGTTATTACGATATGGCATATTCTATTTATACACCATTGTGAGCATACAATTTACAGTACATAAAATCCACTGTAATGGGCTCCTAATGCTTATAATAATATTTTTATATTACTCCTGCTTCTTCCTCATCCCTAACTTTTTCAATCTGTTTTTAACTATGACCTGTCTACACCATGGATGACAATAATAACATCCTCCCATTCCTGCATCTGGAAGTCCTGACAATGCCACCAAAACTTGTTCCATTAATAAAAATGCCATTCCACCATGTACACTCCATCTTACTCTGCTATGCCTAAGCCTGTTCAAAGTGCACAAAATCAGCTGCTTCTTACTCGCCTCTAAAAAGTCATCTGTGGTTTCCTCCCCACTACCTTTATTGGGCACCAATGTTGGGCGGGAGTGTTGACACCAAGTTGGGCGGGAATGTTGATCTGCTGGAGGGCAGGAAGGCTCTGCAGAGGGGTCTGGACAGGCTGGATCGATGGGCTGAGGCCACTGTGTGAGGGTCAACAAGGCCAAGTGCCGGGTCCTGCACTTGGGGCACAACAACCCCACGCAGCGCTACAGGCTGGGGGAAGAGTGGCTGGAAAGTGCCTGGTGGAAAAGGACCTGGGGATGTTGGTCCATGGGCGGCTGAATACGAGCCAGGAGTGTGCCCAGGTGGCCAAGAAGGCCAACAGCATCCTGGCTTGTATCAGCACTAGTGTGGCCAGCAGGACTAGGGCAGGGATCATCCCCTGTACTCGGCACTGGTGAGGCCGCACCTCGAATCCTGTGTGCAGTTCTGGGCCCCTCACTACAAGAAAGACCTTGAGGTGCTGGAGCGAGTCCAGAGAAGGGCAACGGAGCTGGTGAAGGGTCTGGAGCACAAGTGTGATGAGGAGCGGCTGAGGGACCTGGGGGTGTTTAGCCTGGAGAAAAGGAGGCTGAGGGGAGACCTTCTTGCTCTCTACAACTGCCTGAAAGGAGGGTGTAGCGAGGTGGGGGTTGGTCTCTTCTCCCAAGTAACTAGTGATAGGATGAGAGGAAACGGCCTCGAGTTGTGCCAGGGGAGGTTTAGATTGGAGATCAGGGACAATTTCTTCATGGAAAGGGTTGTCAAGCATTGGAACAGGCTGCCCAGGGCAGTGGTGGAGTCCCCATCCCTGGAGGGATTTAAAAGCCGTGTAGATGTGGTGCTGAGGGACATGATTCAGTGGTGGTCTTGGCAGTGCTGGGTTAACGGTGGGACTCGATGATCTTAAAGGTCCTTTCCAACCAAAACGATTCCATGATTCTATTTCCACTTCAAATCCCTTATTTTAAAATACAGCAGCACTGGTTGTACACTCTTGCACCTCTCTCCTTCTCACAGTCTTGCTGGACCCATAGTCCCTTGCTAATCTTCATGCAACCTGTCTTTCATGCTTGCTTCTCTACTGATCTGATCTACTGTGAATGAAACAACCACTATATCTCACTCTAAATCCCCACAGTGTATGCAACGGTTCCATGACATGGTACTTGCAGAGCTGATAGACATTCTGACAGTGATACACTGCGAGGCTCCTAAAGTTGACAACAGAACAACAAAAAAAAAGGCTTCTTAATAAAAAGTCATGCAAATTTACCATTATCACTCAAAGTAATTATAATGTCAATAAAATCTATAAGACAAGTCTGTCAGGGGCCCAGTCATGCTCCTGTTAAGTTTATAGAGTAGCCTCAGGCTTTAGTTTAGCAAAGACTTGTTTCTAACAGGTACACTGTATGATTAAACATTGGTTAGCACCTGAACACACATACTACTGAAAAGATGCAGTAAAAGGGGGACAAATATTCTCCTAAAGCCATAGGAAGTGGTCTCATCGGTTACCTAGCAGCAGTGCCTCTCTGACTCATAACTGACTCCAGCTCATCCAAGAAAATTGTGGAAGGAGCATGGTACCGGGCAAGCTCAAATAGCACCTGTTTAGAGAGAAAAGTAAATGTGAAAGGAAAGATAAACTAACACAAAAAGGCATTAAGGGCCACTGTCACAGGAGAGAAATAACAGTAGCCACAATCCAAACTTCTAGGACAAAAAGGGGTATCTGCTGGGGAGATGCTCTGGGTGGGCTGAGGGTCCCTGAATCCTCTCAAATTCTGAAAGGTTTGTAAAGGAGCTATAAAGAACACAGGCTTGTAATCCTGTCTTTATATGTAAATCTTTCTGGCTAAATCCTATCAGAGTACCCTGCGAATAATGGGATAGAACAAAATGATCCATCGGAGGATTCTGGGAACCCCTAAATTGTTATCAGAGATTAAACATCTCTCTTTTGTTGTTGCTCCATTTGTAGTTTTTTAAATAAGGATTTGAGAAAAAAAAATTAAAAGTTAGCTGAACCATAAGGAAAGAAAATGGACTGATTCTCTTGATAAGAATCAAGCAGCTCTTTTGTTTTTCCTGGTGAAAACAGACATAAACTGCTTGAACAACCAAGATTTAAAAATGGAATATTAAGCTCTCACACCAAATCTAGGTCTGACCTTTTGAGAAAGAAGTTTCATCTGTTTTTCTGTAAACATGGAGAGGCTTATATTAGCAGTAATATCATATTGTCAGTTCTTCATTGAAGCATTCTTTGAGTTTTTAAATAAATATCACTAATAATATATATTAATCCATCACTTTTTTAAACTGAACACTTAAAAAGAAATATAAAAAGATACATATTATTTTCTACACTTTGGATATGAAGCACAGGGTTTAAATTATTTGTCCAGAGTCACAAGTGGTCCATGACCAGCATTGTAATTAGTGCTGTTTAAGGAAGCAGAAGTTTGCACTTAAGTAGAATGCTGGATTATATAATAGTCTTGCTACATGAGCGGCTTTTCCAAGATGGTTGAAACAAAAATTGAATGCTACGATATCAATTCTGCTTCTACATCCGCTATCACTGCTCTCATGCAAAACGAGCCGACAGTTTGCAGTCTACAATTTTACTACAAATCTAAAATATAAAACCACACCGACAGAGCTGAGAACTGGATGAGTGGCCATTCCTCCAAATGAGCACAAAACCCACATATACTTCACACAACTTCAGAAAACTCCTGCACCAGGCTCATGTCATTTTAGGATATAAATTCACACAATACATTTCTTAGAGCTGTCCCGATCCACAATCTTATTTCATTTCTGGATTCTGCCAAAAACTCAGCTAAGGGTGAAATGCCACAAATTCAGTATCATTGTGAATGCTGTAGCGTGTTCACAAAAACCCTTTTGGATGATGGTGTCAAAAAACAGACTGTCCCATCCCTACTCCTGGCAGAAGGGGAACTTTTAGGAAGCTACTGAGACAGATGTCAAGAGGATCAATGACACAGGAGGTGAATGTCAGAAGACAAATGTGCCATTTTAAAGGACAAAGGACACATGAAGAATAATTATGTTGCAGACATTGCCTAAATTTCAAGAGAGATTAACAAGGCTTGTAATGCCATTTGCCGAGGGCAATCTGTTACGATTATTCATTTTCAAAGGCTCTGTACCCATCTGAAGCATAGCCTAAGAGGCGAGTGTAAAGGAAAGCTAAGAGCTTGTGGATTTCTTACACTGAAATGGTGGACGTTACGGAGAGGTTAGGATCGGCATCTTAGGGCAAGGATGCTGCACCTGAATCCCTGAATTTTTTGGTACCACTGTTAAGCCATGCATGCTACTTGATAGTCTATATACAAAAATACATTTACCCATCTACCATCCAGCTACCTTCCTTAAAGCATCACATCTGTGCTTGACAGTGAGATCTTTGTGACAAGGGAATTCTTTGCCAATACTGTGCCCTGAAGACTAAGAATAGTAGGGAACTTGGGAATCTAAATAACATTTTGTAGGGAGCCTAGGAGCCAACCCTTGCAGAAAGGATGTGAAGTGCTTTGAAGGGGTCACTAAGCAAACACTATTTTACTTAGGAACTCTGCTTGCCTGTCTCTTGTTCAGTGAGTCAAAAATCTTTGCTGCCTTCAGGACATCTGTTTCATCTTGCATTACAGAACTAAAATTCCACAGCAAGAATCCATTGTGAGACTTCTGCAGAAGTGACGTTATTCTCATTTTAAAAACTAGATATGAACAGAGTCACATGTTTTGTCCAAGACAGGAAAGATTATGAGTATCAGAGGAATAACGCTAACTTTCCAGTTCTGTATTAAACTCCAGTTCTTTAAGTGGGAACCTGATGCTTGTTAAAGTATAACGAATAAGATAATAATTCTTACCCGGACAAGTTTTTCTGAATCACCTCTCCATTTGCTGACAATGGTGGATGCTGATATGTTGAAAAAGGTTGTATTGCATTCTGTGGCAACAGCCTTAGCAAGCAAAGTTTTTCCAGTACCTACAAACAACAGCATTGAAGAAATTCACTCTTTAAAGAAATACAATGCAAATGTTTGAATAATTCCCCTCATCCTACTATAAGTCAGATAAAAACACTAAAATAGAAAAAGTCATAGAATCACAGAATGGTTTGGGTTGGAAGGGACATTTAAAGGTCACACAGAATCACAGAATCACAGAATCACAGAATGTTAGGGATTGGAAGGGACCTCGAAAGATCATCTAGTCCAATCCCCCTGTCGGGGCAGGATTGCCTAGACCATATCACACAGGAACACGTCCAGGCGGGTTTTGAATGTCTCCAGAGAAGGAGACTCCACAACCTCTCTGGGCAGCCTGTTCCAGTGTTCAGTCACCCTTACAGTAAAGAAGTTTTTCCTCATATTTATGTGGAACCTCCTGTGCTCCAGCTTGCACCCATTGCCCCTTGTCCTGTCAAGGGATGTCACTGAGAAGAGCCTGGCTCCATCCTCTTGACACTTGCCCTTTACATATTTATAAACATTAATGAGGTCACCCCTCAGTCTCCTCTAAGCTAAAGAGACCCAGCTCCCTCAGCCTCTCCTCATAAGGGAGATGTTCCACTCCCTTAATCATCTTCGTGGCTCTGCGCTGGACTCTCTCTAGCAGTTCCCTGTCCTTCTTGAACTGAGGGGCCCAGAACTGGACACAATACTCCAGATGCGGCCTCACCAGGGCAGAGTAGAGGGGGAGGAGAACCTCTCTCGACCTGCTGACCACACCCCTTCTAATACACCCCAGGATGCCAGTGGCCTTCTTGGCCACAAGGGCACACTGCTGGTGTCACCTAGTCCAACCCCCCTGCCACGAGCAGGGACGTCTTCCACTAGACCAGGTTGCTCAGAGCCCCGTCCGACCTGACTTTGAACATTTCCAGGGATGGGGTATCTCAACATTCACAGGAACAAATGGAGTTTACTGCAGTGACAAGCCTTTGCGACCTGACTCAGGCGGTACTGACCTTCTGTCCCCTCCCAGCCACACTCACAGTGGTAGTGCTTGTGTCAAAGTGGAGCAGAGGGAGCAGTGAAGCTGTGCTGACATGGGAAACACCCAGCTAGCACAGCAGAGGGCAAAGCTTCCACCTCATTTCCAAAATAAGCCCCAAATGCAGAAGAAAGAAAGGGACATTTTCTTTAAGACAGTGAGTCCATGCCAGATTTATTCACATTTTGTAAGACCAGCTCAAGCCAGACTTGATTAATATAGCCCAAACTGAGTAAAACCAGAGATATGAGTTCTCACTCCTCTGAATGGTTAGTGTAAGTACTGTTTTTACTGTTTTTTGGAAGATCCAAGTGTAGAAATAGTCAAGGGTTGTGAGAAAGGCAAATGGACAGGTTTGAGTGTCAGAGACGGACGTAATCATCCACCATTGCCTCCTTTTATTTCATATGTTCTTTATCAACACATTTGATCTAATTAGCATCAATGATTTCTCCGTGGGACAAACACAGAAGCAGTGATAAACAAGTGGATATGGTATAAAGCTCTTCATACCTGGTGGTCCATACAGCAATAATCCTTTCCAGGGAGACAGAATGCCTGTAAACAGCTGGGGGTACTGAGGAAACAGAAAAGTAATTCAGAGATTAAAAATGTATCATCTATAACCAAATGCAAATACCCCACTGCTCCTAACGCATTCAGAAAACCTAAGAAATTTGCAGGGAGGGGGATAAAACCTCTCCAAAACAATATAATATATACTATCTGAGTACTGAGAAAAATACAGTATTTACCATTTGAAATCTGTTTTAAGTGAATTCTTCAGATGCAATTGGTTTGATATTCTATAAGTAATTTTCCATTGAATTAATACAGGCCAAATCCAGCAGCTCTTACATTGCCAAAGCATAGGACCCAACACTTATAATTTTAATATTGAAAGGCTATTTTCCTATAGGAGAATTCATATACTATTGTCAGATGAAACAGAAGCAGGAGGAGTTCTAACATGAACTGCCTACAAAAGCACAGAAATAGTGAGAACTCTAAAACACCACTGTAATGACAAGGAAAATGCTAACAAGGTTTTCTCAAACACTGGTTTTCTCAAAACTATTTAGTGCCCTTACCTTTATGGGATAAACAACTGCTTCCTTGACTAGCCTCTTAGCTGCATCCAGTCCAATAATATCATCCCACTTCACATTTGGATTATGGAGATAAATGTCCTGCAATGTACATTGCATCCTGTTAGCAAAACTTAAGTTCTTCTGAACTAGGATAACCACCTCTGGCAAAGTAAATCAACTCAGTTAAAAAGTAATAGTGCCATTAAACGATACAAACTGTATTACTTAACTCTGCTTTCCCTACGAGCACATACACTGCCAAATGTATGTGCCGAGCAGATCTGTTTCTCAGATCTCTTTTTTGTGAGCTGGTTTTAGTAACCAACTAACATATGAAGAGCTATCGTGATATGAAGGTTCACCAAGCCTAATATTTTGTCTCTGATGCTGGCAAGTATCGGATGTTCAAAAAAAAAAGTATAAGCAATAGGAGTGACATGTTGGTTCATATTTACATCCACCAAATTCTGCAACCGAAGTACTTTAATAATTAAAATCACATCTTAATCTTTGAGTTCCAACACCCTTTGACATTCATTCTTCAGTGAATTTCTCTTAGCTCTTTTTTTGAGCGTGCTTATTCTGTAGTAATGAGTTCCACAGTTTAATCACGTGCAATGGGAAAATACTTTTGGTTGTTTTAAACTTGATGCTCAGTAACTTTATAGCTGCACCTATTACTTATGTTGTAAGTAATAGTGAAAAATTGCTATTTACTCCACACTATGCAAGATTTTATATGCTGCAAGAAAAGGTGCGAGAAACTCTGTAACAGGAGGAAAATTTTCCCCTAAGCATCTATCAAAAGATAGTCGGTAATTAATCTATGCCCTGAAGCATACATTAAATTAATTTCATTTAATTCATCAAACTTTCCAAATCTTCTATGAATCTTTCAATTTGCCCTAGTAATGTTTTGTGGCTTTGCATTCCAGAGACTAATTGTTCTGTAGAAAATATCATATCCTCAATACAAATACTTGGGATAAATTCTGCTCTCCAGTAAAAACAGGCAGTCCCCAGAGACTGAAGAAAAATTATGTGCTTATATCCGAGGGGAAAATTTGATTTAATACAATTAGAAAAATTATTTATATAGACTAGATTACACTTTCCCTTTCTATTAACAGCAAATTAAGATGAATCAGATTTATGATACTAAGTAGAGACTTCCATAACTGTTTCCAAATTAAATTAGATTGTGTTGTGAAATAGATACCACATGCTATTTATGTTTATTGATTTACACAGTGTTGATTACTATAGCAACTAGGAACATACCAGCACAATTTAAAAAACATGCCATAATGAAGACTAAAGCACCACTATTGCTTTTTGCCAAAGTAGCAGCAAGAACAACGCTATTTTAAAGGTTTACCATGAATTAAATCCAGACAGGAACTGAAATGAAGGAGAATTTTCTTACTTTAAGGTTGGAAATTTCCTAGACTTCAATTCTACTAATTGCAAATCTAAAACTTGCAAAGCAAGAATTTGGGCCATACACAGCTATAAAAATCAGGCAGCAAAAGTCTTCCAGGCTTTTTAAACAGCTGATTTTAAGTATGTGGGAGCAACAGCTGATACTATTTCTGATGCATATATCCAGAGAGTGTCACAACACTATACCCGCACTACAACAAAGACCTTGAGGTGCTGGAGCAAGTCCAAAGAAGGGCAATGAAGCTGGTGAAGGGTCTGGAGCACAAGTGTGATGAGGAGCGGCTGAGGGACCTGGGGGTGTTTAGTGTGGAGAAAAGGAGGCTGAGGGGAGACCTTCTCGCTCTCTACAACTACCTGAAAGGGGGTTGTAGCAAGGAGGGTGTTAGTCTCTTCTCCCAGGTAACAAGTGATAGGATGAGAGGAAACAGCCTCAAGTTGCGCCAGGGGAGGTTTAGATTGGATATCAGGAACAATTTCTTCACGGAAAGGATTGTCAAGCATTGGAACAGGCTGCCCAGGGAAGTGGTGGAGTCCCCATCCCCGGAGGGATTTGAAAGCCATATAGATGTGGTGCTGAGGGACATGGGTTAGTGGTGGGCTTGGCAGTGCTGGGTTAGGGGTTGGACTTGGTGATCTTAAAGGTCCTTTCCAACCAAACGATTCTGTGATTCTATGAAATATTGTGATGCTATGAAGCTTTTTGGATAAGCACTGACCTGCTTCGTAGTGAGGCTGATCCCTGCTAGCCCAGGGCCTGTTTGCTAGACTGCACCTCGACCCATGAGTGAAATGAAATGGTGCTGACAATGTTGGGATTCCTTCCAGGTGCCAAAGTGCCCATCCTGGAAGAATCCCCAGTCTGCCCTGGGATACAGCATATTATTGGTGCTGCTCACGCAACTCCTGTGCTGGATGAAGGAAGGGCACTGCTTGCAGAGCCTACAGTAATAGCATCTCTCAACTGTACCAAGGGAGAAAAGACAAGGAGCCCAGATCATGCAGGCAGTGCAAAGCCAGGCACAGGACCAGTATTACAAACAATGCCAGAATAGCAGGGATTCATAATTTTGGTGTCTGGTAGATACACTCAGATTCAGGATATTGCTGCGATAGTGGCACAATATCCACACTGAATACAGCCCAAAGCTTTGAATGGGAACTGCACCCACAGAGCTAAATCAAGGTTTTTCCCACCATCTGATCACAGATAATACATTAGATAATAGTTGGTATTAGCTAATATATTTAATCTTTCTTTTCAGTAAAGTATTGTACATTTTCTGTAGCAGTAAGAAAAAAGGGAAAAGCGATGATAGTCTCATGGGTACAACATGATTAGATTACACGTTCCCCATTAGAAAGGAACGGTCTTAATTACTTCCTCCCGTTGTGTATCAGAAAGCAACATCGTTACATGTAAAGAAATGACTTGTTGGGAGTCGCATGGTGAGAAAAATAGCTTGCACATTCACGAACAAGCACTACCAGTGACAGTAAAAAGAAACAAACATCATTCTCAGATGACAAAGATAACCAAGATCTCTATACAACCGAAATGGAGATCCGATCTTACTTTGCTTACAACCATTGCAAGTTCTCTCATCTCACCAGTCATGCCCATAAAACCACTAAGGGGTTTCAATAATCGTTCCTAAAAAAGACAAACAGAAGTTCTTGTCAGACTTCCATTATTTTTAAACAGATGAACTATGAAATACTTTCAAAGAAGCTGATATATCATAATAATATCAACCTTTAAAGCTGTAAAAAGATGGATAATAATAAAGATTTTGATGTAAGCCATATTTGCAGTAACTCATCTTTTCATCTGACATAATCTAATCCTGAATTAACATTAAAATGAGCAGCTCTCTGATTGCACATGTAGCCCTAAACATGCCCTAAATAGTTTAAGAAGAGTGAAAAATGTAACTATGGGTCACTGCTTTGCCACATTCTCCATTTTGAAAGTCTCTTCAAGCGTAGCAGTTGCCAGGCAGACTGGCACCAAGTAAGCTGGATGCACTGCCTGAGAAGCTATGGCTTGTGTCAAGGAGTGAGTACTGAAAATTTCTCTTGACCACCTAAACTCTGTTCTTATCTCAGCTGAGGTGAATGCTAAGTAACATACTGAATTCAAAGGAACCAGAATTTCACCCTCAGATGTTCTGTGGGTTTCTGCATTTATTTTTGTGAATGATAAAGTATAATTTGTATTTGTTGCCTACTTTCATGTTCAACGAGTAAACAACTGTCAACAAATTAGAACAGTATCAAGTATGACTGTCCATTCAAGAAGCAAATAGACTGCTCAGAAATCTAAGCCCTTTTTCAGCACTTGGGAACGAAGGCAACATCTTGTGGTGTTTGATTTTGTTCCTGGTTATGTAAAACTGATGTTCATATTTATTGGATGGAAATATGAACAGAAACACTTACTGATGGATCTGGATCACAGTTAAGGCTGTTCAAGGCTATTCCATTTGATGATACTTTGACAGCATCCTGAATCATCCCATGGAAATCAATTACTTGGCCCTAAAAGAGAAAATAATGTTGTGACAGGCTTTACCATGATGGTAGCTCTACTGTTAGAAGTGCATTGGGCCAAATTTTGCTTGCCATTAACAGCAGCGAGTTTCCTTTCTGCACATACAGTCCTAAATATGGCAAAACCTGTCCACAGAATCTGTGGTAGCAATGGGAAAAGAACACACATCTCCTCAGTCATTGCAACAATTTAACTCTTACCATCTCATTCAGGAATGTGAAATTTATCTTCAATTTTAGCTATTACCACTGGGCTTTAAAAACAGAAATATTTTTCCTTCTTGACAATGTTTGAAATACTATTTAATGCAAGCAAAGCCTCCTATGCAAGTAATTACTGCCCAAATCATAAAATTGACCCTTCAGCTAATTATACAGGAACATTTTATATAAAAATAGACACAAAAAGCTCAAATTTAATATTTGTGAAAAACTTTGTGTTTTTTTCTACATACGTATTTCTATCATAAATCACATACTAGGTTTCCACCAACCCTTCTTGGGTGAGTGCTGTCTCCTCCAGCTTTGTTGATTGCTGAGATGCTTAAGCCAAAGTCAGATTGCTCCAGAGTAACTGCACTGTCATTATTCTAAATAAAAAACAATTTTAAAATAGATGTGTTGCCAAGTAAATGAGTTGCAGATATCATTCCATTGCAGGTATCATCCCACCTCTTCATACAAAATCACAGAATCCCAGACTGGTTGGGGTTGGAAGGGACCTCTGGAGATCATGTAGTCCAATCCCCTACCAAAGCAGGGTCACCTACAGCACGTTGCACAGGGTTGTGTCCAGGTGGGTTTTGAATATCTCCAGAGAAGGAGACTCCCCACCCTCCCTGGGCAGCCTGTGCCAGGGCTCTGGCACCCTCAAAGAAGCTTTTCTTCATATTCAGACGGAACTTCCCATGTCTCAGTTTGTGCCCATTGCCCCTTGTCCTGTCGCTGGGCACCACTGAGAAGAGTCTGTCCCCATCCCCTTGACACCCACCCCTAAGGTATTTGTAAGCATTGATAAGATCCCCGCTCAGTCTTCCCTTCTCCAGGCTAAACAGACCCAGCTCCCTCAGCTTCTCCTCATAAGAGAGATGCTCCAGTCCTCTGATCATCTTTGTAGCCCTCCGCTGGACTCTCTCCAGTAGTTCCTTGTGTTTCCTGAACTGGGGGGCCCAGAACTGCACACAGTTACTCCAGGTGTGGCCTCACTAGGGCAGTGTAGAGGGGGAGGAGAACTTCCCTTGACCTGCTGGCCACACTCTTCGTCATGCACCTCAGGACACCACTGGCCTTCTTGGCCCCAAGGGCACACTGCTGTCTCATGGTGAGCTGCTTGTCCACCAGAACTCCCAGGTCCTTCTCTGCAGAGCTGCTTTCCAGCAGGTCAACATCCAACCTGTACTGGTGCATGGGGCTATTCCTCCCTAGGTGCAGGACCCTACACTTGCCTTTGTTGAACTTCATTAGGTTCCTCTCCATCCAGCTCTCTAACCTATCCAGGTCTCGCTGAACAGATGCCCAGATACATGCCCCAGATACATGCCCATATTAACTGTATCATTACATGGAAGTTGCAACAGGAACCCCATATTTGTTAGATAAACACTATTGTACATTTAGTTAGACTTCATCTGACTGGTGACAGCAGTGGGGAAAGCCATGCCTCTAGAGCTCAGCATTCAAGCTATTTCATGCACAGAGCTTCCATTTTAAGTTGTAGAAATCTGCATTTTACATAGCTATGAGAAGAAACATGTACGAACAGTGGAAACAACAGGCAAGTATAAGGCACATTATGTCAACTCAGAAACGAGGAGCCAATTTAATATTATAATTTACTTTGACGTTCAGTTCACAGCAGTCATTGATGCAGTGTCCACAAGGTAATTTTTTTAAAGGGTGAGAACTGGTCAGAGATTAAATCTACCCTATGCAGGAATATGGACAAGTAGTTTTCACAGCAATCTTACCCAAAGGAGACTCACAAAGCTGAAAATTACAGAGCCAAATTACTCCCCAATCTCAAACACTTTATGCACTGTGAAGGCGCTTACAACTGACACCTGACTGTCTACTTGGTTTGTTTGTCTTGCTTTCTGACACTACTGGATGAATCTACTGGTGATAATGGCAAAGCTCCAGTTGCTTTCAGTATAGGTTGGATTATATGACTCCTTTTCCTCTAATTTTTGCCTGTGACTAGCTTCCCAACTCACAGAAAGCATATTCTCCTGAAGTCTTGCATCCATAATCTGTAAACTACATAATTAGTAAAACCCATTAGTTACACAATTATTAATCGTGTAACTCTCATCCTCTTGCTGCCTGTAGCCTCTCAAAATAAAACCACATTCATTTCAACTATAACGCTGCCAAGATAAAACATGTCTAAACCTGTTTGGGGTTCTCCTTGGTAGATAATTTAAATTCTGATGTGCTCCCAGGTGAAGTTTTTGACAACGGTCGTTGCACTGTCTGATGTTTGAGCCTTGGGAGATTCTGAGAAGAGCTTGCTGCCCTGGAATTTAAAAAAATATCATCTTGAAAACTTTCACAACTTCCTTTTTTCCTTCAAAATACAAAAGGCAGAGTTTTCAGTTAGTTTTGGGCTAACTTTGTAACTGCAGAAACTTTGTAAATTGCATCTCCATTTGGGAAATAAGTCTTTATTTTCCTCTAAAAGATACAGAAAAATGTACCATGCAGCATGACTCTGAGATTTAGTATTCCTATGGTATCACAACATTATTTTAACCACGCTGCATATTGCTTTTATAGGAAAATTTTCTGCCCAGAAAAAGCCCCATGCATTTCTCTTACCTTCTTGGTCTTCCTCCCGTTCTCAGCTGTTGTTTATTTTCCGCTGTGGCAAAATTAATATTAAAATGGAAAATAATTAAGGATATAAAAAAGGGCAACTTGATTTTTTTCCCCCTCCCTTCAAAAATATTTTTGAGCACACATTAATGACCTTGGAAATAACAATGCATAAACAGGAACAGCATGATTATAAGCAATGCAAGCTTGCAAAAATGTTTTGAAAACAAACTGATATTGGAGAGAGCAATTTGGCTTCAGGTTTGTTAAATTTTAGGCAGTCTTTGGTTTCTTTGCTTACATTTTAAAAAAAATATAATTTTCACAGTAAAATGGGCACAATTTAAGGCAGGTCACAAACTACCAGGCAGTAGCTTCTCTAGAGAAACACATGCAGGAGGGAGGCTGCTTAAGCTTCAGGGAAAAAGGAGCCCTGCCAGTGTGGTTGTAATTCTGGGCTTGGGTAATGGCAGTGCCCCATATCTGAGCTGCTCTACTAACCAAAAAATGGGTACTGAGAGCTTCTAAGAGTCTAAGGGTGGCTTTTTGGGAATGGTTCACTGGGATCGTGGATCAAGCCTTGGCTACCGCTCAGTTTGACTAAAGAGTATTTCCCCCTGTACTGGGCACTGGTGAGGCCGCACCTCGAATCCTGTGTTTGGTTTTGGGCCCCTCACTGCAAGAAAGACCTTGAGGTGCTGGAGCGAGTCCAGAGAAGGGCAACGAAGGTGGTGAAGGGTCTGGAGCACAAGTGTGATGAGGAGCGGCTGAGGGAGCTGGGGGTGTTTAGTGTGGAGAAAAGGAGGCTGAGGGGAGACCTTCTCGCTGTCTACAACTGCGTGAAAGGAGGGTGTAGCGAGGGGGGGTCGGTCTCTTCTCCCAAGTAACAAGTGATAGGATGAGAGGAAATGGCCTCAAGTTGCGTCAGGGGAGGTTTAGGTTGGAGATCAGGGACAATTTCTTCACTGAAAGGGTTGTCAAGCACTGGAACAGGCTGCCCAGGGCAGTGGTGGAGTCCCCATCCCTGGAGGGATTTAAAAGCCATGTAGATGTGGTGCTGAGGGACATGGGTTAGTGGTGTGCTTGGCAGTGCTGGGTTAATGGTTCGACCTGATGATCTTAAAGGTCCTTTCCAACCAAAACGATCCCATGATTCTATGATGTGACAAACGCTTGGTCACAGTTTTCCTTCTTCATTCATAACAAAACCCTTTGTTTTTGTCCTGCAAGGCTGCTCCTCTTTGTATTAACGCAAATCAATAGAATCTAGCCGTAAATCTCTTTTTCATGCAGATAATGCTTGCTTTCAGCTAGTACTTATCTTCTACATCACTGTGAATGCAATGATGACTAGTAGCTTTAGTATCTTTCAAAATCATTTCACCTATACAGCTAATTTTATTACATTTATATAATGTTTTATTTACCTGTGATTGCAAAGCTGCTGGCAGCCATATAAAACAATGACAACTGCTCAGAGATGTTCCCTGGCCAATCATCCCCTTCTCTAATGATTATATTTTTCTTACAAGACAAATAGGTAGAGATGTTGGTGTTTTCTGCACCCTCCAAGCTCTTGATAACTGACTCTTATACAGTTGTTCTTATGGCTTCTGTAAGTTACGTTTTGTGCTCAAGTACAAAACCATTCAGGCTCTCCGGGTCGTAACAAAACACTCGTGTTCTGATTTGCCTTATTCTGTGTCATTCATTTATACCTCAGATTTTAAGCCCTTTGGAGCAAATAAACCTATTACTTGTTTGGCACATTACCTTTAGTATATGCAAATATGCAAAATAAATGGTTAATGAGAGTAGTGGCGATAAACTTTTAAGCACTAGCTTGGATGAGTTAAGTTATAATATTTCATTTAAGTGGGTTATTTTAATTTAAAAATTAAATCCAAAATAGAACAGGCTTATTATTCTCTCCCCACGAAAAGAAAGTGAATATATCTATGCCATAATACTTTGCGCTTACATGGCATTTTCCAATATCAAAGCAGTTTTTAAAAGACAGAAAAATATCACCTTCTTTTTCCTCTATATAAAGAGAGAAGGAAGAGCAGAAGGGCTTAAAGCTCCATCTCTAAATTCTGATGTCCTATGTGCTAGCACTATAGCTCTGTAACTGTAAGAGAGCCCAGACATTAAACGCTGACATACACGAGAAGGACAATGAGCATATCAGGCAAATACACATTTTAGGCTTTGGAAACAAAAGCTTTCTTTCTGGAAAACAGCCACATACCCGTGTCCAGGACCTTTTTGGTAATTTTAGGATACTTTTGAAATTTTACAAAGTAATAGCTTTCATATTCCATCAAAATTGTCTCAAGATCAACGTTGTCACAAACTTCAAAGCCACGTAAATTTAATTTCGTCTCTTGCTCCAAGGCGTTTGCAGCATCGACGTACCTGGTAATTTAAAAAAACCCCAAAGATCAAAAAACTGAGAGTCATTATCTTATTCTGATTTTTGAGAGAAAAAGCAAACTATGGCATTAGTAAGTATATGGTATTTTTAACCTGTCCACAACTCTATTTGTTATAAAGGCATAAACTCTCTTTAAAAACCCTTTGCTCATTGCTCTGTTTTTAAATTATATAGGACATTTTTGTTCCAGAAACTGAAACAATTTAGTAAAGTAAACTGTCAAGATATATAACAGTAATTTACCTCTTTCTCACATCAAACCAAAGGGCCATGCGGTCCATCTGCCCCACAAGAGGACAGAAGGACACGTTATGGGAGGTCAGACACACACAAACCCACAAATGTAGAGCTCTATTGTTGAAAAAAACATACCCTTCCTCCATTAAATAACGCAAAATTAGAATGAGGAGATTTTTTCGACGAGCTTCTGTTCGCATCTCATCCTGTGAATTAAGACAGAACTCTAGATCAAATGTAATATTCTCTTTATTGCTGTAAACAGCATCTAAATGTAGCCTGTGGAAACAAACAAATTAAGACAACAGCATGTAAGAACTGTAAAACAACACACTGTTAATAAACAGAAGGAAAGTGGTTTTCAATGTAATTTTTCTTGCACATTATCAGGGCTACTGGATGGGTAGAAACCTTTTCCTAGTGAGGAGAAAATTACTTTGAGGTTGAAAAAATAACTTCCTTCCCTCACTATGGCTATGGATCTCCAACACGTTCAGGCTGCTGTGAATTTCAGGGTAGGATTCTTGCAGACCTCATGCGCAGTGTCTCCAAGAGCTGTGCAAGGAAACCTTGTGCTCCAGCATGGCTGTGTCCCTCCCTCTAGAAACCAGAAACTCATTTTCTGAGTGCTTGGAGAAGGGTAGATGGAGAAAAGGTCTGGGATCTGCATAACTACACTACAGAGACCAGCTGTACACTGTTGGTACCTCCTGTTTCATGGACCTTGATATGTAAACACAAGTGAAATACAGAGTACAAATTTAACACAGGAGTGACCAAAGGTAGGTCCTAACATGCAGAAATTTCAATACAGTCAGTCCCATCAATTTCTTCAGATTGAAGAACCCAAAGTCATTCATAAATGGTTCAGCGATAAAAACAAGGCAGCGTAAAACTTCTTTGCCATCATTCAGTGAAGCTACATCTGGGGGAGCATACAGCGCAATGTCAAGTAGAGCAAAAGGGACACTGGAAACAGAAATCTCTCAAGATACTGGAACAAAGTCTTAGTCCAATGAAACATGCCATATATGCTGAGTGCCTGCAGAGAAACCCTGAGATTTTAGGGTGATCACAGAAGTCACAAGGAAAGCTCTAGAAATCAGCACATCGACTTTGGTTTGCCTCACGGGGGTTTGAAGCTGGGACCACAGAAAAAGCAGGTATGGCCAAATCCACATTTAGGCAAATAATATATTTCCTTTCTCTTTTAGGATGCTGGCATTAAGCATGATTTATGAAGACGCAGTGTGAGCACGAAAGACTGGCACTTATTCAGTGGATGGGGAAAGAGCAGTAGTTTCTGCTGCTTGTGTAGCACATATATATTCCTGATCACACTGCACAGTACTGCATACACAGACTCCCACTTCCACCCCCAATTTCCCTCCCTTCTACACCAATCAAACAGTGCCTGCATCCATCCCCGAGACAAAGCTTAGCCCAAGTGTTAGGGATCTGCAGGAGACAAACCCACAAATCTTTGTCCTCTTCATACTGGAAATGGAGCCCCAATGTCTGTAGCAATGACTTCTGCTGCTCTCTGCCAGTGCCTGGCACACAAACAAGCAAAATAATTACTACTGACCAAGGTGTATGTTTTTAAATCCCTAAAGATGCATAAAGGGAATATTCATAGAAACATAGAATGGTTTGGGGTGGAAGGGACCTTTCAAGGTCATCCAGTTCCAAGCCCCCTGCCATGGGCAGGGACATCTTCAACTAGATCAGGTTGCTCAGAGCCCTGTCCAACCTGAGCTGGAATGATTCCAGGGATGGGGCATCTACCACCTCTCTGGGCAACTCGTGCCAGTGTCTCACCACCCTCAGCATAAAACACTTCTTCCTTCTATCTAGTCTGAATCTCCCCTCTTTCAGTTTAAAACCATGACCTCTTGTCCTATCGCTACAAGCCCTGCTAAAAAGTCTGTCCCCATCTTTCTTCTAAGCCCTCTTGAAGTACTGAAAGGCCACAATAAGGTCTCCCCAAAGCCTTCTCTTCTCCAGCTTGAACAGCCCCAACTCTCTCAGCCTGTCTCCATAGCAGAGGTGCTCCAGCCCTCTGATGATTTCTGTGGCCTCCTCTAGACCCGTTCCAACAGCTCCATGTCTTTCCTTTGCTGAGGACCCCCGAGCTGGGGGAAGACACCCTATACTTCCCAGCCTCTTGAAGCATCATTATAGCAAACTGTGGATACTGGAGAATCATTTATTCCTACAAGCAAAGGTATTTTTGGGTGGTGCAATGTTCTGTAAAACCAACTTACCAGCAGACCTAGCTGCTCCCTCTGCTCTGTACGTAGCAGTGGCTATCATACAGCATTCTGCTGCTAATTTACACGCTTGAGATAGCACAATCAGCTATTCTTTTATTTTAAAACTAACACCTCGCCCTGTGTTTGCCAACCTGTAAAAAGCACCGGGTAGAGCAGGCAAAAGGTCTCCCAGTACAGCAGATATTTTCTGGGATGTTTGCTTCAGATGTGGGGCCATCTAGTGACACAACTAAGAAGGGGCTGGAATTTGCTTTTAATGTTTCCTGAGGGCTGAAAGTGTATTTGTATTTCACATAGTAATAAAAAAGATTGGTAAAATCTTCATCCTGGCTTTCTAGAGAAAGGAAATCAAACTGGCTGTGGAAAAGGGAAGAACCCATATCCTCATTTCTAGCCTTTACTACTTTTTATTGTCTTGATGAAGTTAAGCAGCCACTCTGTTTCCAAGTCCATAAAGAAGCTGCAAGACTGCTTGCTTTTCAGTGGTGGTACAAAGATGATTTTTCTAAACCATTTTAGGGAGGAAGAGTGCTGTGTAAATGCTTGGTAGATCAGTTCCTGAGAGGTGCTGCAACAAGAAATGAACCAATTCTGAGAGCTGTCATGAGCAAAGAGGAAAACATTGACACCCTGGGATGAAAGGATCCTTTCCTTATTGTTTTGAGGTGCTGGTGTTTGGAAAACAGATTTTGAATTGTGGACCTTTTACCATTTCTCCTGGATGATCTGAATCTTCCGAAACAGGGCTGGAAGTGCAAGAAGGAAGCTGGAGTCACCACTTGCTGAGAGTCCCACTTGTACATTCTTCTAAATGCAACCGCTCCTGCTGTTTTATGCTGAGAAAAATTAGCTGGTGTGTTTTCCCGCATGTCAAAAGGCAAGATCACAGCTACCTCTGAATATTTAAACACAGTATGAAAACACACTGGTTGCCACAGAAGACAAACACATCAAGTGATTCTAAATGACCACAAAGTGGATACACCAGCCTCAAAACTCCGTGCAAATGTTTGTAATTATACTCTTCTCCTTTGAAAACCGTGGACTTTTGGAAGCTCACCCACACAGCCACTTTCCCATCATCTGTTCTGATCCCAAGTTTGATATAATGGAAGGAAAGCATAGCTAAGTATTTCCTATTTAATATTGTGCGTGACCACAACGTGGCAGACACCCTGTCTCTGAAGGGTGCCTGAAACAAGGTTTCTGAAATTTAGTCACATAAGAGGAGGACATGTTGCTTCTCTTCAAAAACCTCGAGGCTATCACCAATGACTCCGATGACAGACTGTCCGTAGAAGTTCTTTGAGAACTGGCACTCCAGTGAGCTAATTCTCCTTGTGTATTCAACCATGTGTAAGCGGCAGCTCACCTTTCCTTTGTAAATGGAGGACATGGGAAATCAGCAGAGATACGTTTAAGGGGTAGAGAGGTTTGCTCCCTGACAACCTTCCTGTATAGCGCATACATTTTAATTACATGTTATTCCAATTAACACACCAGGACTGAAAGCTATGAGGTAGCAAATAATACAGATGATAACAGACCAGTGATGGGACTTTTCCCATCTCTCTCCCTGGGACTTTTAGGGATCTAGAAAGTCACTACAGATGAAGGCTTTCAGCATACACAAGATGGACGTTGTCTTCAGACTGCTAATTTTTTTAAGTTGCTCATGATTTCTCTCAAATTTCTTAATTTAGAAATCAATTAATGTTGTCTCCGTTGATTTGGTTTTGGATAATGACATCACACCTTCACATGTGGCACAATACTGTGCTCAATAACAAAATTGTAGGCACTCTAGTACATATGTTTACTTTTAAAACAGTTTCCTTAATGGTAGAGGTAATTCATTATTCAACTACAGGGAGCACTGGATAATCTTTACTTCTTGGACTTAAAATTTTAATTTATTGCTTTTCATGAGAGGGTTCTTTCTTCTTTTTTGTTGCTTTTTGGGAAAGCAGTATAGTTGTCACATGAACAGAAAGATGATTAAAGGAATTATACAAGGAAAAAAAATGCTTAGGGACATGGGTTAGTGGTTAGGTTAATGGTTGGACTTGATGATCTTAAAGGTCCTTTCCAACCAAAATGATTCTCTGATTCCATTCTATGATTCTAAGTGTTCCATGTTTGAGTATTTACAGTAATACTCTGACGAGAGAGGAATTGCATCTGCCTGATGAACTACCGGGCTCACAATTCGTGCTTGAAACTTTTCTTGAAAAGCATTTGTATTCTGGTGTGTCGTCTGCTGCTCTTAATCCCACCAGGTTACTTCTGCTATCCCTAAGGCATTTGAAGTTCTAGTATAAATAGTGATACAGTGATGGGCAGCATCTCAAATATTCTAAGTAGAGACTTGTTTCGAGTATAGGATAACAATGTCTATGTATGAGCAACCCACTTCAGCCTTAACATGGTAATGTCGTTCTTGTGTTGACCAACCAGAAGCAAAAGCCAACGTTTACATCCAAAAAGGGCCCTATCTAAAAATCAGTAGAGAGTTTAGACTGAGAGGTTCATTCTGTCTTTATTTTGCGTTAATACGAACGCAAAAAAAATGGTTAATTTGAGAAGTCAGACTCCTGTCCAAAGAAAATTAACTAAGCCATTAATCAGTTGATTGACTGACAAAGACTTGCATTAGAGGAGCTGAAAACAAGAATAGAGATATCAAAATCTGTGATCCCAGTTCTATGAAGTTTCTATAAAACAAAAATTCAGGACCTTTCAACACGTAACTGTTACCAAATCATAAATCTTGTGCATCAGTGGTGCACAGACCATTGCTTTCTTGACCAAGCCCACAAAGCCACATGACCCTGCCTTTCACCAGTCTTATTCTACCACGTACCCTTTCCAAGAGGCAGATGAACCTCTGCACGTGTTGGTGCCACCAGCAGCTTTAGCTGTCCACTTAAACAGCTCTCTGCTCGCACAGCTCTCCTGTCCTGAACTCCAGTTTATTCTCTAGGGACTGACCCCCACTCCAAATATGTCCACAAAACAATGTGCCTGCCACAGTACAGATAGATACTAACACTGTCCAGGGCTTCTGCTGTGTTTAGAGAAGAAATGGCAAATCTTACATGGCATGAAAAAATAGGAGTACTTACGAGTGCAAAGTTACTTAAAATTCAGTTTAGCTTTATAGTGATTTAGCCTTCTTGTTTAATTAGTATTTAGAATTGCACGTTGTTTATAGCCACTAGAATTTCAATAGATGTTTAAGTGTTTAAAGTTTAATAAGCTTCCATTCTTAAAAGAACAAAAAATGTATGTAATTAAATTTTCAATTACTATAGAGGATTTGGGTGTCCATGCAATTAATAAAAGCTTAAGGCACTTAAGCGTGATCTTGTTTTAAACACTAAATAGTTGAGCACTTAACTAATTAGCTCGAACACTTATAGTGTGTTTTGCTTATTTCTAGCTTAACAAAAGTGGTACGTATTCCTTTCTTTACAGCCGTTTCAAATTAAACCCTATTAGAGTCATGCATCTTTAAATGCAATTGTTCCTTTAGTCATTTCCACACCTTTTAATAAAATGCTTTTACGTTATAAATCAACCTACTCTCTTGTATAATTCCATCAAATTAATGGACCTACTAAAAGATTAATTCAACCCCATAATGCTTCATTATCATTTGACCCTTTACTTCTGCATGAATGTATTTGATAGCATGAAGAAAAAAGTTACAGAGTAAGTCACTGAGAAGGTTGGAAATAATAACTATACTGTTGTAATACTGTGCCCTTGTACATTCAACTTCCTCCCTCCACCACTCCCTAATCCCCACAGCTTTCCCTCTCCCCTAGCCCTTTGCATGTTACATTTGCAACCTTGCCAGGCTTTTTAGAAGGCTGATGTTCAATTATTGTTTGGTTTGCTGACAGTATTTTTTGAGAAACGCAAGCAGAGAAGGGAAATGGTGAGTTTTAAACAATGTATAACTTGGCTGACATTGAATAGAATTTCCCAGCACAAAGAAAAGGCACTTCTTTCCTCTCTTCTCTCTTCCAAATTTTACAAGCCTGCTGCAAACAATAGATTTGGCAGTTTCTCAAGAAGGATGACAAATAGCTTTCATAATTAAAGACATACAGCAAGCTCAGCAACAGAAGTTATGGCTGCCCCAGTAGTAGCACTAGGATGCATCCGAAAGGTGTCACGTTTAAAATCTAAAGACATTTTACCATTCAAGTTTGGTGCACTGAAGACAGAAACCTTCTGATTTCTCCCCTCATTGCAACAGTTACATGCTGTCTTTCATTAATTCATGCTCCAATGTTAAGGGCCACTCACAGCCCACTGTTATCTCCCTCTTTTAACAGGAACATTGCTGAAGCCATGTTTTACACTGCCAAGACTTCACTAATTTGAAGTGATCTATGTTATGAACACATAAAAATGAATGGATGCAAAATATGGTGAATTATTAAACAATACAAATTAAGGATGGTGAATTTACAAATTAATTAATAAGCATTAACTCTCCCACTCATCTGTATGAATTTGCAAAGCTCTACTGCAGTTTACAATAATATTGCTTGTCAAGAGTGATTTAAAGAACAAACATAGGAAATATTTAATGACTAAAACCAGTAAAATGTCTCACAAAGAAAATTTCTTTGATTTTAAGACCACACTGGGTAGCTGTGAAGAGCCACAGAACTGTAATGCATATAGCAATTTATATTTATACAGGAATTTGTTTTTTAAACACTTTTTCCCAAAATTGCTAGCAAATAATAATTTCCATTCTACAGAACAGAGAAATGGGAAAATGCAATACAGGTAAGGACAGGGCTAGGGACCTAAGAATTCCAGTAATTATTTAGTGCTACCAATGAATGATGTAGCAGCTTAACTTTTAGATACTGCATTGGAATACTGGAATTCAGAAAACAGAAAGTAAGTTCCCTCCACAGAAGTCACGAACGTTAGAGCAAGAATCAAAAAAATCCTCTTGGCAGCTTCAGATTGTTCCTTAATCACTGAGTGGCTTAAACAAAGCAAGCTCCAAACTTCTGCCCCTCTGCAGAATATGAACACCTCTCTCTACTCTATCCAAAATATAAAATCTGATCTTCACAGTCATCCTGCCAAAAGGCTATGGAGAAGTCAAACTGACCCAAACGCAGTGGTATAGCTCACAGGGAAGAGTTCTTGAGCTCCACATCCTATACCCACAAATGTTTCTACATTCAAGCAGTCAAAACCAGTCCTGGGATCAGGGCTGTGCAAATCCCCACTGGTGAGGTTACAAATTAGACCCCTTTTTCACTTGCCTTCCTTCTGCACATTAACAGTGTTTCAATAGCACACTTTAGGGCACCATTCTCAGTGGCTGGGATCTGAATCCA